>NW_024609846.1:67131410-67511015 GCF_016920785.2 Ixodes scapularis | reverse complement strand
CAGACAGGTTACTTCTGCTGTTACTTCTGCTCTTCAAACCCCCCCCCCCCCCCCCCCCCCCCCCCCCCAGTCTCAGGGTAAACGACGAAATGGTTCTCTATTATGATTTTACAGATTAGCAAATCCCAGGTTCGGTCCTGATCCGCGTCATTTGCCACGATATTTATATTTTTCCAGTAAAGTGGTGTGAAAGTGTCGATACGTGGAGGTTGCGCGTAAACAAGCAATTCATTACGTTCGACCGTTTTACAAGTCACGTCCGACGGACATACGACTAAGAAATTAACCGAGTCACATACACTGCGTTGGAGAAAAGACGATCGCGCCATGGCCTGACGCGAAGGACAGCACGAGCACTTTAAAATGTTTGCACCATAGAGTTATTACAATAAACGCTAGAGGCTCAGCTGGCGCTGGTGTGCTGTTGCAAATTGAAGCAGACAGCATGCAGTCAGAAATTGACTTCCGGTAATGCATTTCTATGGGAAAAAGCGAGTGCATTTTCTCCCTGCGCTCGATTATAAGAGCAAATATCACGAATAATATGTACGTACTAGGCACATTGGAACATTTCTCAGTCACGCAGACGAAATAATTGGTCAGTTACAGCATTTTTATTTGAAATTCGCGGCATTAAAAACGGTGTTAAAACCGCTTCGTACGTGTATTTTTGTGCACTGTCGGACACTGTTAGCGCGAACACGGCGTCGACGCTTTCCAGCATGGGGGATATACGTGCCAAACGAACGAACGACATGTGGAAAACCAAGAGAGACGGCAAGAACTACGCAGTAATACTGGGTAAGTAACTCCTTGTGCTTGCAGACGATCAAAATAAGTTGAAAGTCACGTATTATTGTCCGATTTGCAATAAATAAGTAATGCTTTATTCTTTCTGCTCATGAATATGTGCGAAGATGCTTGTTCTGTGTTCAAATCATCGCACGCACGCTCCAAATCTTTGCAAATAGGGGGAAGCCAGAGGACAGGTGCGCGATAAAAACTGCCCAACATAGGAAATAATAAGAAAACACACCTTTCGTAGCCCACGTACTTTATTCTTTACGTTTCAAACGTTTTTTTTTTTTTTTTTTTAACTGCTTGTAGAGATGCACGACGGGGTCATTTTCATATAGTGAGACGACAGGCATATTAGCAATATATAAGCACCAACGGAATGCTGGCGAACTTTGAACACACTCTACATTCCTTTCGATCGTTATTTTGCTTAGAATCGTCGCTCGTTTCTACATACCTGACATGGAACAGAGGTTTGGGCCTGAAATATAGCGAAGTTTAACATCGTTCAGTGGTAAAGGAAAAATGCTGTAACTAAAGCAATTACACTTTCACAATATTAATAAAGGCACATACTACCCGGTACAACCGAAATAACAAAAGTTATTAATGTTATTTTCCGGCGACGAGACAAAATTCACGCGCGTTTTTCCATAGGAATACACAGGAAGACTGGAAAAGTAGACTGCATGCTGTCTGCTTCAATTTGCAACCGGAAGTCCCATAGACACTAGCGCCAGCTGAGCCTCTAGCGTTTATTGTAATAACTCTATGGTTTGCACTCACCAGCAACGAACTTGAAGCGGAATCCCGGAATCTCGAACGGCGAAGTGAGTCCCCGGCTTTTTGGCTTCTTGCCTGAGCAGGCCCATTTAGAACACATTCACAGCGCGATTCCGTAACTCACGTGACATTAAAACGCCAAGCGAGGATCTAACCGAAAGGGAAATGTACTAGGAAAGAAATTCGCAGAACAGCAACACCGACAACGCCGACAACGCGACCGGCGACGTTTAAAAACATGGCTTCGGTTAGGGCAATGAACTTTTTAAAGCTAACGGTAACTGCTCGATTTTTTCTTTCCATATTGGTTTATCATTATTACCTAGCTTATTATGTTTCCTAAAAATATTAACATTAACGCACTCAATTTAGTCAATTGCGATTCTTTTTTGACCCTGCTTTTCTGTTTGTTTTTGTTTGACACCTTCAGTTGTCGCCATCCGGCTTGAGGAGCGCTGTGTATGCGCCATAGAGTTATTATAATGTACGCTAGAGGTTCAAGTGGCGCTAGTGTGCTGACGCAAATTGAAGCAGACAGCAACCAGTCGAAAATTGACTTCCGGTAATGCATTTCTATGAGAAAAAGTGAGTGCATTTTCTCCCTGCGCTCGATCATAAGAGCAAATATCCCAAATAATTCGTACGTACTAAGTAGCTTGGAACATTTCTCCGTCAGTCCGACAAAATAATTGGTCAGTTACGGCGTTTTTCTTTCAAATTGGTCGGATTAAAAACGGTGCTAAAACGGCTTCGTACGTGTATTTATGTGCACTGTCGGACACTGTTAGCGCGAATGCGGCGTCGGCGATTTCCAGCATCGGGGATATACATGCCAAACGAACGAAGGACATCTGGAAAATCAAGAGCGGCGGCAAGAACTACGCAGCAACACCGGATCAGTAACTCGCAGTGCATGTACGATCAAAATAAATTGAAGGCCACGTAATCTATTCCGATTTTAAATATAAGTGAGTACCGCTTTATTCTTTCTTTCCTGAGCGAAGCTGCGTGTTCTACGTTCAAAATATCACCCGCGCGCTAGACATATTTGAGAACAAGTGCGGAATAAAAGCTGCCCGGCAGAGAAAACAATACAGACACTTTCATATCCCACGGACTTTATTCTCTACGTTGAAGGTTTTTATCCACTCATGCACGACGGGATCATTTTCATATGGTGACAGGACTGGCATATTATCAATATACAAGCGTCACCGGAATGCTGGCGAGCCTTGAACACACTCTATATTCGTTTCGATCATAATTTTGCCTTGAATCGTCGCTTGTTTTTACACACCTGCTGCGGAACACACGTTTGGGACTGAAATGCAGCGAAGTTAAACATCGCTCACTGATGAAGAAAAATGCGCTAACTAAAGCAATTCCACTTTTACAATGTTAATTAAGACACATACTATTCGGTACGACCGAAATAACCAAAGTGTTCCATGTTATTTTCCGGCGAAGAGACAAAATGCACGCGCGTTTTCCCATAGGAATGCACAGGAGCACCGCAAAAGTAGACTGGTTGCTGTCTGCTTTGGTATGGTATGCGCGATTACCGGAAGTGGCCTTGAGTGGGACCACTGGTTTTGATTTCACTGTGGGCGAAACCATGCCGGAAAAAGAAAAATAAACAAAAAAACAAAGAACTGGTGTCGCTACCGATGGGGCGTCGAAGACGCGATCCTTAAAATATGAAACCGAAACCAGTAAAAGTTACAATACTGAAACCGAAACTGACCAAATCGCGATAGAGGGGCGCCGTAAATAGATCTGTTCACATGATGAATCTTGTTGGCGAATCTTGTGTCTGAAAACTAGGTTTCGGGAAACAGAGGCCAGATTCTCAAAGCGAACTTACGACGAAAAAAATGCGTACGACAAATTTGAGAGAAAATCCGTATTCTCGAAACGAAATTGTCGTAACTTTTGCGCAGGTTACGACAAAATCCTACGACAGCTCCGAAGCTGTCTTACGCACTTTCTACGATCAAATTAACATGGCCGACAACGTCGCTCGGTCGCGACGACCCAACGGACATTTATTTTTCTACCTGCTCTTCTTGCGCGTCCCGACTTCAAGCAGCAAGAAAGAAATGAAGAAGTACTTGAAACCGACCACGACGAACATGAACGCTGGATCCAGACACCCGGAAAAGGCAACAAAGGCGACGATCCCACCGACCAAGCGAGCTCGGCAGAATATATAGGCCTAGCAGGCACTCCAACCCGTTCCGGCGCAGCATTGCTCAGACGGTCCTTGGCCAAGACCGTCTGCCCACGACCGGCTGGCTTGCTGAATGGAATATGCCCGCGCGACCCTTGTGGACCCTCCCCGTGTGAATAGTTTGATAGCTGAACTAAATTTCAGAGATCAACCGATTCCCCTTATCATCTCGATCACCTTGTTTTCCGAGGCAGCGGTGACGAACGCTGTGGTCGAAAAGGGACTCCTCGATTCTATCTCCTTGTTTTGTGTGATATAGAGCCCAAATAAACGCCGTATGGATTACCTTCGCAACACGGTATGTACACTTTGTTATTAGTATGCCATTTTTAACTGTCGAGCTGTATCAGTTTGTGGGAGCTACGTGATGCCGGTCCAACCTTTCTTTGCCGAGTGTCACGTCAGTATCGAGTTGCAATCGTAGAAGATCGGACCCGAAGCGCTTACCGAAACGCAGTCTGAATCCAGCACTTCGATCAAACGCACGCGTATTTGTATTTGCGTGACTCTTGCTGACACTCTCGTAGTTCAAACGTATCTTTTTTAACGTCGGCTCACTCCTGCATTTCCGAGGCCGCGAGAAACACCGCGGCGGTTTGTTTCCTTCTACGTCGCTTTGCAAACGACTGGCACGGGGCTTTTACCAACGATGACAGTTGTGTTGACTTCGTAGCGATCGAGTTTGTAGCAGTCGACGAAGCGTTTAAATCGTGTTAGCGTCGATATACCACTGCACGGACACGAACCCCAGACAAGCGGTGGTGGAGAGGTCGCCCGTGTTTATGAGAATCAGCTTGAACACTACACATTTACACACAGACAGGACAGGACATACACAGAGCTGTCTATCAACGAGTGGTTAGCCTGTGTTTGTTATTAAAAATCCACGTGCTCCGAACTATGCCTAGCTCTTTAATTGGTTGTCCGTTTTGCCGAAGACGCCGTTGCCATAGCAACAGCACCGGAAGTCATCGTTTCTCCGTAAGAGGTCGTAACTTTCCTCCTCTCACTTAAGAACGCGTTTATGAATACCGTTCTCGCCTCATCTTACGATGATCGTAACTTTACGAACTTCGTAGCTAAGTTGTCGTAGGTAAGAGGTTTTTTATGAATCTGGCCTCAGATTCCCCGTCTGAACGCAACCGAAAAAGTGGCGCGCCTTCGAAAAAAGTGGCGCGTGTTTCTCGCTTCTGGAGCAATTTTTCGCTGAAACCTCACCGACGCCCGTCAATCACCCGAAGGAGAAACGCGGACGCTGCCAATGGCCGCTCGACTTCGCTATGACGTCTGACCCTCGAGGAGGAGCGAGCTTTTGGACGAGTCTGATTTTTGGCCGATACCGTGTCCGAGCCGAAGCCGAAAGAAAACAAAACAAACATGTCGAGCGACAAGCCCCTATGCGACAAGCGGAGAAGCGGTGCGTACGGGCGACGAGTCTTGGTCCTACTCGGTTGCAGGTGTGTGAACGGCGCCTACAGTACGGATTGGGGGCGCGGTGCAGATTCGTCAACAGTCGCGGCGGGTGCAAGCATCGTATATAAACATGATGACTGGGGATAACGTTCTTTATTAGCGGTGCAAAAATGTCCAAAATGCTTCGAGATCATCTCGCGGTTTTTCCCGGGTTTGGCAGGGCTAGTAAACCCGTTGAGCTGAATCTGACGAAATTCATTGAGTGGCATTAGTAAAACAGGCTGTCTCTTCACACTGTGCGTACTTCATATCATTTTGATGCGGACGCTTAATATTCCCGGTGCAGACAAGGTTTGGCGAAATTCTCGTGAGTCAATACGTCACAGGTTTCGCGCGTCAAACTCCACGTGTGAACAGGCCGATTTCGCGAAATCTTGGTTTCGCTAAACTGTGGCGCGTTGAAGACATACATCGTTTGAATAAGCCTTGAAAAGTAAGAGAGGGTGAATACAGTTATTATTTTAAGCAGAGGAAATAAATCTGTATATCAGAACTAGCACCGACGCGCCATTTGCTTCGGGTGCAATGCAGTAGGGAGTAGATTTATTGATTTTGTTTTTGATAACACTCCTTTCAATGTGTAATGAGTAAACACAAAAGAATAGCTATTGATTGGGTAACGATAAACCTCACTTGAATGTGTAATGAGTAAACTCAAAAGAATTGATATTGATTGGGTAACGATAAACCTCACTTGAATTTGTAATGAGTAAATTCAAAAGAATAGATATAGAGTGGGTAATGATAAAACTCATTTAACGATGAGTTTCTTATGAGTTTCATTTGACTGTATAAAAACACATTAGAAGCTCAATTGAAACTCATTGTTCATTTTTGTATGGGATATATGTACACACGTAGAAAACTATTCAGAGATGATTGGAACATGAAATAAATGGACGGACAAACACGACTCCCATTATTGGCAACA
This sequence comes from Ixodes scapularis, assembly GCF_016920785.2. NCBI lineage: Eukaryota > Metazoa > Arthropoda > Arachnida > Ixodida > Ixodidae > Ixodes > Ixodes scapularis. Next base: position 67,504,800 of record NW_024609846.1, on the reverse strand, counting down.
TTTATTCACCTTGACGCGGCCTGTACTTATAGACGAAAAGGGGAGGGGAGCAGTCGAAAAGGGAAAGAGTGGAAGGGTCAGGTAAGAACGGGTGGGTTAGGGAGACCTGAGCGAGGGGTGCATCCCCAAGGCTGACCGGTTCACGGATGTCATAAATCGGGAGACGGCGGCGACGGTAGCGACGAGCTTTACTCCGGGCTAAGAAAGTTAATCTCTTTTTGAGGTACACTGATGAAGGGGGGTACATCGCAAATGCCTCAATAATTTCACCTCCTCTCCTCGATCTGTGTCCACCGATCCTGGTGGTCGAGGGGAAGTCGTCGGGGCAGGTTCCACATTCCGAGGCGTGCTTGACAATGAAGTGGTAATTTTGCTCCGCGGCATTGGCTGCAGCTTTCCATACCTCATTGTCGCGTTCTCGGAAATGGTCGTTAAGGCAGCGCCCCGTTTGTCCTATATACCCTGCGCCGCAGGATATATAGGGATGGAATACAGGCATTCCTTGTCGCAAGCGACATAGAGAAATCTGTGTGTATTCTGACAGATTTAAGCTTGACGGGGAACCGTGTTTGTCGGTATTTTTATTATATGTTCCTATAATATCTGAATCGTTTAACCAACCCGTTCATCCTGGATATTAGTAGAAAACTATTAACTGCAAAGTAAAAGATATGGTATAAAATACCATGGTATGAGAACAAAAAAATGCAACAGCAAGCCCCCAGATCCATTGGTGACCATAAACATTTCTTATAAATAATAACTAGATAAATAAAAATAATTAATATAAATAAATATTAGCTAGATAAAAAATAACTTTCTATCAGCTGCTATCCGGCTCGTGCAAAGTGAAAGACATTCTCGTAGTTCACAAGGCTGAACCACCACTCTTTGCGCGGGTGGCACAGATTTATGCAACACCTGAAAGAGTCGCTCTTGTCTTGGAGATGCTGGGGGTACAAGAGCTTTGTAGCCATGCTCATTCGTTTAAGGTTGCTGAGACATACTTGTTCGAACTCTCTGAGCCTGGGAATAAGCCTCATGGCAACGACTAGACATGTATCTTGGGACGTATGTGTCCCCGGGGTGCGAAGTTTTGTTTTATCTATCCGTTATCTAATCGAGGACCACTTTTTTGTATATAAATCTGCGTGTGAGCATGTATTAAGTGCTGGTTTAGGGTGGTAAATAAAATAATCTGTGTACTTCTTCACATTGTCTATTACATATGTACTACATAGACAGGTGGTCGTTATAAAGCGTGCTTGGGCTAGCTCCTCTCAGCGAAACAAAGGTAATGCAAGAAAATTATAATAAAACACTTTAGGCGTTCAAATTTACTTAAATATGTATGTATTAAATATGTCAATACCATCGAAAAAACGCGTTCCAACAAACATTTAAATAAGCGATTGTAGCGTTGCAAGCGCAACAAATTTATACCCCTCTTTTTATCGAGTATTAAAAAATATTCACACCGTTATTATTTCGAACCTTCTTGACATTGCTAGGTTGTCCTTCAGCAACTCGCCTAAAACGTATAGGTTCAAGGACCCAGAAATAGAATAAACGCAAGCGCCCGCCCCTCTGTATAAAAAGGCATTTCCCGTAAAAGGATGGAGAGGAAGTCGGAGGAACGATGGTAGCGCCATCTTTCGCTAGATCGCGGAATCCTTCGGGACAGTTCAGGAGTCACGCCACCTGTGGGCGGGCATTCAAAGCTCGTCGGGAAGTACAGAATGGAGGAGCAGAACTGTGATATCGTGCCAAGTGACGTCGTGCGGTGACGTGCAGGGCGACGGGCAGGCGAGCGTGCGCTTTTCCTTCTCTTTCCTTCTCCCTTGTAAGCGTCGATAAGCATCGGCGGTGAACTATTTAAAGAGGCACTGACACCCCAAAGGTCGTATTCTTTTTTATTGTCTAAAACGATGCAAGTTGTAGTCATAAACACGCCAAAAAAACCGCAGCGCGAAAAAAAATTTTCCCGCGCGCGCGCGCGCCTTTTTATTTTTGGCGTTTATATTTCCCGCGCTCACCTCCTTGCTTCTTTTGATCGGTGACGTCAAAAATCAGGAAATTTGGAAGCTTTGTAGGCGACCTTTCTATAACATTTAATAACGGCAATCGTAAAACATGTTTTTTAACGCAATTGCGAACGCACTACGGCCTTTCTTTTTGAAATACCGAAAATAAGATTTCGGTGTGATGTCGCTTCCTGGATTTGTATGCTCCCTCTTAAAACTTGGCGGCGCTCGAGCAGAGGATTATCGGCGAGTCGGGGACGAAACCGGTTTTTCTCCCGCGCCGGCACCCCTCTATCCCGCCTGCTCGCCTCCTCCTCGCTTCGGGCCGCGGTAGCAACGGCGCTTAGCTTCACAGCGTGGAGCGGAGGTCCGAAAGAAAGTTAAGTCGCAGGAGACCGCAAAATTTGACTCACTGCACTGGCGCGGATCGCGCGGGAACTTCAAATTCGGCATTTGGAAATTGTTTTTTTAATTCAGAAATACTGAACTCCCAAGTTTCAAATTTTGAGGGTAATGTCCAGGCATCGTTTTCAATCGTTTCGGATAGTAAAATAAAATATGATTTTGATGTGTCAGTGCCCCTTTAAGCCGCGCTATCGCTTCAATAAATCTTCTTGTTGTTGGAGCAGCTGTCTCTGCTTGGTCACTACATTGGCGACGAGGCACGGTCTGGCCCGTGCGGGCCGCTGGAAACAGGCGTGATAGCGTTAGGTGGCCGCATTTCGGAGTTTGACGTTCATGGAAATTCGACATGGGAAGAATACGTCGAGCGCATCGAACTGTACTGTGCCGTCAACAAGGTGTTGGAGGCCGTGTACAAGAGGGCGGTGCTGCTGAGTTGCTGCGGGCAGGAAGCGTGCTCCCTGATATCGACGCTCGTGAAGCCCCTACGACCGCCGAACGTGGATTACCAGGTCCTCATCGACACCGTACAGAACCACATTCAGCCAAAGCCGTCCGAGCTGTATTCGAGGTACATGTTTTCGAAACGGGACCAGGAATTTGGCGAGTCTGTGGCCGACTGCGTCACTGCTTTGCGAAGGTTAGCTGGAAACTGTGGGTTCGGCGGCGACAAGTTTCCGCTTACTGAAATGCTGCGCGACCGGCTGGTTTGCGGAATAGCCGACGGAGTCGCACAACAACGGCTCCTGGCAGAAAAGAAACTGACTTTCGAAGCAGCGTACGATCTCGCAGTCACGGCAGAGACGACAGCTAAGCGGCACCAAGCTATAAGCGAAAGACGACGAGAAGCGGAAGCTCAGCTAGAAATGACCGCGGAAGTAGGCTCGCGAGCTAAAGTGCCGAACGCGGAAAACCACGGAAGCCAACGGGTCGCGGGGACCTGGGAGCAAGGTGAGCGGCGTTGCTTTCGGTGTTTAGGCAACCACGCAGCTGTGCGGTGCAGGTTCAAAAATGCAAAGTGCTTCAAGTGTTCAGGAAAAGGACTCATAGAAAGAGCGTGCAAAGCAAATAAGACGCAAGCACAGGATCAGCTTGCTCAGACTACAAGTGACACAGGAACCAAGTACGACAGCCTATTCAGCATCGGCCAAGTAGCAAGCGCTGTACCGAAGTACGTAGTTGAGGTCGAGATTGGCGGAGAGAATGTGAAAATGGAAGTGGACTCTGGGGCTGCGCGATCTATTATCAGCCAGAGGGAGTTAAAAAAAACTAGTGGTATCAAAGCGAGGAAAACTGGAAGAGCCAGACACGCAGTTGGTCACCTGGACGAAAGAGGGTATCGAGATTTTGGGAAAAGCCGTGGTGCCAGTGAAGTTCAAAGGTCAAAACTCCGAGTTGCCGCTGCTGGTGGTCAAGAACGACGGGAACACTTTGCTTGGCCGCGATTGGTTCGGACCTTTGAAGATAGAAGTAATGGGTGTTCATTCCGTCAGCAGGAGCCGAGAAATTTTCGCTGCCCGATTTCCGCAAGTGTTCAGCGGGTCTCTGCCTGGCGCGTTTTTACCGCCCATTCACATCGAGCTGAAGGACGGCGTCCTGCCAAAGTTCCTGAAATGCCGGAACATTCCTTTTGCGCTGAAAGAGGATGTTGTGACCGAGCTCAATAGGCTTGTGCAGTTAGGAATATTGGAGCCAACCCAATACTCCGAATGGGCAACACCCATTGTTGTGGTGCGGAAAAAGGATGGCTCGCTTAGTCTGCGGAGACTATAGAAACACAGTTAACCAGGTGGTAAAGAGCAATGTGTATTCTCTACCCACCAGCAAGGAGCTTTTCGCTAAGCTAGGAAAGGGGTGGTTCTTCTCGAAGCTTGATCTGGCACAGGCGTACCAGCAGCTTGTGGTCGACGATACAACTGCCGAACTGCTCACGATAAACACCGTACAAGGGCTCTACAAAGTTCACCGCCTACCGTACGGCGTATCTGTGGCACCAGGACTGTTTCAAAGGGCAATGGACACTATCCTTGCTGGGCTACCTAAAATAGCTGTGTACCTGTACGATATCCTGGTGGTTAGCGAAACGGCCAAGGAGCATGAACGCATGCTCACGGATGTATTCGAACGCCTAGATAAGGCTGGACTCAGAGTGCAAGCAAACAAATGCGAGTTGTTTCAGGAAAGCCTCTAGTTCCTGGGTCATCGCATCGATAAGTGTGGCATCTACCCTTCCTAGGTGAAAGTCGAGGCCATCCATAAAGCCCCGGCCCCAACTAACAAGAAGGAACTTCAGGCCTTCTTGGGTATGGTGAATTTTTACAACATTTGTTTTGCGGGGCAGATCCGAAATAGCCGAGAAGCTGCACCGTTTACTTGATGACAATGCTACCTGGAAATGGGACGAAGAGCACCGACGAGTGTTTGAAGGCCTAAAAAAATTGTTAGCATCGCAGTCTTTGCTTGTGCATTTTAACTAAAGTGCTCCGTTGATACTCTCCTGTAATGCGTCTCCGGTGGGTGTGAGTGCTGTACTCGCTCACTGTGACGAGACGGCAAAGGAGCAACCCATTGCCTATGCGTCAAGGATGTTAACAAAGGCTGAGCGGAATTATGCTCAAATAGACCGAGAAGCATTAGCCGTGGTGTTTGGAGTGCGTCACTTTCATCAGTACCTAGCCGGGCGAAAATTTGTTATTCTCACGGAGCACAAACCGCTGCTAGGAATATTTCGGCGAGAGAAGCGGTGTGCGCACTGTGAGTGCGCAGAAACCAGACTGGCGAGAAGTGAAGCGTCTGCGCCATTTCCACAGCAGCGCCACCGTAGTGCCTTGGTGTAGGGACCGCGCGTTGGTTTATATATACTACAGGAAATACGTCAGCTGCCCTGCCAAGGTTCGACACATCAGCCTGGCGTAGAATACGTGCTGACGTCTGCAGCCACACAGACTCCGTATTGTTATAAAGGTTCCTGAACCCTGCAGAACTCTCTTGTCTGCGAGTCAATACCCTAAGGAATCTTGCGGGGCTACTTTCCCGTAAAGCGTCCACGAAAGTCAATCGTTGCAATTTACGAATGAGCTAGGCGAACACGTGTTTACGTCATCTTTAGTGGAGCAGCGCAGACTGCTTTTCAAATAAAATCAAATCAGTTTATTTCCACCTTGTACAAATACAGATAGAAAGGCTGTGGTAAAAAAAAAAAAAAAAAAATCTCCGTTTAGCAGAATTGACGAGCCCACAGTCCCTGCATTATTTGGAACTAAGCAGCACTACGGTGGGAAGAATAAACATGCATAAAAAGGATGATCACAACGAAAACACAAAGGTATATACGCATACAAAACAAAAATAATACTCCCACGGTTACAGGCATTGCACGGAGTTCAATATACTTACAGGCTTCTAGGTATAAACACATTTCCAGCCTCGTCAATCATCGAGCTCCGCACATTACAGCGATCGACACTCTGAAGTGTTTGGCGGGAAAGTACAGGGTGTCTCCGAAAAACATTTACGAAGTTTGTTTGTTTTTTTCACCGGAAATGTAAACTACGCGTCGACGAAGGCTCATTCTCTGCCCGAAGTTAGTGCTAGAGGTCCGAACCAGACGCTAAAGTCTAAATGCGAACCAATATTTTATTCAAATGTTATAAAATATTGTCTAAAAATGAAAACGCGAAAATGCCGGCGGAAGGAGTTCTCGAATACACAGTGCTCTGTGGCGCGAGGAACCGAGGACATGCAAAAATGGACCCCATTTTCCTAAAATGTTTAAAAACTCACTTATAACTTGAGGGATCGGTGGCTGAGTGGGCTAACGCACACCAGCTTGGAGCACATGGAGCGAAAGCTCGCGCTGCAGAACCCTGGAATCCTGGGTTCAATTTCCACTCCTGCCTGTTTCGATCTGGATGAGCATCGTACTGGCGTGCGGTCGTGTATCACTACTGCGTGGTGCAGGTTAAAGACCCTAGATTAGCGGTTGTACCGCACTGGCTAAATTGCTCATCTACAGCTGAGACACCAGACGCCCACTGAGGCAGACAAACTTCCGGCTGTATAAACATGAACACAACAATTTGCTCACTTAAAACTTCTAAACAAAAAATCGGTTCGTGCTGAAACTATGGCATCTGGTTCAAACCTTTAGCGCTACCTTTCGGCGAAAAATGAGCGTTCGGCCGTCGATAATTCAATCCTGAAAAATACCCAAAAAACCTGTAGATTTTGTTCTTTGGAACGTTTGTATTCGTATCGGATTTCTTAAACGGGTCATGAAATGATATCGGGTTGGAATATTCATGACTTTGCAAAGGCATACTGGTTCTAGGCTCGCCCAAGTATACTCGCACAAATCGCAACTGATACAAAAGATTTTTTTGTCGCGATCAAATTGCTAGGATGAACGGGAGTATTTCTTTCAGTCTTGCTTCAAAGTACCAGCTAGCTCAACTTTCTACGTTATATCAGTCTTGGCTTCGCAAAGCTTGATGACGTCATTTGTGGGAGCGCGGGTCTGCCACCACGCCCAGAGGCCGCTACCGACAGCCCAAAAAGGACACAGTACAAAGCGCACAGCAGCGCATGTGGAATAGGCACAAGAGCCTCTAAAAGAAGGACATGCCCACAAAACAGGGGGAGAAGGACTGAGGTCACAGAGGCGTGTAGGTTGAACGCTATGGCAATGTTATACTTTAATACTAACAGCCCATTCTTGTTACTCTAATAAATGTAGCTTCTTTTATTGGAAACCCCGGCTTCGTGTTTTTCCTTCCCGGATGGGCATGCAGCAAGGCAGCCCTACACCCTAAGAAAAAATGGAGGAAAAAAGTAGCAACGGCGCGTCTTCCTCCCTTCTACTGACGCGCCCCCAAGCGGACACGAGAAAAGGGGAGGAACGAAACGTTTTTCTCCTTCTCCAGGCAGACGGGAGAAAGCTTTTGCCCTCCCAACTCATCTTCTTTCGGTTTCGTTTTTCGAGCAGATCGCACACGTTGTTTAATAAATAGCTGTTGAGTTGACTGAGCTTCAGCGGCAGCGAAGGCCGCCTGTAATTCTGTCTTCTAGTCTAAGCGTGCAGAACATTTCGGTTGCATTGACGTTTCTATCACTAATTTTATCAAACGAGCAAACGAAGCCGCTAGAAACAGCGAAGTTCCGGAGCAGTGCCAGCAGCGCCACGTACACTGGGGGATGGCCGTCTCCGGATTGCGGGACTCGCGCGGCACGGAACTACAGTAGCGAAACCACGCGGAACCGTGTCGACGTTTTCGACGTTATGGAAACCGCAGGAACTGCGTCCAAGACAGGCAGGTTTTGCCGCCGGCTGCCTGGGTGCCTTCCGTCCTGAGTTCGGTTCTGTTTTACGATGCCGAGTGCAACCGGCGTTCAACGTGTTTCTGTATTTGTGCGTGTCAGCAACATAGCTGCAAAATCGTGATGGCAGTGTTGTGGGTTGTGAACAGAAGACTGGAATTATCGCCGATGTGACCGTGTGTTCGCGTATCAGTGGTGTAACAAGAAGATGAGATCGTAAACTGTTGGGCATTGATGCCGCTGGTCGGGCCGTGATCGGAGGGTGCGGGGTGTCGCAGGTTGACATTCCGCTTTGCATTAAAAAGTTTAACACCACTTGAGGGATTACGTGCAATCGATCAACGTGCGGATTGTCATGTTGGAACGCTGGCCTGAACAGTAAAAGCTCCTATCGCACTGTGGCCAATGTGACTGCCGGAATTGTCTCGTCCCGAGAGCGATTGCGCTCTGAGGCAAGGACTGAACAGTACGGAATGCTGACGGAAAGTACGTATATTTACAGTATGGAGTTTCGGCATTAAAAAACAATATTAGGTAAAATCGAAAAAAAAAGAGCTACCCTTTATTTTTCTGTTTAAATATACTACGGTTCTTGGAGAAACTGCCCTCGAAGTGGCGCGCTGGGATGAGCGCTAGAAGTTTCCGGGCTCGCTACGGCGTAGCTCCGTACACTTAACACCTGCCGCAAGTCGCGGCTTTTATTGCATTCAAGTTGATCGAAAAGGGATTTCTCAGCCCGTGAAGCATCACTTCCAGCTGAGTGAATACTCGCTCTGCAGAGATTAATTCAAGACGGCAATTGCAGGTTTGCGCGAACAGCACAAATAGAAAAACCAATAGAAATACAGGCTACGACGTGCTGTGTGGGGAAACAAACTCATGGCTTCGAAGCGCATTGGAGCGGCTTGATTTATTGGCTTTGAAATAATTACGGCTTGATCGAGCGTTTACTTTTTAATAAGAGATTCATCCCCTGAGCCATTCAAAATACTTTCAGAGGTATGACATTTCTGGGAAAAAATCAACATGCTGGGAATATTTTTTACTGCTTAGGGAGTCACTGAAAAGTTCCGTACGTTCAAAACAACCAGTATAAAAGACGGAAACGCGGAGCACGGGTGTTGTGTTCGGGTTAGTGTGGTGTTCCTTTGTGTTGATATTTGTGTGTGCCGTGTATGTCCTCAATGTATGTTCACCTGATGCCTTGTAATAAGCGTAATGTGTGTATAGTAGAGGAGCCCCCAGCGCAGTAGTGGCCTGAGAGAAGCAAATTGTTTTTTTGTAGAACATGATTTGGGCGGTACCTAGGGCCACCTAGCCTAGCTACTTGCAATTACTCTGCTTGACCCCGCCATCTGGTGGCTAGCGATTAAACGTTCTTTCACGCTACGCGTTAAACAGCGGCTTTGAGTTTGTTCTTTCGAGAGTAGCTTTTGGTTTCGCGGATTGAGCATAGAGTAATATAGTAAACGTAAAGAGAGGACACAGGAGCCGATTCGCGGCCCAGATAGTGCGTTTAATACCCTCCGCTACGTGGCGCTTTTCTGCAATTTGGTTAAAATTAATTAAAACTCTTTCTGTGAAAAGTATTTATTTTTTAAATGGCAATGCTTTAAAATTGTTTAAAGTACTTAAAACGACTAAATAGTTTAAATCAAATACGTCACAAAAACCACGTGATGAATGGCGCCTGTCATGGCCTGCCTCCCTGCACGCCGTCGCCTCTGCATCATTCTGCATGGCCTCTGCTTGTCCCTGCGTCGTTCGTCTGTGCCGTGCGTGCCGTCCATCTGTGCTTTCTGCTGCATCATGTTCGGTCGACTTTGCATCAATCAAGGTGACGCATGACCGCCCGCGTGCTCGCATGCTCGGCGTGAATTCGTGGAGCCGATCGGTTCGAGCTTCTTGGGCTGTTGTTTCTGCCGGGCTGTCTGGCTGCACTTGAAGGTGTGTGCATGTTGATTTTCGACGAGATTGTTTTAAAAAAAGAATTTAACTTACGACCCTGCACACGACATTGTCCATGGGTTTACAGATGACGGTGTTGAACGAACCTCTAACATTGCAGATAGAGCCTTGGTTGTTACGCTGTCTCAAATTTCCAGGGGGTGCGTTTAGCCCCTTGCATACACTGTTGTGCACACTCCAACAACGTCTTCTGTTTAACGCAGTCTCCTCATTTCTCTCATTCGGGAGCTTAAAGGGGCGGTGCAACGATATTCAATTGGAATTTTTTTCACTTTACACGAGCTTACTGGCACTAGTGGGACTCAAGGATACTCGCACACAACGCCACTGACCAAGAAACTCTTTTGTTGCGCTGTAATTTCGAGGACAAAACCGAGTGTTTTCATTCAATCTCTCCTTCGGAAAACCTGATGACGTAGCTGAGCGGTAGCAGTACCGCCCAGTGACGATATTTGAATGCGGCTTATAGATTGGACCCGAGCATGGCGTGGACACTCGATTTGGGCTCGTGATAATCGATAGCTCAAGAAACACTCGGGTAGTGTCCTGTGTCCAATCGCTGCAATGACGACAACAGCCGAACGTCAAACCATAACAATGTCTGGAACTCAGCGCGTGTCCTGCCAACCTTAGCGCATGGCTATGATCAACATTGGCGGTATATATTTGGCTCCATATCACGGGGCCGCTTGTTCTGGCTGCGAGTTGAGGGGTGAACTCTGCTCGTTTTTCTTTATTTTTTTCTGCGACTTCGATTGCGTGTGGTGAAAACGAACGGGTATTTCACAGATCATTAACGTCAGGGATTCGTTCTAAGCTGTATTTGTGCAAAATACAAATATCAGTGCATCGCCCCTTTAAGACTGTTGGCTTCACAGTAAAGGCTGTGGTCTATGGTTGGGGGCTTCAAACGTAAGCTTGGTGTATGTGGTAATAAGCCATTTTTTGAAGTTGACAACGAACACGTTTACTTTGTCTTTGATGATCCGCACCTTCCCAAAACAACCAAGAGCAATCTCCAAGCCCACAAACTTTGCATTGGAAATGAGGTCATTGAGTGGTCTTCTATTGTTGAACTTTATTGTTCTATCCCTGAGATGAGCTGGCAATTGGCTCCGAAGCTTACTGAGAGACACATTGTTTCAAGAACCTTTCTGTAACATGGAAGAAAATTGTGCCCCACAGGTACTGAGTGCCTCACTCTTTCTTGCAATCATATCCCTTGTTTATGCCAAGGAACTTCCTGAGATAGCCATGGCTACAGCCTATTTCTGTGATAGGATGTGCATACTTTTTGATTGTTTAAATAGCTGAAAAATTCAAGAAGACAGGGCAGAATTTGTGTCATGCCATTCTGAAGGGAGAATCTGAAATATTTTATTTTCTCCACCAGTAACTCGGATGAATTTCAGCGTGGCAGTTCCAAAGTAGGAGGCAGCCATAAGCCATCATTGGGTGGCAAGTTACTATAAAAAGTGTCCTCATGCTCTGGGATGAGCTTTCAAGCAGCCATGACTTTAAGTTCTTACTTACACGACGCCTGTAGCAAGACACACTTGAGAGCGTTTTTGGAGCTATATACGACAAATGCTGGGCTGCAACACAAACCCAAATGTGCATCAGTTCACCTCAGGACTAACACCTCTGGATAAAGAAACTGTTCAAACTGTCGGACAATGAAAACGTAGAGGATGACAAGGCTGACCTCCTAAAGGAGTTGCAAGTATCTTCGCACCATGAAAGTTTAATTTCAGACATTGTGGAATGTCTTCCAATTGATAACTTCCCGCCATTAGAGGATATTTCTGAGCTGGCATCAGACATCAGGTCTAACATAATTGATGACTCGTCCACTTTTTTATTACGTTTGCGGCTATTTGATCAAGCTTTTGCTTGAACAGACAACTTACAGCTGTGGCTGTTCTCAGCTGCTATCGGATGAATCTAATAACTTGACCAGGCCTCACCAGTACTGTCTTGTTTCTAAAGCATACCACGTGTCGGGAAAATTCTTCGGGAACTTAGTAGCACCATCACAGGCTGCCTTTCATTTCATTCAGCAACTAGGAAATCACTTTCTTTCCATAATAAAGAGTGTGACACATGTTCGAGGAGTGTGTGCCGCCTTGTATAGCACAGTTTGAGGTCTGGGTGGTTTTAGCCTTTGCCCAGAGGAGTACCACAAATGGTTTTTAAACTTGTTTTGCAGAATACGCTTGTGTTGACATGTTTGATTTCTTAACCGGAATTTGGACAAAGTTCGGTTGCACTCTTCAGTGGCTAGTAAGAACGAGACAGGTTTAACTGTTAATAGTGTATTAACAGAGGCGGTTGCCAAACTAAAAACAAAAAGCGCTTATTAAGTGGGCGGTGCAGCATGCTCTCCAAATATTTGTCTCCCCTTTTTCCAGCGAATGTGTATCACGGCTCCCTAACAAAAATATTTGTCCACTTTCTACAAAATTTCGATAGAAAATAGTGTATAGAGGCTAAAAATATTTGAAACAAATTATATCCACTTTTGTATCCACTGCATGTCCATTGTTTTTAGCCGCTTTTTTCTGAAGCCATATTTCTTTTCTGAACAATTTTGGGGAATGTTTAGGGAGGTTGAATCTTGTCAGATTTCGAATACAATTCTCATTGTTTGGTAATGGCTCGCCCGTAGTGAGTTTGAGGCTATGCAAATTGGTGTTTTTTTATATTTGCCGGAAATCGGGAATTTGTACTATCCGGCATGTACTTCGCAGTGTTAAAATACTCTTATGACTGGTAATGATAGCGATGTCTTATTTATTTTTGGACTTACTTCCCGTACCCGAGTCGGCGTGAAAGTGAATGTGGTGAATGCATCATACAGCATGTTCTCCGTGGAAATGTTTTGTTAACTTGGTTCTGCTAAGGATCTATTACGAAGTGTACGATATGCCGAAGTCCTTCATAATCATTTATTCTTGTGAGTATCGATCTCTTTCGTATAAAACATACAGAGCTTCTGAAGTAAATCATGTATACATGAATGTGGTCCAATAAAATGTGTTCGAACCACTTACTGTTGTTGACCCCAAAATGCTCCACCAGCCAGGATTCGATGCGGCAATTGTGTAACTTCAATGCTTTACAATAGAAAAAGAACAAGACATACATATACTTCTGCTTTGTGAAGTAAGTTGAAATATTGTTTGACACATATTGCACGGACTCTATCGTAAAAAATAAAACAAAAATGCGTCAATATTTAAAAAAAAACAAAAAAAAACAGCGGTTTCGGGAGTCAAGGAGCTAGAGCCGAGCGAGGCGGGGAGGAAAGAGAGAGAGAAGGGTACCGGGGAAGCAGAGCAAAAACGCCCAAACCGAAACCGAAACTAATTTGACCGGAAACGGAATCAGATTATGCTTAATACCGCCCGCTAGGAGCGCTACCTGTCACTGGTCTATCTGGGCCGCTGGGGCCTATGGCAGTGTCCGCTCTTTACCTTGTGTATATTACTCTATGGATTGAGTTTGCCCTTCTGCGTGATGTCCGGTTGACGGAGGAATTGTGACTCGAGGAACACCAAAGGTAAGACGCAAAGTGCGCGAAGTAACTGGGCATCGGTTGTCTCCGTTTAACATCGCAGTGCTGTCGACGAGAAGACTGAGTAACTGCTTTCGAAACGCAAGTTTCTGTACCTGTGGGGGGAATCTAGCTTCGGAAATAAACACAGTTTGCGGAAAGCTCGTGTTACGCTTTTATTTGCTGCTGCTCTCGTCCCGTACAAGAGACGTAGCGTCCTCGTCAAGCCTTATTGGGTTCGATTTGCTCGATTCGGGGCGGCCATATTGAGATGCAAGCGACGGGGGAACTTTGCTCCCCTGCTTCAAGGACGAAAGTTTCTCCCTTTCTAAAGGAACATAGGTTACAAGACCGTTCCTCCACTAAGGGAGGAATATCCATACCCTTTTTTCTAAGAGTGTACCACATAGCGCCCAACGTACTTTTCGCCCTTCTGTCGGACTGACACGGGGCTGGGTTTCTTCTCTCGGTAAGTTTTTTTTTTCTACTGCGGTGTTTCTTTTCGAAGTAGTGCTTGTACTGGCAACAGCGCGATTGCACGTTGAATCGCAGCCCCAAAGCAATATTTAGTCACGCGGGTGCCGCTCTGAGGGCGTGTTTATCTTTCTCGAGTCAAGTTGCCGTCTGTTGCCGCACACGTTTTTCTTGTCTGCTTGGCGTTTCTGTATTTTTCCGCCATGTCTCCCACACTACGGTTTGAAACGAAGGATGGCGAAAAGCCTGGAGCAAGCGTGGACCCCGGACTAGGCTCGGCGGGTGCGGAAGCCCTATTGGTTCTGAAGGTGGTAGCCATCTGTGATGCGGTCACAGATCGTCTCACAGCGCAGCAGTCACGTGAGCCGGAGCTGCGTCCTTAGCTGATGGTGCCGGTCAACACTGGCTATAAAGCGCGAAACACATGTACGACGAAACCGTCCGATCCGACGTCCGACCGCGCAATACGACGGTCGGAGGCGAGGGTTTTCAACGCTCTCCGATGCTACGAAAACCCTCTCCCCCCAAGGTCATTCCGGCAGTCCGCACGTCGGATCGGACGGTTTCGTCGTACATGTGTTTCACGCTTAACGACGCCAAGTCAATTGCCGACTTCCTGGATGAGATCGACGTCTACAAAGCCGCCTCAGGCGCCTCGGAATCTCTTGTGATAAGCCGAATACTCCCACTTGCTCTACAGTCTAGCGCTGCGTGCTGGTTAAGCCTGCATCCTACAATCACCAGCCCAGAGTTCGAGCACCAGAGTTCGAGCGGCAATTCCAAGCCGAGTTCCTGTCACCTGGTTACGAGCTACAAATCTTGAGAGAACCCGAGTCCCGAACGCAATATCCGAACGAAAACCTGGTTGAATACGCTCGCGCATTACAGGAACTCGCACGAAGGGCGCAACCTAATGCCTTTGAGTCGAAGATTATAGCTCGGGTTCTCGGACAAGGTCACCCAAAGTAGCACGTGTACCTACACGGCCGCACCTTTGAGACCGTTGAAGAGCTAGCCCGGCATGCCCGCAGCACAGAGGAAATCTTCCTCGCTCAGAAGAGCTATCTTCCACCGCCTTCGGCCGCAAACTCTCTCGAGTCCGCATGGGCTTGACAGGGCCCCGATTCAATCCCGGCGCCAAGACCTCCTCGGGACGTGCACAGAATGTCCAATCAAAGCAGCCGGAGGCGCTTCAGTTTTTGTTCAATGCGGGGCCATTGGAGGGCGCCTCAAGAGCGCCCTGGTGCAGGTGACTCAAGCAGGTATTCGTACCAACGCCACAACTGTGGACAGCGCGGCCACTTCCAAAGAGAGTGCCCAAATACAAAGCCGAGGTAGAACGAAACAAATGGCAGAAGCGTTGGAATTTAGCGGAGGGATTGTGGAAATCCAGTCAATCATGCGCGCCTATTACGGCCGGCGCCGATGAGCCCCACTGCAGAGCCGCCCATGGCCACTATCACAGCCGGGATCAGGTACGCAGCGTCAATTGTTCCATCGGTATGTCGAATTCAGCCTAACAGCGAAATGATCGAGCCACGCGTGACGATCACTTCGCTCGGTTTTCCTTTTGCCGCTTCTTTGGATACCAGGGCTGCTATCTCGCTTATACAGGAGGCTGCCTATGAACTATGCAAACATGAGGAAATAACCTTTCGTTCGGCAGACACACGTCTTCGGTTAGCTTCTGGTCCAGAAATATCGGCGGGCGGAGTCATAAGTCTTAAAATTTCATTTAATGAGAAGAAGCGGCGTCAGCGCTTTCTGTATCTCCTGGGACTCGCCGTACCCGTCATCTTGGGTCGAGATTTTATTGCAGGCGTAAGCATGGCGCTCGACTTCCCTGGTGGTGGCTAACGTCTGGAAAACCAGTCGGACATGACTCCGTTCACCAGACGAGAGAACCGCATCACTGGCCCAACCCTCCCAGCCCACTTCACATCCCCTGCAGCTGCCCTACCATCCGAAATCTCCGATACACTGCGCAAGTGTCCTGGCGCTGACCTCCAAAAAAGACAGCTGGAGGCCGTCCCGCGGCCGTTCTCTCCGATGTTCACGGAGCGACCGGGAGAAACAGACATACTGCTGCATCGGATTGAAACCGGTAACGCACCGCCTTGGAGGTACATTCCACGCCCCATGAGCGTGCACAGAAGAGAACTCTTGGACGTGGCCCTTCAGGAGATGGTGGACACTGGTGCAGTACGTGAGTCAATGAGCCCTTGGGATACATTTCTTGTCGTTCTCGCTCCGAACAAAGATGGAACTGCCAGACTCTACGCAAATTACAGACGGCTTAACGAAGTGTTAGTACGGGACAGTTACCCTTTCCCCGCATTTTCTGAATAATATACGCGCTCGGTAACGCGACTGTCTTCACCACGTTGGATTGCAGCCGTGAATTCCTTCAGATCGAGGTGCATCCGTTAAACGTACAGAAAATCGCCTTCATTTGCTACAGAGGGCTGTACGAGTTCACCCGCTTGCGATTTGGCTTGCCCAACTCGCCAGCGAGCTTTCAGCGCTCGATGGACGTTGTGCTCGGAAACGCAAAATACGAATTCGCGATTTCATACATGAAAGACGTTGTTGTTTTCTCGCGTACATTCGAGAAACATCTCGAACATTTCAGTATCGTGCTTGAGCGAATCCGGAACGCGGGCCTAACAGTCATTCCGGAAAAGGTTCAATTGACCGAGCTAAAAATTAATCTTCTCGGATTTGTTGTCGACAGCGGCGTGCTCTGTCCCACGAAGAAAAGCTGCGCGCACCTAATTAGTGCGCGCAGTTTTTCTTCATTGGGACAGAGCGTGCCGCTGAGTACCCGTGCCCCCATGACGTGAAACGTTTACAGCGATATCTCGGAATGATTGCGTTTTATAGAGATTTCATTCCTTAGTGTTCCGAAATTTCGCAGCCGATTAATCACCTTCTTCGGGAAGGCGTCAAATGATGTTGGAGCGAACAGCAAGAAAGCGCATTCATAGCCTAATCAAAGGCAGTGTCAGAAAGCGCGTGTGTCCACCTTCCCGACCTAAACCAACCATTCGTTTTGCAGACAGATGCAAGCGATTGCGGCGTCGGAGCTGTTCTACTGCAGGAACATGACGGTTTACTTCCGCCAGTTGCTTCCGGAAGTCAGACCCTCAATTCCACACAGCGTTACTACAGTGATCCAGAAATTGATTGCTTAGCCATAGTGTTTGCGTTAAAGCGATTTGACATGTAATTGGATGGCGCAACATTCCAAATTCATTGTGATCATTTATCGTCGTTATGGCTGAAGACTTCAGAACCCCGCTGGCCGCCTCGATTGTTAGACACTTACGCTACAATAATACGATTACACTATTGTGTACAGGCCGCAGGTGCTATAAACCGAATCGCTGATGTAGTTTCCAGCGCCCCCATCCTGAGGAGCACGTAGAGGAAGTTCCAGGTCTGGTTGCAGTCGTTAATACAGCAGAGGGACTATCCGACTCACGGTGGGGAACATTGGTCTCAAGAGAGGACCTTCTCAAGGCTCCGCACGACGCTGGGCTGTGCAAACAAGTGACTGCCTGGCTGGCAGCGTCCAGCCCAGCCAACATGAAGGGTGATGAACAGTTCGACTCTTACTTACTGAGCAGTGATGGACCCCTGTTCCGCTACATCCCTCAAGCTGATGAGGATCTGAGCAGTCTGCGTTTCGAACAATGATACATAGGGAGCCGGACACAGCAGTGGGAGGAAAACATACGATAAGTTGTCTCAGATTGATACGTGGCCCGGCATGCGGCAAGATGTACTGAGGTACGCGCGTAGTTTCCCGTCATGTCAGAAAGCGAAGCCCCGTGGTGGTCAGCCCCCAGGTCTTATGTAACCGATCGCGAGCCGAAGCCCTTGGCAGATTTGTTGCTGTGATGTCATGGGTCCATTCCCACGTAGCGCACGCGGAAATCGGTACTTTTTGGAGTAACAGACCATTTCACCAAATGGGTGGAGCTGTTCCCTACGCAAGTTGGACTCGCTGAAAATATAGGACTGTCTAATTCGAGTTTACGCACGTTTTGGCTTCCGGGCAAGCCTAAGCTTCAGATAATGCGTCATATTTTACGGGCAAAGTATTCGTCGATGTATGCGCGGTTCTGGGAATTCAACATAAACGTATTTCGCCGTATCACCCACTGGCAAAAATAACCGAAAGAGCAAACCGAAACATTATGATGCTTGTTGCTCATACGGAGCGTCACAAAAACTGGGATGCGAAGCTCCCAGGAATGGCCTTCGCCACCCGCATCACGGTTAACCGGTCAAACGGGCTCACCCCCGCCCAGCTCAATTTCGGCAGACCTTGCTTTTCCTCACTAACACTCTCTGTTCGACAGAGCCCAGGGCAAAGACCAGCAAATACACAAAATTTCGCAGACGACCGGCGAAAGCGTTTCACTATCAACCTCAAGGAAGCCCGGGAGATCCTTAATGTTCGCATACTGCAGCAGAACAACCAGGAACGCCGAGACCTGCAGTTCGAGGTGGGAGTCTTGGTTCTCAGGCGTACTCACCCTCCGAGTGACGTGGCAAAAGGCTTAACGGCCTCACTGGCCAACAGGTGGGATGGTCTATTTGGTGTAGGTAAAAAGCTTTCTCTGCTTGCATACGCACTAATTAACTAATACGGTGGTGAGTCCACAGTACCAACTCATGTCACAGACCTTAAACAATTCCACATCCCGGAAGATCGTTTTGTCGCAGGATCGGACCGATGCCGACGACGGCCCGGTCTCGGACCCCCTCGCCACCACAGGTGGTACAACATTCTCGTCGGTCACGGCTGAGAGAGGAGTTATAAAGCGGTGGACAAAGATTCGTCTTATTTGTTTGTCTTTTCTTCGAGTTTTGAGCGTTGTACCTCGTATATTATCACACAGGTCTGATTCCTTTTGTAAGGGGGGGGGGGAGGAGGGGAGGGGAGGGGGGATATTGCGCGATTGTGTGCCCACCCCAAATCTTTTATTTTTTGGGGCATTATAGACCCAGTGGTTGCATATTAAAGCAACCAACGGCAATGTCTTGTTCTGATCCACGAAGATGGATATCGGTCAATGCCACCACGAATCCCGGTCACCTGGACGCCAGGGTCCTAGGACACGTGGTAGTCCCTGTCACCAAGGGCGGCAATCGGCCAGACCTACCCAAGGAACAGCGGCCAGTGGGCAAGACGTTCCAGAGGTACCGGAAACTGCCTCCGCCGGCGATGCCGGGAACGGCCACAATGGATGACCGCGACCTGGAGCGCGCCATAGCGCTCATACAGTGCCGCCGTCGACACATTTTGCAACGACCCCCTTCCGACGACGACCGCGGAGATAGCCATTGACATGCCGGACGCTTAAGGGGGAAAGGGGGGGGGGGTGAGTGTGGGAGCGAGGGTCTGTACCACGCCCAGGGGCCGCAACCGACTGCCCAAAAAGGACAGTCCTAAGCGGCAACAGCGCATGAGGAATAGACGCGAGAGCCTATAAAATGTAGGCACGCCAACAGAACAGGGAGAGTCGGACCGAGGTCACGGAGGCGTGTATGTCGAACGCTACGGGAATAAATGTAGTTTCGTGTTTTGGAAACCCCGGCTTCGTGCTGTTCCTCCCGGATGGGCATGCAGCAATGCAACCATACCACAAATTGTTGGATCAAAATCATCCACCTGACAACACTCGAGCGCAGCACATGTATTGGACAGGAGAACTACGTGCGCACTCTACTTCGGCTCGTAAGAATCAATGCCTCGGCGGACACTCGGCTAGTGGCTTGTGTCCAGCCACTGCGGTGATGAGAATATCTGAACTCTAAAAATGGCTGAACCTCAGCACGCGCTTTCTGCGTCGGCAACCTCAACGCGTGGGTATGATTAACGTTGACTGCACAGGATAGGCACCAGGCCACGTGGCCGTTTGTTCTGCTTCCGAATTGAGGGGATGAACGATGCTCATATTTCTGGAGACTTTTAGCGACTGCTGTTGAAAAAAAAGAGAAAAACTAAGGCAAGTTTGTTTTGTTAATAATGTTAGGGGATGAAAATATTTAGTGAAAGTAGAAACATTGTTTCATGGCTCCTTTGAGCCTTGGTCCACTCACTTCCGACTGCTTTCAACCGAGTTCCGCAAATCGTCTTAAGATCTCTTGCGACGGGAGAACACAGTTGCGCTATCTATTGCGTAGGTGTGGAACACTTGTCATTTCCCTGTATTTATTTTTTAAGTGCAAGCTGAAGGGGCTTTGTATTTGAGGAAACACACTTAAGTCGTCTGAATCTGTCCTCCTAAATCTCGAATATCGAAATCATTTCTTTTCTTTTTTTTTTTCAACTTGGTGCATGGTGGCTGCAGAAAATCGTTTTCAAGGCACTGCTGAAGGCCCTCATTTCCGAAGCGTGACGTCACAAGAGGAGTTATCAAGATCTCCACTCTCGCGCATTTTTAGGGCCTGTGAAAACTATGCACACGCATTCTTACTATTTTTAAAAAGGACAGAAAAAGATTCCTCGACTGGTACGAGTGCGGTAGAATATAGCTAGCTAGCTTGCAATTGCACGTGCGGTCCTCGAGCGACACGCGCTTGGCGGCCAAAGGAAGCTCTTATGACGTTACGACCGGTCGTAGGATTTTCGTGTTTTCTCACTTTTAGTTACATCTTCCTGTAAAACGAAAATGATCTTTAGATTCACATGATAAAACTACGCTAGAATTTTTTCGCTACTTTTAATGCGCTAGCTTTAGTACTAAGGTGACAGGGAAAAGCTGACGACTTTCGTCTGCGGACAAAAGGGTGCATGTAACTGGAAGCGCGCCGCGTAGAGTGGAGCAGATTAGTGGAGGACAAAGGCAAGAGAGAGGCGACGTTATGGGGCGGAAACCAATGCTCGCGCAAAAAACCGGTGAACAGCCAAGGCAGCGTCCAACAGCGGATGCCGTTGGTAATCGTGCAAGGCGGGAGAACGAGACTGAGGCGCGGAAGCAGCGCATAGCTCGGCTGGCCGAAACGGGGCGCAACAAGCGGCAAGCCGACGCGGGTCTGCGTGTGACAGAGACTGGGGGCGAAGTGGGCGAGTTCGGCCTCGACGGGAAAAAAAATTAAAAGAAGGTGCATTGATGGATTTTTAGGGAAAACGTTAGCATGAGCCTTGGGATACGCCATACACGTCCCCCTTTGGGAAACGCTAAAATGGATCCCGTAACAAAGCTAAAAAGAACCGGCAACAAATAGAGGAAGCAAAAGAGAAAGTCAAATGAGAACACCAAAGCAGAAAAATGAAACGATCAGCTTTAGCGCTTCCCAGAGGGAGACGTGTGTAGCGTTTCCCAACGGTCAAGCTAACACGCTCCTTAAGGGTACACCGATAGAAAAATTCCTTCTTCATTCACGCATGATTATTATTATTATTTTTTAATTAAGCCGCTTTTGATAAAGTTTAAAACGAACACTGCTCATAGATAGTACGTACATTTGATCTCGTAAATACAGCAGCACCTTCGCTCTAGTGAGATGCAGTTCTAAGGAAACCTCATAGATAGCACCATCATGCCACTGTGGTTTCTCGTCGTAAGAGGTCACAGAAGCTCGTTCGTAAGTAAACGTAATTCTGCGAACGGGCCTCTAGAGAGAATGATGACGAGCTCGAACCGTTGAGCATGTCATCCTCTCTTCGGCTGGAAGACGTCACGTTTCCGGGAAACATCAGTGGGATCTGCGATGTAAAAACCGGAAAGCCATGCCCTTCCAATCCAACGAGCTACGTTCCTTTGTTCTTTAACAACCACATTGGACCGGTACTGTAATCAGTGTCACCTGAAGTCCAATTGCAGCCGACGCTACAAACCGACAAGGCCAATCTAGCAGCAGCAGAACTGCATCGTCACAGCGGTCGTTGTCTTTGTGAGTATCACCGGCTTAAAGGGGCACTGACACATCAAAATCATATTTTTTTTTATTATCCGAAACGATTGAAAACGATGCCGGGACATTACCCTCAAAATTTGAGATTTGGGAATTCAGTATTCGTGAAGTAAAAAAACAATTTCCAAATGCCGAATTCGAAGTTCCCGCGCGATCGGCGCCGGTGCCTTGACGTCAAAAATCGCGGAGACCTGAGAGTCGACTTCCTTTCACCACTCCCTGCTGTTGCCATGGCGACCCAAAGCGAGGAGGAAAGGAGCGAGCGCCCGGCGTTGCGGCGGACCGGTTTTGAGCGGTGTCGCCTGTTTTCCGTTGGAGGATACAAATCTAGGAGACGGCACCACAACGAACTCCCGATTTTTGGTATTTCAAAAAGAAGGGCCGTAGTGCGTTCGCAATTGCGTTAAAAAACATGTTTTAGGATTGCCGTAATTAAATGTTATAGAGATGTCGCCTACAAAGCTTCTAAATTTCCTGATTTTTGACGTCACCGATCAAAAGAAGCGAGGAGGCGAGACGCGGGAAAATCAAACGCCAAAAATAAAAAGGCGCGCAGTCCGGTAGGCGCGCCTGGAACGTTGCCTGAGATGTTGGACGCCGGAGTCAAGGATACGACACTGGAAGGACAGCGAAGGGCCGTTCAGAAGGCTCGGGAACTGAGCGACAGGCAGGTCCGCAACCGGGCCCCCTGCACCCTTACCCCGGGTGGGGCTTTCGGCCTCCCCTAGCCAGATGGGCTAGCTTTTGAAGACAAATAAAGACGTTTATTCCTCCTCCCTCCTCCGCGCGCGCGCGGGAAAATTTTTTTTCGCGATGCGGTTTTTTTTGCGTGTCTATGACTGCAACTTGCATCGTTTTAGACAATAAAAATAAATACGACCTTTGGGGTGTCAGTGCCCCTTTAACCAATCACAGAAAGAAAGAGAGCGGAAGATGTCGGCGCATTCACAGTGCGTGATTGTTTAGTTGGAGATAGCAAACAAAAGAACACAATGGCCGCTGTGACGACGCACATCTAGGCACTGTTGGATTGGTTGATTAAGATGGCAACGTGAGCTGCGTCGGTTTGGGCGTTGCAAGCAGTACATAACAGACGTGTGTCCAAGTAATTTGGCAGGACGAATGTCAAATCTATAGAACTGAAATAAAATATCCAGGTTTTATCGCATACCGCCTCCATCTGTTAAGTAAAAATAATGAAATTGAGCTTCGCCAAGACGCCATTTTAATGTAGATTTTTGGAAGTATCGTAGAAAGCAATCCTCCTAACTTCGGATGCATGTTCTAAGTTATACAGACTATCTCCTTTATTAAATAATGTTATTCTGCAAATAAACATTTTTATGGATGCACTCTGAGAATACACGATTCTAATTTTTTTTTCAGAACAGTTTACTTTGTTTCTTTTACTAAACAATCATTGAGCTGCTAAAATATTTTTATTTGAGCATACCACCACCCTGGAAATACTAGAAACTCATCGAAATTATGCGGACGTAGTCTAGCGTACTCTCAACTGATTGCCATAGTGTGCAATGTTGTGTCTCTTGATTCGTCAAATTTCAGTCTATTTGGAACTCTTTGAACGTGAACTGCATGTATCATCGTAGATTTCGTGTTTTTGTGGGTTTTTGCATAGCTTATCGTATTCTCCTGTGCATTCAGCGATCTTCTTCTTGACGCTTGCATCGTCTCCAGAGCCTACTGCATCTGCACTGACCCAGAGTTCACATTCTGGAATGAAGAAATGAGAATATTATAAGCTTTTTTTGGCTTTATTTCCATCGCATTAATGTTTTACGCGAGAGAGTAAGACCGATTATTATTTCCGTGGACTTCCCAGTTATTGATAGTGTCCAAGCAAAATCTTTTCAATCAAGACTCCTTAAGTTTCACAACCAGCAATAAAACAAGTAAAGTTGATGAGAAACATTTAGCCTCGAGGATAACTTTTTTCATCTGTCACATGTAAATTTTTATAAGAAAATGAACATCTGAGACAGTCACGTCCTAGCTTACACATGGCTAAAGAGTGATGTTTTATGTTCGCGTTAGAATAGTAGAAAATATTACAATATAACTAACGCTCATAGTATCACATGAGTACCAATAAGTAATAACGAAACAGCAGCAAGTTACAACATGAGAGGAATAAGTTCATCAGAATGTTTTCAATGTGTAGCAGGCATCACAGCATCCGTAGACGAACTCGAAAGGGTTAATTTTTTTTGTTTGTTTCATCAGTAAAACTGAACCGCAGGGGTTAGTCTAATTATGTACGTCAAAAACTAGGTGTTTTATTAAACGGTGAAGCTGGTTGCATGCACGAAAATAAGTATCTCGTGCACAACATAGTAAACATATTTGGGCTATTACTAGAGGTTTCTTCGCGGAGCATATAGAACTCAGAATACTTAACGTTTCAAATATTTCTCACGCACTAAATTTTATTTATATAAGAATTCAGAGTTTGGTTTGAAAACAAGTTCGGCGTCCCTAAAGCCGGGTGACACTGAGTATACATCACACAAAAGACAGTCTGCATACAGATTCGAAAGCTAGTTACCGCGAGATTCGTGCTTCGAGTGCCGCGTTGCAATGAATTCAAGCAGGAAACTTGGCACGCAGCATTCGAACCTCGGATATTGCGACGACTAGTGTTTGCAGACTGTCTTTTGTATGATGTATGAGCGCTGTGACCCAGGACTAAAAGTTGGCAAAATTAATATATAATTGCATTTTATTAAAACATTTAGAAAGTTCTATTAAAACTCTAAACTCTAATGTATACCTTAACAACAGCTTCAAAAACATGCCGTAATCAGATCGCCGATTCTCACCAGGGTGATGCAGAGGAGAGGTGTTGGATGATTGGTATTTGTACGTATACGTGTGATCCCAACTTAGAAATGCGTAAGATATACTTCGATACTTTTTGAAGTAATTGATTTTGAATAATTTTTCATATTGCCCAGAAAGTAGCGAAACGAATCTTAAACATGGGGACAGCGAAATAGATATCTAATCACGGAGCCATGGGCAAACAAAGCAATCCCAACAAAACTTTGAAATCTACGTACGTCATCACGAATAGCCAGGGTAGTGTTCACACCGATTTGTTCCAAATGATTAAGACGCTGTCTCATTGAGAAGCCAGTTGGACCACTCTACCAGTCGACACAATGAAAACGCGTTTCCGGCGACTCTGTAACTTTCCAAGACACTTCGATGAGCACACTTTCAGCTCTCAAATTATTTCGTTCTTTGACGAAGGATGCTGTCGCCAGTTCATTACGTGTGCTGCTCTCAGGTGTCATGTTTTGAGAGGTCATCGGCATTCGAACGCCCAAGGTCAAGTTCGGTTTGCTTCGAGGAGTTTGGAAACTTTTCAGTGCACTTTGCCATTATGCTTAAGTCGATTGTCGCACAAGGGAGGCTTCGCTAAAAAATCTCAAAGGCCACATCACCGATGGTATCTCTGTTACGTGTCCGTACTCCAACTGCCACGAGGTATTTGGAGTGAAATCATTACTCATGGCACATTTGAGCAGGGCGTGTTCACGAGTGACGTCTTCGCAACTGCACATCGCCTGCAGACGCGCTTTATGTTGAAGACCCTTCAATTCCATCGTGCGGATTGTAATGAAGACGGTGCTTTTGCCGTGAGAAAATCCCGTGATAATAACCACGACGTGTTTATAGGGAGTTTCCTGAAAACTGTTTTCGCATATCCGATACGGTACGTTGGGCCCTTCGTTAGGCACTGCGCATGCGCTATTACAGAAGTATAGCATATGCCCAGTTCCTACCGGAGGGCCCATCGTTCTCTAACAGATGTGCAAAAACGGTCCCCTAAAATTCTCCATAGTTTTTATATTCGGAAGCCTTGCTTCCCAAGCACCATATTTTGTTACACTATCCAGACCTCCTTCTGGAGTTTGGTCCACTGATCAATACGTGGACAACACTACATGTTTGGGGGGGGTTGCACGCGGTGCATAGAAAGTCGCGTGCGCCCCCCTTCCCCTTTTGTTCGTAATCCTGCCTTATATTTGTTATTACATAAATATGTCATATTATACTATTATATATAATATTATTATTCATTTTTATGGGGAAACGGCCTGCTTCTACTCATAGAGCAACAGAACCACACTCAAGGGATTCTACTGCATAACCCAGTACAAGCACTCAGTTACCGAGCTCACAGCTAGACCTCGAAGGGGTAGAGAACTTCGTTGCACCATGGAACGAGATGTCTGGGGCCCTGCAAGCTTCCTTGAAGTTCAGCAAGCGACGAGAACCCAAGCATCGCAGAGAGATGGTTCGCATCATGGTGCAGACAGTCACGAAGACATGCAACCGGCCCTTAAAGAAACACTTCGACGGTATGTCACGCAAGAGAGTAAGGAATCATTTATTTTTCAAAGACGCTATTAATGGACGCGTCGTGGGATCCGGGCACAAGTTTTGCAAAAAAGAGTTGTTGCCAAGGGTTGATAACAACCTTCGGCAGGAGAAGCCATGCCACTACGAAAAGGAAGATAATAAAAATACAAAGCGGATGTGTGCACACTTCCCTCCCTTACGAGGCTCAAAATGTCCTGAAAGAAAAACAAGCTGTGCTTGAGGATCTCTAACAGAAAGAAATAGAGGGAAGCCAGAGAGACAATGCATTGCGCCTCATGAAGGTCACGCACTCACTGCAAAGGAAGAATGTCTTACGACTTCACTGAGCGTTAACCTCCCACAAACAGGCACTCTCTCTATTACAGACACAAAAACATACACACAGCGAAGAAGCCATAGCTTTTTGTATTTTGTCTTTATTTTCTACGTATTTCTAAAACAAAACCAGTAAATTGTATTGTCTTCGTTTTTTTCTCCGCCTGTTAAATCAAATACGTAAAAAGTCCGCGATTATCTCCCCAATAATTATTTTTGCAGAAAAGGTGAGAGATGGGCAGCTCACGTATCCATCGTCAAGCGTGGCAATATGCTTCGCTTCAAATATTTCCCAAGTTAGTTGCTCGTTTTATCGGTCTATCACGGTGAAACCACGTAGTTGTTCCGTACACCCGCACTCCCGGTAGTGCAGACCCAGATGTCCCGAGTTGGCTCTAATGAGGTTATTGTGGTGTTCGCGAAGTTGATCGTTGAGGCACCGTCCAGTCTGGCCAATATAGCGTTTTCCACAGAAGAGAGCAATGGAGTACACGTCTGTTGTATGGTGGCGTGGCAGCTGAAGTTGATTGCCCTGCTTCAGTACCGGAAAAGAACAACCGTCTACAAGGCTACAGTAGCGTCGCCACAATAGTTCCCCCATTCAAGAATAAAAAGAAAATGCTATGTACAACATTTGAAACAAGGACACTAATATAAAACAAAATCCAGGAATCTTTGTGGTCTGAATGTCTGTCTGGCAGAACGGCTTGGTTTCATTGACACTGAATAGGGCGAACCGATGAGTGGACATCCCGGTGCCGCCGAGGTCGATGGAGATGCCGGCAACACAGTCTCCAACAATGTCGCGGGGAGGTGATTTTGGTTGCGCGACCACAGAAGGCGGAGATGCAGCTGACGATGGGGTCATTGATGGCGCTGAGAACCATAGGATGTGGCCCAGGGCATCTTGAGGAGGCGGCTTTGTGCTCGTCAGTAGGACGACAAGCTTCTCCCTGTTCAACACTTTCTCATCTTCTAGGCGATAATCGTTCTTCCCTAGGTATTTTCCCACCTTGAGAGGTGCAGAATAGCTGAGGCTACCTTTTGGAGTGTGTCTTAGTAGTTTGACCCGTACTTTAACTCCAGGTTTCTGCACACTGACTCTTGTTCCCCAGTGGCATTCGTATACTTCTTGAACTTCTGCTGGTACTTAGTCACTCGTTGTCAGTGCTCTCCCAGACTCTTTGTTGGTTCATCGAAAAAATCCTGTGAGGGCCCCCCACGATGTCCAGCCCCGTCTTTAAATTTGCGTCCTTGCAGCAGGAAAGCTGGCTTCTTGACTGTGGCTGCGTGAGGAGTGAAACTGTAGACACCTAGGTACGCCACTACCGCTTTCTTGAGGGGACGCTGCTCCTGGACACAGACTTGCACGAAGTCCTTGAACACACGGTTGAAACGTTCAATATGTTCATTACTCTGGGGATGGTACGCCGAATCGAAGCTGTGTCGCACTCCCCGTTCTGTCAAAAATGCTTCAAACACTGTGGAAATGAACTGAGGGCCATGATCACTGACAACTTGAGTAGGGTAACCTTCGCGGCTAAACACTGCACGTAAAAACGAGATGATCTTTTTTGACGTCACTAGTGCCGTCAAACACACTTCGGATCACTTGCTGAAATAATCAATTAGTGTTAGAGCGTACGGGCAGTGAAGCATTGGAAAAGGGCAGAACAATGTCTATTCACACTTTTTCCCAAGAAGCAGACAGGAGTGCAACTGAATGTAGGGGAGATACGCACGAATTTTGCAGACTTGTCACCTGCTTCACAAACACCGCAGGAAGTAACAACAGTTTCAATATGTTCGTCCATTCCAAGCAGCCAATATTTGTCACAAGCCCACTGCTTTGTTCTTGTTATTCCAGGGTCAGCTTCGTGTGCTAGTTCCACAATCTTCGTAATAAGAGAGGTAGGAACAACAACCCAAAATCCCCAGAAACAGCTGATTTCCACTCATGGAATGTTCTTTTACTTGTTGAAAGGGTGACATGTAAGGATGCAGCTTCTTTATTGGTGGCCAGGTACCGGTTGTCAAAGTAATCACTGGTTGCAGACGGTTGTCCTACCAAGACTCTTCGACTAACTCTTGCTGCGATACACGCAAAGAAATGGCACAGACAACCTCGTCTTCCTTGGTTTCCTCGGGCGTATCAAGAGGCATTCGCGAAAGAGCATCTGCCACAAACTTGTATTCTCCCTTCCTGAAAACCCTGGTGAAGCTTTAGGCGAGCAGAGGAGCATGCAATCTTGCAATCGTGAATGGTCTTTGGCCAGTTACTTGCGAGCTTAACAGTGTCAACAGTCACTGGCGGTCGGTCTGCAGCGTAAAATGCCGACCCCACTAGAAAACACGCCAGTGCTTGAACGCACACATGCAAGCCAATGCCTCACGCTCTCCAGCAAAGCATATCCGCTCTTGTGGCGTTAGAGTTCGAGAAGCAAAGGAGACAATCACAAGGCCTCCGTTTTTCTTCTGCTGTAGAACAGTTCCAAGTCCGTATGCTGAGGCGTCAGTTGTCACGACCACGGGCCGCTTAGGGCCTAACCTTTGCACAGGCTCGCAGAAAAGTAAGAACTCAGTCTCTTAAAAATGTTTCCCGAGCATCAGTCCAGCGGAAATGTTCACCTTTGTGTAGTAGCTAACGGAGTTGTTCTGCCAGCTCTGCATACCCAGCGATGATATTGGCGTTGTAGCCGACCATGCCCAGAAACGAGCGTAGCGTGGTGACGTCTGTAGGTGCTTGGGCCTTGACAATCACGTCAACAAGGCTTTGCATGGGTGACACTCCCCGCTAGCTGACAACGTGTCCCAAGAAGGACAGTTCCAAAACATTGAAGATGCACTTGTCGCTCAGCTTCAATCGCGCTTCGCTGATGCGGTACGGAAAACTTCATGCACATTCTTGAGGTGCTCCACTGCGGTAGTTCCGAGAACAATGATGTCATCTAGGTAGTAGTGTACTTTTTGACATCCCTTCAGTATTGTACTCATCATTTTCTAGAACGTAGTAGGAACCGTAGCCAACCCAAAACAAACCCTGGTGAACATGAAATGTCATCCGTATGTTATGAACGTCGTCAGATCTCAGCTTTCCGGGCACAAAATGACACGATGGTACGCGGTCGATAGATCTAGCCGCTAGAAGTACTTTGCTCCGACCTGTGCTTGTAGCATTTCTTCAGTGTGAGGCAACGAAAAGCTAACAATTATGGCGGCCTTGTTTACTTCTCTTAAATCAACGCAGAGTCGAACTTTCTCGTTTTGTTTTTCACCCTCACTCAGACGCGTCAGACCCACTCAGACCCACTCAGACCCACTCAGACGTTTCTGAGTGGGAAAGACCCACTCAGACGCGTCGATTTTCTCGATGACGCCTGCCTGTAGATTTCGATAGCGCTCTTCAGACACCTCGTCCCGGACAGAAAAAAAAAACGGCTAATCCAAGCCCCTTCGCCCGTAGCGCCCTCTTGGGCGCTGCGAGCGAAGTGGATTTGATGAGCAGCTCTTTTATAAAAAAAACCCGTTTTGTTTGATACCCAAGGTTGACCGGCACACAGGTCAAGGTCATAGAAACAATAGAACGCCGGACTATATTTTTTATACAACATAGACGTCAGTCGTCCCGTACATAAAGTCACTGTGACCTGTATTGTTTTTACAACGCTATGAGACACGAGGACGACGCCTTGACGTCAACGTCGTCATCGACGCTGACAACATGCCTCGCACGACATCAAGACTGCGTTCTGACATCATATTGTGTTGACAACGACGACGATATCAACGCTCCGTTGATGACAACGACGACAACGTCACGGGACGTCAAGATGACGGCGTCCTTGTCAATGCGACGTCATAAGGACGCTTGGTGTCAGTTCGTCGGCGTCTTTGTCGACATGACGCAACTCGACGTCATTGAAGACGTCCCGACAACTTAAGAACGTTGACGTTGACGTCATCAAAGACGACGTTACACGACGTCAAGACTTCGTCGTGACTGCGCGTCAACGTTGATGCTGGCGAAGGCGACGTTACACGCCGTCAAGGCTTCGTTGTGACGTTGACGTTAACGATGACGTCAGGATGACGATAACGTGACGTCATAGCGATGCTTGACGTTGCGCGGGGCGTCGACGTCAACGTGGGCATTAACGACCATTTCCACGTCGTCCTCGACGCGGCGCGCGACGTCATGACCACGTTGCAACGGCGACTTCATGTCGTGTAATGGCGTCGTCCTCAACGCGACGCGATGTCACGACCGCGTCACAACGGCGACTTGATGTCGTGTAACTGCATTGCCCTCAACGCGACGTCACGACTGCGTTACAACGACGACTTGGTGTCGCGAAACGGCACCGTCCTCGACGCGACGGGATGTCACGACGGCCTTGCGACAGCATCTTTGCGTCGCGCAACGTCGTAGTCGACGATAACGTCGTGGCCCCGTCGTAACGTTACGTCGTTCTGTCGTGATGCTTTGACGTTGCCTCTGACGTCAAAATCATAAAAAAATACAATATAACCCCTAAGGCCCTAAGGAGCTATATTGCCCATATGACCTTGACCTGTGTCGTTGCTCGATCGCGCGCAGCGAAGGTGGCGCTGCGATCGAAGTGGCTTGGTTTCACCTTATCGCTTTCCACATTGTGAGGTGTAACTGAAAGCATGAGCGGAGCCTGGATCTCGCCCCACTCGTATTTTCTAGTACACTCTACTTTCGGTTTGTTCCAACACTTCAAAGAACTCGTCGCTGTTAACATTGAAGTTGCCCTGAACGATTCTCTTTTAAGCGAAACAGAGAGGATCATTGAGTTCATGCAAAGCAAGAATCTGGTGAAAATATTACCGCATCTCAACGTGGTGAATGCTGTTGATTGGGCCGAAGCTCGGGTGGTGCTGAGGATACTGATTTTGGTCATAGGTAGTGCTGATGGCGCCGTTTTCATTCATGTCAGTAGAAAAATCTGTGGTTTTCTTCTTTTTCTTTTTTTAAGAAGACAGATGGGATGGCAACCCTGAACCCCCTACTCTTTTTTTTTCTTCTTTTTCTTGATACTGATTTTGGTCATAGGTAGTGCTGATGGTGCCGTTGTCATTCATGTCGGTAAAAGTACATTTTTGTAGAAGAATGTGTGGTTTTCTTCTTTTTCTTTTTGTAAGAAGACAGTTGGGATTGCAACTCAGAACCCCCTACTCTTTTTTTTCTTCTTTTTCTTGATACTGATTTTGGTCATAGGTAGTGCTGATGGTGCCGTTGCCATTCATGTCAGTAAAAGTACATTTGTGTAGAAGTGAGTGAGAAAATGTTTTATTTTCAGGTGGGGTACCTGTTGCCCTTGAAACTCGTCATTGGCTACAGGGGGAGGGGAAGGAGGGATTGGGTTTAAATGTAAATATCAAGTCCGGCGGACTTGATGAACTCTATCAGCGAATCTAAAATTGCTTTTCTGTGCTCGGGGGTGCCGTCTGGAAGAACCCATTCCTTTAGGCAGCGTGGTTTTTCTTGTGGCGGTAGAGCATTCAAAGCTAGTTTCCGCTTGATGTCACTTTTGGGGCAATCCCAGATGATGTGTTTGATGTCTGCCAATATTTGACAGTGATCGCAGATGTCAGTTTCGGAATCTTCCCCGTTGTCGCTTTTTCGGAATTTATACTTCAAGGCCGGTGTCATGGCGGTTCCTGTACGCAACCTTCGTAGGCATACACGCTCCCACCGACTGTAAGATGTCGATGGAAGGGGGTGTTCGTCTGGCCTGCGTAGATCGGCGAGTCTTTGGCTTCTTTCTAGCCGTTCTTGGGCTTTGATTTCCGACGGTGTCGACGTCGTCTTCGATGTCTTCATCTACGACGGGATGCACTGAGCCTTGGCCGGGTGGGACTGCCTGTAGCTGCTCCCGTGCGGCTGCATGTGCCTCGTCGTTTCCGTGGATACCATGATGTCCGGGGATCCATCGTATCTTGATGGTACGGCCTTCAGCTCGAAGCTGTCGGGCCGTAGCCTTGATGCTTTTAACCGTTTTGCTGCGGCTATCATGTTTTTTTCAATTCTCGTACGGCTTCTTTAGAGTCCGTAAAGACATAAATGTTGATTTTATGTTTTTCTTGTTCTGCACTCTCGACCGCCGTCTTGATGGCTTGAAGTTCAGCCTCCTTGACGCTGGTGGTATTGCCCAGGGAGGCGGCGACTCTTCTCTGGTCGTTTGCGCAATAATGAGCCATAGCTGTGCATTTGTCCTCCTTGGCTGCGTCCGTGTAAATAATGACGTTAGTGTCATCTTCAAGAAGTAATTGTACCTCGGTGTCGTGTTTCCTGGCAGCGCTATTTCTTCTTTCAACTTGTGTTTTTCCTTGATTTTGCGGGGTCGGTCTTGTATCAATAACTATCTCGTCTTCCCATGGTGGAGGAGGTTTCGTAAAAACTTGGTAGACCTCGTTGTTGTAACCAAGAGCTCTCAGGATCTTTCTTCCTTGTTCAGTTTTTTCAAGCCTCAAGTTTTGACTGATCTTGTTTTCTTGTGCTATTTCTTCGATCGTGTTGAGTCCTCCGATCTCGTGAAGCGCTTCCACCTTGGTGCACCTGGGAAGCCCAGTGATTACTCTCAAGGCTTCCCTGTTAAGTGCTTCAAGTCCGTTCTTTTGGGCTCTGGTTAGACTGAGGTAGTTCACCCCGTAAGTTGCCTTTGGTACAAGGAAAGCCTTAACCTTGGTCCTGAGGATGTCTTCTTTAGCTCCCCACGCTTTGCCGGTGGTGTGTTTGATCATATTGAGTGCCTGCTTCCACTGACTTTTGATTTGCTGGTACCAGCTTCCCGCCTTTCCGTTTTCGTCAACCACGATACCGAGTATCCTAATTGAGGTTTGAGATTTAATTTGCTGGCCATTGATGAGGAGCTTGATCTTGTCTCCAACTTTTTCATCTCGCCCTCTGACGTTGGATATGGCGACGTAATTTGTTTTTTCGGTTGAGAGTTGTAACCCCGTCTGTTTGGAAAAGTCTTGAATTGTGTCCAGGGCTTTTTGAAGCGTGATGACTTGTGTGGACGTGCTGCAGTTCTTTGTCCAAATAGTAATATCGTCTGCGTAAATGGTAAATCCCAAGAAGGGAATTTTTTCTAGGGAAAGAGCAAGATCTGCCATCACCATATTAAAAAGTGTTGGCGAGATTACGGCTCCTTGTGGGACACCGATCTTGTTATCCGTCATCGGTCCTCTGGTTGGTCTTATAGCCGTTTGGTATTTTCTTTTGTCCAGAAAAGAGTGAATGAATTTCAGGAGTCTCCCTTTGATTCCTCTTTTGACTGCACCACGTATGACCGCGTCGTGGGGCACAGAATCAAAAGTTTTCTTTATGTCGATCGTGACGATCAGCCGTGGATTGTAGGATGGTCGTTTGGAGGTGATGTCCTTGTGAATAAGGGCCAAACTATCCTGCGTTGACAAACCTGATCTGAAGCCGGTTTGTCTGGCGCAGTAAGCCTGGCTCTCAATTTCGAGGAGCCACGTGATTCTCGCCAGGACCATCCTCTCCATGGTCTTGCACAAATTGGAAGTGAGTGAGATTGGTCTTAGGTTCTGGATTGAGTCGGTGAGCTTGCCTGGCTTGGGAATTGGAATAACCGTTGGCAGTTTCCATTCTTCGGGCAGCTGTCCTGTCTCCCATATTTCGTTGAACCACGCCAGCAGTTCCGTCTTCTTTTCCTCTGGCAGGTTCTTGAGAGACGTGATGGTGATCTTATCCGGTCCGGGTGCGGTGTTCCTTGCTGATTCCAGAGCCATTATAAGTTCCCCCATGTTAAATGGGGCGTCTGCTGGTGACCGATGGTCGAGCTCGGGAACCCTCTTTTTGTAGCGTTGCTGCAGCTGTTGTGTTGTCGGTTGCGGGAAGAAGTGTAACCCTGCCATTACTGCAAGATCTTCTTCCGTGATTCCGAGCTTGATAGCGAGATTTTGTCCCGTACAATTGTTCTTTTTCTTACCGGACATGCCTTTGTATGTCCGCCACATTCTTCTAATGCCGGTTTTTTCATTGAACGAATGGCAGTGCCGTCTCCAGATTTGCTGCTTCAGCTCCTTCGTATAACGTTTGGCTCTAGCCGTGGCGATGTTTAGTTGTATTTTGTAGCGGATGTTATACTTTGCTTTTCTATATCGCTGTTGAGCTTGAAGTCTGCTTGCCCAAAGGTTCAGCAAATGCATGTCTGGGTTGGGAGTGTCTTCTTTGACTTGGTAGGTCCTTGTCGCCGCTTTGACTGCCAGTTGGATTTGATGAACGAGGGGGAGTGAGGAAGGGACCTTTTTGATGGCATCGCGAAACGTGTCCCATCGAATGAAGGGTGCGTCTCGTCTCCGTGTACCGTTGGTAGGGAGCTCGATCCTGATCGGCAGATGATCACTACCCATTGCGTCTGGCAATGTTTTCCAGGAAAGTTTTATTTTCTTGCTTGCCCAAGTGAGGTCAGGCGTCGTGTCTCCTTCTTTGGCATGAAGGCCAATCCTCGTTGGTATGCAGGGTTCGTTGACTAGTACTAATCCGACCTCCTTCATTTTGCACTTTAGTGTCGTGCCTCGAGCTGATGAACGGGTATAGCCCCAGTCCTCGTGCTGAGCGTTAAAATCTCCGCTGATTATGAGAAGTTCTTTATTGGGTCTGAGGTGCGTGAGCCAGCTCATATCATCTCCGTCTTTAACGTCAGGTCGGATGTAGGTTGAAGCAATTATGAGAGGCTTCCCTTCGTGTTTTATCTGCACAGCAACTAGCTCTCTTTCTTCATTGCACAGATGTGCCGATTCTGTACGCGCGTGTGGAACTTGTTCCTGAACTAGAATGGCCACCTGCCCGATGATCGCTGTCACTGCATCTTTGCCATTCCCGTGGTGAATCGTTCTCGTTATGGAGGGTTCTGTGTACGTTTTGTATCCATTAAGTTTGACGGTTTCGTGGTTGGTTTCCTGAAGGAGAAGTGCCGCTGGTCTTCTCTTGCCCATTCTTTCGAGTTGAAGTTTGAGCTCCGCACGTTTGTTTGCAAAACCTCTACAATTCCAATGAAAAATCCAAGGGTGTACCTTTGTATCTTGGTAGTTTGAGCCGTTCGGTTTCATATTTACTGTGGTGGGTGTTTGGCAGTGAGGTATTTGTCGAATTTCTCGCCGATGTAGTTCACCTTGGTGAGGATCTCAAATGCTAGAGATTCTAGTTGTTCTATTCGGCTCGTGTTGGTCTGGACGCTTGCGAAACCTTGCTCAACCCTTCGGCTCAGTGTCTCGAACCTTGCTTCCATATCGAATTGCATCCTTGGTGTAATGTTTGAAAGGAGTGAGGTTGGGCTCTGCTGCCCCGGCTGCCGTTGTTGCGCATTTCCGGATGGTGCGGAGGTTGTGGAGTAGAATAACTCTACCGGATCGGTTGCTTGTTGATTAGGCCTTATTATGTTAGCCCACGAATTGTCTGAGAGAGCCCTCATAGGTGCTGGAGATGTCTGTGTGAACATACTTTGCAAAGACTGCGAGGTCATACCTCCTTTCGTGGCAGATCTCTTACTTTGGTTATTTCTTCGCGCGTTGCTTCTCGGTGGAATTTTCCTTTTCGGGCACTCGTTGCTCGTGGCAATGTGTGGTCCCTCGCAGTTCAAGCACCTTGGTGTGGCCTGGCATTCTTCAACTTCTCCATGTTCATGTCCGCACGATCCGCATCGTTTGATCTTTAAGGGGCATACGTCAGACTTGTGGCCGAGTTGATGACACCCGTAGCAGACCAGTGGTCTTGGCCTGTATTCTGACACCATGTAGACCTCAAAGACGTAGCGGACATGTCGGGGCACAGTTTTGCCTTCAAAGGTAACGAGAATGGTCTTTTGCTTGATGCCCAGGGCTCGTGCTGCGACAATCTTGTGCGTGTTGCACGTAAGCTCGTTTACGAGAGTTGCTGGGTCATCGTGTGGTGAATTAAGGTATATCACCCCTCGCACTTCGTTTGAGCTTATCGCTTTGTAGGGTTGCACAGCCAGTGGGCCGTGTTGTTCGTTTGGGATTTCCGTGATCTGCAGAAACTTGGAAACGAGCGAGCTGTTCCTAGTGGTGATGGCAATGGTGTTCGCTTTTTCGTGTCTGTGCAAGGTGAACTCGTCGACGTTGTTTATCCCGACCTTCTCAATGGCGGTGCGGAGTTCTTTTGTCGAGAAGTCCTCGATGTTATGTTTGCACACAGGGCGGAGAACAACCGTCTGGGTTGGTGGTTTTGGAACATTTTTGTCGAAAGACTCACGTTGGCCTGCTGCCGCCTGGCTGTGTTTTCGCTTTCGTCGCACTGTCTGCCAGCCGTCGTCGTTCTTATCGTCGGTGATGGGGCGATGTTGTTCTTCGCGTGTGTGGTGAGAGCTAGGGTGCTATGTTGCGCTTTTTGGACTCCCAGGAGACTAGGGAGAGGGAAGTGACGTCAACGACACAGCAAACGCAGATTGGGTGTTGATTTCGTTTGCTTCTGTCAACATCCAATCTGCGTTTGCTGTGTTGTTGACGTCACTTCCCTCTTCCAAGTCTCCTGGGAGTCCAAAAAGCGCAACATAGCCCCCCTATTTTCAAGAGTAGGAAAGTCTTCTTCGTTCATGGCAGAGACTTCGTCACAAAGAGGTGTCGTTTCGGTCTGGCTTTCTTTGAAACCATTGTTCTCTTCGTCGTTGTTTAAGAGCAGTAATTGAAGTTTCTCCCGCTGCTCCATTCATTTCCTCAGGAATGCTTGGTTAGCCATGCAGGTGTTGACCCAATCCTTGTTGGTACTGCACGTCAGGAAGTATCCTGCGTCCATGACGATGTTCCGTTGTAAAACGGCGGTCGAGGACGCCTGGCTTCCAATGCTTCCTTGAATCGCTTGGGCAAGAGCAGCGGTAGGCTTAGCCGCTCCGCTTCCAGTATGCATCTTCTGACCCTTGAAAACGCCTCCAAGGGTCGCTTGGCGTGTCGGCTGGTTAGGTGACTCGTCCTCGTGGGTCGTCGGTACCCATGGCGGCTGCGATGAGGTGCCAGGAACCTTTCGTATCGGTGCAATGATCGAACCTTGGAAGGAAGCTCACGAGCAAACGTCTGGTCTCCTCGAGAGCTGAGGCCAGAGTCCCATTTGTGTAGAAGAATGTGTGGTTTTCTTTTTTTTTTCTTTTTTTAAGAAGACAGATGTGATGGCAACTCAGAACCCCCTACTCTTTTTTTTTCTTCTTTTTCTTGATACTGATTTTGGTCATAGGTTGTGCTGATGGTGCCGTTGTCTTTCATATCAGTAAAAGTACAGTTTTGTAGAAGAATGTGTGGTTTTCTTCTTTTTCTTTTTTGTAAGAAGACAGATGAGATGGCAACTCAGAACCCCCTACTCTTTTTTTTCTTCTTTTTCTTGATACTGATTTTGGTCATAGGTAGTGCTGATGGTGCCGTTGTCATTCATGTCAGTAAAAGTACATTTTCGTAGAAGAATTTGTGGTTTTCTTCTTTTTTTTTTTGTAAGAAGACAGATGGGATGGCAACTCAGAACCCCCTACTCTTTTTTTTTCTTCTTTTTCTTGATACTGATCTTGGTCATAGGTTGTGCTGATGGTGCCGTTGTCATTATTGTCAGTAAAAGTACATTTTTGTAGAAGAATTTGTGGTTTTCTTCTTTTTTTTTTTAAGAAGACAGATGGGATGGCAACTCAGAACCCCCTACTCTTTTTTTTTCTTCTTTTTCTTGGTACTGATTTTGGTCATAGGTAGTGCTGATGGTGCCGTTGTCATTCATGTCAGTAAAAGTACATTTTCGTAGAGTGAGTGAGAAAATGTTTTATTTTTAGGTGGGGTACCTGTTGCCCTTGAAGCTCGTCATTGGCTACAGGGGGAATGTGTGGTTTTCTTCTTTTTCTTTTTTTAAGAAGACAGATGGGATGGCAACTCAGAACCCCTACTCTTTTTTTTCTTCTTTTTCTTGATACTGATTTTGGTCATAGGTAGTGCTTATGGTGCCGTTGTCATTCATGCAAGGAGGTTAGAAGTACTAGGAGGGGGCACGTTGCAATATTGGTGAAGCCTAGTCATATAAAGTTTAAACGATTTTGTGCCCAGCGTGACCGTAGATCTGTCTGGCGATTGGTGCGCGTGACATGTCACGTGCGAGATGGATGGTTGATTGTAGGAGGATCCTTGCAGGCTTGCGCGCGCTCCGCCCGGTAGGTTTTATCAGATCGAAGGCTAGGTTGTGGTGTATTCTAGTACACCATAGCTAGACGAAGGCTAGCTACGGTCACGTGGTGTGGTGAGAGTAAGGAGGAAAATGCGAAAGAGGCGAGGCGTCAAGGGAGCATGGCTTGCGGAGGCTACGCGGCTGACGTCATGCCCTCTCCTACCCTTCTATTCTCCATGCATTCATGTCAGTAAAAGTACATTTTTGTAGAAGTATGTGTGGTTTTCTTCTTTTTCTTTTTGTAAGAAGACAGATGGGATGGCAACTCAGAACCCCCTACTCTTTTTTTTCTTCTTCTTTTTCTTTGTACTGATTTTGCTCATAGCTAGTGCTTATGGTGCCGTTTTCATTCATGTCAGTAGATTTTTTTTTTTATTTGATGTAGAGAAAGGAAATCAGAGATGTTAGCCTGGAGTTGATCTCCTGACTGGCTACTCTGAGTGGGGAGGGGAGTTAGGGAATGAAAGATATAAGTATGAAAAGAAGGCGTTCCATCTCAGGCCCACACACACACTCACACGCACGCGCAGTACATAAATTAGAAAATAATAATAAAAAAAATAAAAAAAGGCGGGCAACGTTTGCGACCTTAGGTCAGAGTCTTTTGTCAAGGCCTGGTGCTGACAGGAACTTTAGAAGGGCATTCGTTGACTTCGCAGCGTGGCTTTCGTCATCCCATGGTCCGAGAAGATGTTGAAGAGTGAGGGCTGATCCAGTTGTCTGATGAATGTCTTTGTAGAGCTGGTGCCGATTATCAGTATACTTAGGGCATTCAAGTAATACGTGTTTGATGTCTTCAATGGTTCCGCATAGGGGACAGTTGGGTGATTCGAGCTTTCCGATGAGATGAAGGTAGTAGTTTGTGTAAGACACTTTTAGGCGCATTCTATGAAGAACTGCCTCCCGTCGCCTCTTGAGACCGCGTGGAACTTGGAACGTTAAATTTGGGTCAATTATTTTTAAGGACGAGCTCTGGTGGGCGACCGCTTTCCAATGACGCGCTGCAGTAGACCTCTCCAGGAGTGCCACAGCTGCACGAATGTCTGATCTTGTAAATGGAGCCATAACTTGCTGAACGTGGTCATGGCCACGTGCAGCCATAGCATCAGCCATTTCATTTCCTTGTAGGCCACAGTGGCTAGGTATCCATTGGAAAGAAATTGAATGTCCTAAAAGGTTAGCATCTGCATGAACTTTCAGAATTTGTAGAACTAATTGCCTATTTGGACTCTTTCTACGTGGAGACTGCAGCGATTGGAGAGCTGACTTAGAGTCAGAAATAACTGTCCAAGTGCGAGGAGACATATCTAATATGTAAGAAAGCGCCTCACGAATGGCTACCAACTCTGCCGCAGTGGAGCACATTCTGTGAGACAACTTGTGGCCCGCGCTCAGACAGAGCGCCGGGGACGCCAATCCAATCGATGATCCTTCATGTGTAGTCGATGCATCTGTGTATAAATGGCAGGAGGAAGAGTGCCGCGTATATAAAACAGACAAAGAAAGCTGACGAAGAACAACTGGAGGGAGCGCTGATTTTTTAATTATTCCTGGGATGTCTGTGTGGAGCACAGGAGGGGGCAACAACCAAGGAGGCGTAGCGAGGATGAGAGAGTCCTGATATGCATCTGGAATGTTCTCTTTGTGATCAATAATGGCCTGTGCAATGCGGCTGTAGAAACACCTCTCCGGTATGTCCGCTAGGTGGTGCGAGTCATGCCGTGTAAGGTGCCTTATGTGATTTCGTAGAGTCTCCTGAACGCGAATGGCTCTGATAGGTAGGCAGTGAGTTTCAGCTATTGTATCAATGGTCGAGGTTGAACGAGGTACCCCAAGGCATACTCTGAGCGCCTGTGCTTGAAGAGATTCAAGCTTTTTCATGTTCGTGGGACTTAAACCATGCATAACTGGCAAGCTGTAGCGGAGACAGCCAACGAATAAGCTGTTATATAAACGCACATGTCAGTAGAAGAATGTGTGGTTTTCTTCTTTTTCTTTTTTTTTGAGAAGACAGATGGGATGGCATCCCAGAGCCCCCTATTTTTTTTCTTCTTTTTCTTTTTTCATTTTTTTTTCGCTTGCTCTCGCTGCTGAACTCACGAGCAGGAGCTCGGGAGCTCCTGCTCGTGAGCTCACGAGCAAGGGCACGAAGGACGGCGGACGGGCATACAGACATGGCTAGACCCTAAGGAGCTTCGCCCCTAAAAAAGCTGAGAAGAGTGCTGCAAGAGTGTAAGGGCCAGCTCTCCGAAAGTCATCAAGCAGACATCGTGTGCCTAATTGTACTGTTTGTGACATGCTTTGATAAAAAAATACTGTCTTCTACTTCCGCAGAATGAGGTACAACTGTCTTGAGTTAACGTCTGGGATTACCAATGCTCATTGCACTCCAAACGTTTTTAGGAAGACCAGTGAGTAACTGACTGGAATCAATATTCACCACCCATGATTACGTGCCTTGTACCGCGTGGGTCAAAGGGATCGATGGCCGTTTGAACGGACGGCAAAAATCGGGTTCTTCCCGTAGTGCGCTAGAATATACTGTAGGTGCCTAAAATTGGTGCAAGCGTTTACTAAAATTGTGAAAGGGTTAGCTCTCCTGTGTAAATCAAGAGAAACCAAACTCTGTTTTCTCTATACATTGTACGTACACTGAAAAAGTTTTATGTGTTACTGTGGCACTCATTTGGCCCAAATAGAAGAATAAGTAAGCCAATTTTATTTGCACTCCAGTTCACAAATTGTTCAATCTTAGCAGACGCTATAATATCCCACAGCGATTTTCTGATGATTTTGAGAAAAAACGCTTAGCGATCATTTTTCCATAGACGAAACCAAGTTCTGATTTTCTTTCCTTTGACTCCGGCAGTTTCATGTATTCCTACTCTCTAGTAATGAATGCACCAGCTTCGAGCATCTGTTTAATAAATCCCAAATTGGCAAGTTAAGAAACCGGTTTATGCGGTCCTTTCAAACCGCCATCGATCCAGTAGACTCACGTTGTAGTTCATGATGAGTACGGGTGCTTTCCAAAACCTTAAGTTGTCATTATTCCCTTCAATTTT
This sequence comes from Ixodes scapularis, assembly GCF_016920785.2. Taxonomy (NCBI): domain Eukaryota; kingdom Metazoa; phylum Arthropoda; class Arachnida; order Ixodida; family Ixodidae; genus Ixodes; species Ixodes scapularis. Next base: position 67,463,136 of record NW_024609846.1, on the reverse strand, counting down.
ATATTGCTTTAATAGCTTTGCAGTGTACAACATAATATTGGAAAGTAAACATATACGGCAGAAATCTGCCTGGTTGGGTCAGAGTTAAAGTCGAAACCAAGTTGGTTTCGAAACGTCGGGTTTCTTTCAAATATTGGTGGGAGCAACGTTTTCGGACTTTTACAGCATGTTCTACCTTCATTTGCGTCCTATGTTTGTTCTTTATTTTGTAGCGGAAACCGTCTACTCAGCCAACAGTACTCGATCTCAAGTGATGGAATAACTGTGATAAACGAAATTGATATGTTCGACCACGCACTGGCTGTTTTATTGAGCGCGTACTACCTTTTCAACATTGCATGCCCAGAGGAGCTTTGCACTCCTTGGAGTTTATTTAAAAGAATTGAACTCATTTTTCCTTTTTGGCATCTTTTGGTTTGCCAATTTGTTCCTTTGTATACTCCGTTCGACGACCATAATTGTCAGCAATGCAGGGCTGCCTACACAGGAAGTCAGAATTTTGTTTGCGGACGCCTGAAATTCCAGTACTTCTGCCGAAATTTTCCTCGCTTGCCGAAATAATTATATAATACTAAATATTCGTTCTTCTCTGCGTCACTTCAATTTTTGCGATGAGAGATATATTCTGTAACCTTTACGCTTCGCCTACGTTTCGCAAAAAGTAGTTTGTCAGGCCAAAATGGTGGACAAAGGAATTATGGCGAGGGGGAATGTTACCGGGAGATTCAAACTAACGAATGGCACCCCATCTTCGACTTAAATGTTATTCACGTCATCAAAACATGGTATTGCTTTATTAACTTTTTTGGAGCTTTTTATAATAGTCATTCGAAAACAAAAGGTGTAACACAAACTAGAGTTCTCAAACTCGAACACATTGAGCTCGAGACATGGTAGGCAGCATTGTGTGTACGGCACTTCACGAAATATTATTCGCCACGGTAAGTCTGTATCTTGCATAGTGTCTGTACCTCCTGACATCGCAGTATTTCTTGTTGCACTCAAGCTTTCTTTTTCCAGAAGGCACAGCGGCTTTCTCAGAAGCGTCGATTTTACAGGCCCCTTCCTCCATAGTTTTTATGGCGGCAATGAAAACTGATTTTGCCGAAAAAAGTTCTCCGAGTGCTCCTCAGTGCTTGCTGCCAGATGGTGGCACAACAAAGGGAATATTCCAAAAATAACCAAAGCCACTGAAATTTTATGTTATATAAAAAAAAATCATAAGTGACCTTTAAATTTTATGATTCATACGGTGCCTAAAATTTCCCTCAAACTAGCAAGATTTCCCCTTTTACCACGTTGACCTGAGTATTCCTTAATCTGGAAAAATTCTTTCGGGTTGGCAGCCCTCCAGCAATGACTCCAGATGTGAGCTCCTTGTCTCAGAATGTGCATTGCTTGCTTGAAAACTTGTGCAGCAAGAGTTCCTGGCAATGCTAGTGGCATGCTAAAATGAGATGGTGTACAATACAAAACAAGTATGATTCTTTCATTTCGTGTTCCCTGTCCTTTGCTTACTTAGAGAAGCTGTGCAACAATTTCAGTGCTTTGCTTAAATAATTTGGGAGTTGGTGTCTCGACTTTTCGCAAGTAAAGAACAAAAAACGCCTTTGCCTACATCTCTTAGTTTTTATTTTAAAAATTGACAACGATTGAAGTTTTCGGCACCTCTCAATACCTTCACCATCTTCCGAGTCACGTGCGCTGTGACGTGAATTGGGGACGCGCGGGGTTCCGGTGAAGCTCTCTCTTATACCTCGTTTCAGCTTCCGTCCCGGCGCAGCCAAAAGCTAAGGGACGGTTCCCAACTTTGAGAAGAGGATTCCTAGGCACCACAAAGTAGTCCACAGAGGATTTTTTTAATAACTGTTTTGTGCGTAAACATTGTACAATACTTCAGATGTGTACTGGTGAGAATGATTTGCAACTAAATGGATAAAATATCCGAAGTTTATGTTTTTATTAAAATATTAAATGCATTTGGTTTGGTAAAAATGCGTACACCTGTTGGCAACACGGCTGCAGCGCTCGGGTTTTCTGTGTTATTTTGTTCCCGTAATGGCCGAATCATGTGCTTCGCTGCTTTCCTCACCGAGCCCTTCCAAAACGTCCTTTCGCAAAGGCACGTTTGGGCGTCAGGCACAAGAGGCCGTGATGAATGTCTGTTTTCAGAGTTGGCAGTAAACTCCGGCCGCGTCATACCGCGAAGTTGTAAACCGAAGCAGTGTTGTAGGCATTACCGAAAAAAGGTAAGGAAATACGTTACTCGTCACATGGGCGTGTGATAACGCGTTACCGTCCTATGTTACAACAAAATAAAATGAACGCATTACCGTTACCGTTACTGATAAAAAGTAAGGCATGTTACTTTAGCCAAACTTTTTTTCATTACGAATTAACCATCTTTACTGTTTTGACGTTACGGGTGTGCATACGCGCCATATTTTAAAAAAATATTATGTGCATGCAGATCCTGAACATAGTACTTTATCTTTCTTACGGTTTCACCTAAATACTTACAGAAAACGCAAAGAAAAACGCAAAAACTCAAAAACTTCACATGGCTTGGCACCTAGAAGCACAAAAAAAAATTGTTTAACTTTTTTTTAAGTCTTGGGAAGAAGAAGTAACTTCGTTACCCGTTACTCGAAATATGTAACCTTAATGCGTTAGCCAGTACTGTTCTGAAAAAGTAACGAGTATCTACACGTTATCGAGAAAAAAATGCGACGCGTTACTTGTAACGCTGTTACTGTAATGGCTCTACAGTGCCGTAAAAATGACGTTGTACTGCAAATCTGATCTACGGTCAATTTTAACACCTGTGCCTGTAGATTTCTACGGTCGCCGTTTAAATTTACTGTGAACGAGATTTACAGTGCACCATTATTTTTTATAACGCAATAGTGGGAGCATCAGCTGCTGGTTTTTGACCGTGAACTTTACGGTCCATTTTTTACTGTCATAGGCTACGTTTACATGAATGCGATCGTAGCGCATCGAATCGAGCAGGGACCAATCACACGGCGCCTTTTTTCTTACTTCTTCCTCTTCTACCCAACTGCTACCAATCAAAATGATGAAATCTCGACTCGATGCGCTACGGTCGCATCCATGTAAATGCAGTCATAGTGGATGATATTTCAAACAAGATTTGTGTTGTGTAGTTACCGCCAAGCGCGCGCTACTGGGACTATGGTGGCGGCGCTTTAGTTCTTTCGCTCTTCTTCGTTATCGTCGTGTCAGTTGAGGGCACGAGAGGTTCGTTCTAGTTCCACGCTCCATGGAATAAACCTCGGGCCATGGTCCTCCGGTCTACTGTGTGTGTTGCCCCGTCAAGACACGACAACTTGGCGACGAGGAGGTTTCGCTGAACTGCTACGCGGAAGCCGACATGGCAACGGGGGATCCGGCAGCGACGGGTCAAGTGCCGCAAGTCTTCGGCCGACTGGGACACGTCGAGCGCTTCGACGAATCGACGAGCGACTGGCCGTCGTATGAGGAATGACTCACGTCGTTTCTTCTGGTCAACCGAATCGCCGAGGACGACAAGGTACACGCATTTTTGAGACTCATAGGCCCGAAAACGTACAGTCTTCTGGAGTCATTGACAGCACCGGAGTTGCCAGTAAGAAAAACGGTGTATGAGCTAAAGAAGCTTTTGGGGGATCACCTGGCACCGAAGCCATCGGTAATCAGCGAGCGTGCAAAGTTTCACAGAAGAATGCAGCTCGAGAACGAATCTGTAGCAGCCTTTGTTGCAGAATTACGCAAATTGGCGCAAACCTGCGACTTCGAAGCCGCACTTGACCAGTCCTTGAGGGACCGTTTCGTCTGCGGTTTACGCAGAGAGGACATTCAGCGTGTGTTGTTCACAGAGGGCAACAAGCTAACTTTCCAGAGAGCCGTCGAAAAAGCGCTAGCCACGGAAGCGGCAAAAAAGAACGTCGCTGAAACACATGCGTCAGAACCTAGAGTTTCGGACGTCCACAAGGTGAAGGCCGTCGCGGAGTTGAACGTGACGCAGCGAGACTGCTATCACTGCGGCTCAGCGAAACATAGAAGCCGGGTATGCCCGCACATTGCGGATACCTGTTTCAAGTGTAACAAGAAGGGGCATGTCCAAAGAGTGTGTCATGCTGACAAAGAAAAGAAATCGAAGTGGACGCCACGTAAGGCGATGAAGAAATTGGTTCCTGTTCAAGACCCAGTTGGCATAAAGGAAATGACCACGTCTGGTATGGGACCAATAAAACTCACAATAAACGTGCAGGAAGTTGCCTTGGAAATGGAACTGGACACAGGAGCAACTGTTTCTGCCATGTCACTGCAACAGTTTCGTCAGATATCTCCTTCAACAAAGATCATGCCGACGACGCTCAAGCTGCCCACGTTCAAGGGAGACATCGTTCAGCCCATCGGGGTTGCTCACGTCGACGTGCAGTACGGACAGCAGAGGACCGAGCTTCCCCTCTACATCACAAGAGAAAAGTGACCACCTCTGCTCGGCCGGCAGTGGCGGCAAGCGATCCGATTGGATTGGAACCGGATATTCGGGATCAACAGCATTGCTAGGTCAGATGTTTTGGCGCTTTCCGAACAACGCACAAAGCTTAGTGCGCTTCTGGACAAGTACCAAAATCTGTTCAATAAAGACCTGGGGACTATTGCTGAAGAAAGGGCAGAGCTGACGCTAAAAGAAGGTCACGTACCGAAATTCCTCAAGGCAAGAAACGTGCCGTTTGCCCTACAGCCTGCTGTCGAGGCTAAACTAAAGAAGATGCAAGACATGGGCGTCATAACACCAGTCACAACGAATGATTATGCGACGCCGGTTGTGCCAGTAGTGAAGAAGGACGGTAGAATAATGTTGGCGGCGACTACAAGACCACCGTGAATCCTTGCCTTGACACATACCAGTATCCGTTCCCGAGAGTCGACGACTTGTTCGCAGCGCTTTCAGGAGGCCAGGAATTTTCGAAGATTGATTTAAACCGGGCTTATCACCAGGTGGTGATGACTGAAACGTCGAGCAAGTACCTAACTTTAAATACACACAAAGGACTGTTTGCCGTAAACAGGTTACCGTTCGGAGTCTCCTCGGCACCAGCCATTTTTCAGAGAATCATGGACACAATGCTGAAAGATCTGAAAGGCGTCAGTTGCTACTTGGATTTCATTTCATTTCATTTATTGTTCTCTCAGGGCCCGAAGGCATTACAGAGAGGAGTGGGTTTTTTTAAACGGAAACATATGAGTATAACGATACATAAGGCAAGACATGACGTCCTCATCACCGGTAGGACGCCGGAACAGCATTTGGTCAATTTGGAAGCAGTCCTAAAGCGGTTGTTAGAGCGTGGAGTTCGTGTGAAGAAGGAAAAATGCGCGCTTTTCCAGAAGGAGCTGCGTTATCTCGGCCACGTGATCAGTGCTGCAGGTGTCAGCACGACGCCAGAGAAGATCGAGGCTGTGCTGAAGGTTGCTGCACCCTCAAGCAAGCAGCAGCTCCATTCATTCCTAGGCATGGTAAATTACTACGGGAAGTTTGTTCCACGACTATCCACCCTGGCGAGCCCGCTCTACAGGCTGCTGCGTCAAGACCAGCGCTGGTGTTGGGACAAAGCGTGTCAAGCAGCGTTCGAGGAAATCAAGACAGTGCTAGCAACACCATCGATTCTGGCACACTACGACCCAAGTAAGCCATTGCAAGTTGCGTGCGACGCATCCCAGTATGGCATAGGCGCTGTTCTGTCTCATGTGAGTGAAGATGGAAGCACTGGTCCTGTGGCGTATGCATCACGCACACTGACCGAAGCTGAAAAGAAGTACAGCCAACTTGAAAAGGAGGCACTAGCCATTATTTTTGGGATCAAAAAGTTCCACTTACACATCTACGGCCTAGTTTTCACTCTCGTCACGGATCACAAACCGCTGCAGACTATTTTAGGCCCAAAGACAGGTATTCCCTCTATTGCGGCAGCACGTTTGCAGCGCTGGGCTGTTACCTTGCGAGCGTACAAGCACTCGTTGGTGTACAAGAGATACAGTGACAATGCAGAGGCCGATTTTTGCTCAAAGTTCCCTCTCCAAAGTGCGAAAGACGATAGTTGCCAGGGCGACGAGTCCTTTTATGCACTGCGCCTAGAGTTAATGCCGGTGTCCTCTAAGGAGATTGCACGCGCTACGTCGCGCGACCCGTTACTTTGTCAAGTACTTGAATACACAAGCATGGGTTGGCCGACGCACGTGCAAGAACAACTCAGACCGTGCTTTGACAGACGCTTGCAGATGAGTGTTCATCGAGGGGTGCCTAATGTACGGCATGAGGGTTGTTGTTCCGTCCCAGCTGCAGGAGCCCGTGCTCGACGAACTGCATCAAGGCCATCCCGGCATCGTGCGAAGTAAGGAGCTGGCTCGCAGCTATGTTTGGTGGCCATCAATTGACTCAGACCTTGAAAGAAAGGTACGAAGCTGCCAAGCATGCCAGGAACAGCGTAATGATCCATGCAAAGCGCCCCTTCACCCCTGGGCATGGCCGACAGCACCGTGGAGACGACTACACCTGGACTTTGCAGGCCCGTTCTGCGGAACCATGTTCCTAGTCGTGGTGGACGCGCACTCAAAAAGGCCAGAGCTGTTCACCATGCAGAGCACTACTACCGAGCGCACTGTGAGGTGCCTACGTGAACTTTTCTGCAGGTTCGGAATTCCGGAAACAATCGTTGCAGACAACGGGCCGCAGCTGGTGTCCGAGGAATTCAAGGTGTTCGTGAGGAACAACGGGGTCAGACACGTCGTGAGCGCCCCATACCACCCGAGCCCAAACGGCCTGGCAGAACGGTTTGTGCAGACACTGAAGTCTGCACTACGCAAGTCATCCGCTGGTGAGTCTCTGGAAGAAGCATTGCAACACTTTTTTCTGACGTACCGGAATACTCCACATTCAACAACAGGAGAGGCGCCAGCAAACTTGTTGATGGGCAGAAGATTGCGTTCCAGGTTGGATGTAATCAAGCCTACGGTAGAGGGGAAAGTGATCCACAAGCAATTTATACAAAGTAAGCAACGGAGGACAAGCAGAGAAGAAATCTGCCCTGGTGACAATGTCCTAGTGCGAAATTACAGGAGTTCGCCGAAGTGGCTACATGGTACCGTCCTCAAGAAGACTGGTCCAGTATCTTACCAAGTCCAGGTTACCACGCCTCGAGGCAAGTTCATCTGGCGTCGACACCTCGATCAACTTTTGAGCCAAACACGGCCAACGGCAACGCCGGTACCTTTGGACACCGACGACGCTGGGGGGCTCCTGGTGTCAAGTGTCCCGATCACGGTACAAGAGCCTGGGCCACAGCAGCCTCACACCATCCCGCAACGGGATCCTGTACCTCCTACAGGACGATCTACTTCTGAAGGACGCTACCCATCGAGAGAACGGCGTCCGCCTGACAGATACCAAGCTCGCTCCTAACTTTTGTATAATACTGCCGTTGGCGCTGCTTCGTAATTAAAGGGGAAGGAGTGTTGTGTAGTTACCGCCAAGCGCGCGCTACTGGGACTATAGTGGCGGCGCTTTAGTTCCTTCGCTCTTCTTCTTTATCGTCGTGCCAGTTGATAGCACGAGAGGTTCGTTTTAGTTCCACGCTCCATGGAATAAACCTCGGGCCATGGTCCTCCGGTCTACTGTGTCTGTTGCCCCGTCAAGACACGACAATTTGCTTTACTGGACGGACAAAGATGTAGTTGTCCGTTATTTGTTTGAAAGCTTGCACCGCGCCTGAGATGACGCCTACCTTCAGGCAAATCTGAAGAATAGCCAATTGGAGGTCAAGCTTATTGCCGGACCCGTCGTTCCGCTTGTCAAAATGCTCTTGGTCGTCATCTCCACTGGGCATTACAAAGGTGAGCGAGCCTACATAGATAACCAATACCGGACAGCGGCAACTGTCGGTATGGCGCATGTCAGGCAATACCCGCTGACTTTGTGTTCACAGTGAAAGTCATAAACTTCATCGGCACTAATCGCACAGCTGCAGTAGAATCGTCGGTTCACGGGTTGTAAAACACGCGTTGTATTGCTTCCATTAAAGGGCGCATGAAACGAATTTTGGGTTGCGATGAATGATTTTAAAGTGGGACTTTACTAATCGCATATTGTTTAGTTGGCCAAAAGAAAGAGGTTAGAAAGTCAAAAGCCAGCTTTTCGGTACAAACATTTGAAAATATAGCGGACTATTTTGTACCTTCTTGCCTTCGAAAGCTCCCCGCCTTTTCACTATGATACATCCGCGGTTCCAAAAGCGCGTCACCCGCGCCAAACTGACGTCAGCAGAGCCCAGCTCACGCATTGGACACGAGAACCGCGTCACTCGGACGTATGCGCTCGTCAAAAATCAATCCGTCGACGAATATTTGGATTGGCGTTCGTGGCCAATGAGTGCCCAGAGGGAACTTATCGTCACTGGGGAATGACAAGTTCTATGGTGTGCATAAAAAGCACGGTGGAAGCTAGGAGTCATCGCACCGGTGCCGAAGGAATGTCACGACCACGTGATTTCACAATTCGCATTTGAGTTGAGGATTAAAGCTAAGGAGGAAGAGGTAGGAAAATCGTTTCATTTTGTCCCTGCAATTAGTGATGATACATCGTAATAATCTACATTGCTTATTTTCGTCTATTTTTTTTATATAAAGCGCAACCTATGTTGTGATGTCCAGAAACCACATGTAATAAAAAAAAAATTAACAACGTGGGGTAGAAGTTGAAATTGTGAAGGCCGCACTACTTACCTTTTTCCTCTGTTCCCGGAACGATAACCACGTCACAGGTTCCGTAATCCGAATAAACGAACTGAACTTTAGTGGTCGCTGCCGTCGAACAAACATAATAGGCACATATTAGGAACGGCAATCGCCGCAGTCCCTGATAGCTTAAGAAACGCAGGGTGTGGCTTATTATGTTCAAGCTGCCCGCTTCCTCAACGTTCTTGTCTGCTAATGTTGCGATCTGATTGGCTCAGGACCAATAATAAGCAGATACTTGGTTCGTGCCGCACCCTGTGTTTCTTAAAGCTTTCACATATACTATAAGCAAATAGTTAAAAGAAACACTACATTTAACTTTTTTTAAAGTCGCATTTTTCAAATTCAAATTCAAATTTTTTATTGATCCCTGAATCAGAGAAAGGAAGCAGAGGAAAAAGCAACTGACACGCTGCTTCAGCAGCCTCTCTCCCCCCCCCCCCCCCCCCCCCCATAGCAGTCCAGGGAAGAACAAACATGAGCGTAAATACACTAGCATTTTACATATTCATTATAGCATGGGGAAGACATCATCTATATTGCTAAAAAGAAGAATGTAAACAAAAGGGAGAGAAAAAGAAACGAAAAAGTATGTCAAAAATAACAACACGCGCTAAACGCATACATCCGGATTATACTAAACTTTTTTTTTTTTTTTTTACATGGGAGTAACCGTTAGACAAAAAAGTGAACATATTTGTTTGGCGAATATACTGAAGATATCTATATCGAGTTCATAAATACGATTCAGATGATGGAGGTGTGTACATTTTAACATCTGATTCCCATAGTTTGTTCTTGAATGTGGCACTATCCATATCTCAGCATTACGAGTTGGATAATTTGCTTGTCTAAATTCAAGGTGGGAAATTGATAGATACATATTTTCGTTCTGTCTAAAATACCTTTTGTAGGAAAGTGCAAGTTTATAACTATAGTGATTTGGAATTTGTACTATATTAAATTTATGAAATAATGGCTTTGTTTGGTCTCATGAGCTTTTAAATATCCTCATGGATGCTGTCAAAAAGTTTCACTCACAACTATAATCATTTTTTCGGCAAAAAAAAAAATATTTCCGACAAGCTGGTATTATCTAAAGGCCTGTCCAAACAGGACACTACAAAAAGCGTTAGGCAACCCGGCTCCTTGAAAAATCGGCAAAATTGAAGCGGACGATTCATCTTTGGCGATTCTTGAAGGAGTCGTGTCGCCTGACAATTTTTGTGGCCAAGCCAACATCACGAATTTTCTCTCGCCTCCTCCACTTTTCTTTGACGTCGGTTCTCGTCAGATTTGACATCACACGCCACCTGCCACTGGTGTTCTCTCGCGGCTCGCTGACGTCGCTACCGCCGTCGCCTCGGCTGGAAGGCCAATGAGGACCGCTTCGGGTGGATTTGGGAGATTCCTGCGTCGAAGCACGCGTTTCGCTTCTCACATTAAAAGGGAATGACACCTTCGCGTTGTTCACTTTCCCGTTTTCGGGACTTGAAAAACGGCAGAGGACTTGAGCGATTGACCGACAGCCAAGAGAGCGCGTGAGTAGCACTCCGGACCTACGTGATGAGCAGACAACGGGCGCCATAAAAGGCGCCGTAAAAGGCACGGGCGAGATTTAAAAAAAACAAAAAAAACTCCCCCCTCACAAAAAAAAAAAAAAAAATTCCGGAAGCGGGCCGTTGAACCATTTGTCGGAGCCGTGTTGCCTGACGACTTTTGCAGTGTCCTGTTTGGACAGGCCGTATGGTGCAGCTTTCTGACTTTCGAAGGCGTCTCTCTCGATTACACTTTTAATGCGAAACCATTAACTGTCTCATGGAGCGAAGCCGGCGTTGTCTGCGACCGCGGAAAAAGGCTGATAAATTTAGTCCGTAGCAGCGAAAAACGGCAGCTAAATTCCGTCTGTAGCAGCAAAAAAAGTCGGCTAAATTCATATTGGCTTCGACCCGTTATAGTTCCAAGGTGAAACACGCACCATAACACCCCTGTCACGCGACTGTGAATATAAATTGCAAAAATTATACCGCATTTAATAGAAAATAAAAGTAAATGTGCCCATATGTGCCCACAGAAGCCCTCTTCCTGGTTTTGCTGCCCACGCGCCGGTAAAAGGGAGAGGGCAGCGAGCGCTTGGCTGCCGTTTTTTCCTCCCTCTCGGGTCACGTGTCAGGCGTGGCGGGAAGCGGGGGAGGGGGGAGTAGTCGAGGAGCGGGAAATTTTTCCTATTTCTCCCTGCGCACAACTCTGTCACGTGCTCTACGTTTTGTATTGCGCCATGACGCGCCACCCGACCGGCCTCTGCGGAGGACAGCGGGGCCCAGTGTTTGTAGGAATGCGCTGCATGTACTAATGCTTTCGCATTCTTACACGTAAACAATATTAAGTGTTCGGTTCAGGAAAACAAAAAAATTTCACAAGGACTTAATGTGTGTGTCGTAATAAACGCGGTTGTAAGATTACTTTCAATATTTTCACTGTTTTAGTTTTATGGAAAGCTGCAGTTATTCAACCTAATTCACGCAAAAATAATAAACCTTTCCACATTGACTTTTATGTTCTATTAAAAGTGTTCTAATTTCTGCAAATTATACTCAGAGCCGCGTGACAGGCGTGTTATGCTGTATGTTTCACCGAAGGAAGAGGTCATCATCATTACCGTCTCTCGTTGAGTTTTACTCAGGGGACGCTGTGTTAGTTTATGCACTTTTTACGTAACTCTTGACCGATGAAGTTATAAACTTAAAGTTTTACATGGCAATTTCTTTCTCAGGTATGAACCTGCCCAGCAAACTTCCACATAAGACTAGAGGCACATACCCATATTTGCTTTCAAACGCGGTGCGTTTAGAAGCGATAAGCGGAGGCGTACTGTTGCTAAGAGAGCTTGTGCCAAGCTTGCACACACTGTAGCATTGACACGCAGTCGACCGCAGTCAAGAGCCAATAAGAACGAGCTACTCTCGCTAGCGGCTGAACAATAACGAAGTTCAAGGTGACATGGCGGCGCACGGCGACATCGTCGAAGTGGTCGATTTTAAGACAATCTCGCCGGCTTCCACGACATTCCGCCCGACTTTGAACCATCGCAGCCTTTGAAAAATTGTGCTCGAGGCGTTCCCCACCGCTCCCCAAACGAAGAAGTCGCTTCCGTGAACGGAAAACTGGATCCGCATCGTCGAGTGGCGCGACCGAACACGTGAGCCTCCTCTCCTTTTTTGATTTCTGACTCGTCTATCGCAACCCGCTCCCGCTACTGCCACGTCCAAAGATAGGAAGTTTCTGTTGACCGCGTTATCCCCCTCCGCGAAGCTCTCCACAACGAAGAAGCCGCTACTGCCACGTCCAAAGATAGGAAGTTTCCGTTGACCGCGTTATCCCCTTCCGCGAAGCTCTCCACAACGAAGAAGCCGCTACTGCCACGTCCAAAGATAGGAAGTTTCCGTTGACCGCGTTATCCCCCTCCGCGAAGCTCTCCACAACGAAGAAGCCGCTACTGCCACGTCCAAACATAGGAAGTTTTCGTTGACCGCGTTATCCCCCTCCGCGAAGCTCTCCACAACGAAGAAGCCGCTACTGCCACGTCCAAACATAGGAAGTTTCCGTTGACCGCGTTATCCCCCTCCGCGAAGCTCTCCACAACGAAGAAGCCGCTACTGCCACGTCCAAATATAGGAAGTTTCCGTTGACCGCGTCTTCCCCCTCCGCGAAGCTCTCCACAACGAAGAAGCCGCTACTGCCACGTCCAAAGATAGGAAGTTTCCGTTGACCGCGTTATCCCCTTCCGCGAAGCTCTCCACAACGAAGAAGCCGCTACTGCCACGTCCAAAGATAGGAAGTTTCCGTTGACCGCGTTATCCCCTTCCGCGAAGCTCTCCACAACGAAGACGCCGCTACTGCCACGTTCAAAGATAGGAAGTTTCCGTTGACCGCGTTATCCCCTCCGCGAAGCTCTCCACAACGAAGAAGCCGCTAAAGTCGCGTCCAAAGATAGGAAGTTTCCGTTGACCGCGTTATCCCCTTCCGCGAAGCTCTCCACAACGAAGAAGCCGCTACTGCCACGTCCAAAGATAGGAAGTTTCCGTTGACCGCGTTATCCCCTTCCGCGAAGCTCTCCACAACGAAGAAGCCGCTACTGCCGCGTCCAAAGATAGGAAGTTTCCGTTGACCGCGTTATCCCCTTCCGCGAAGCTCTCCACAACGAAGAAGCCGCTACTGCCGCGTCCAAAGATAGGAAGTTTCCGTTGACCGCGTTATCCCCCTCCGCGAAGCTCTCCACAACGAAGAAGCCGCTACTGCCACGTCCAAAGATAGGAAGTTTCCGTTGACCGCGTTATCCCCTTCCGCGAAGCTCTCCACAACGAAGAAGCCGCTACTGCCACGTCCAAAGATAGGAAGTTTCCGTTGACCGCGTTATCCCCCTCCGCGAAGCTCTCCACAACGAAGAAGCCGCTACTGCCACGTCCAAAGATAGGAAGTTTCCGTTGACCGCGTTATCCCCTTCCGCGAAGCTCTCCACAACGAAGAAGCCGCTACTGCCGCGTCCAAAGATAGGAAGTTTCCGTTGACCGCGTTATCCCCCTCCGCGAAGCTCTCCACAACGAAGAAGCCGCTACTGCGACGTCCAAAGAAAGGAAGTTTCCGGTGACCGCGTTATCCCCTTCCGCGAAGCTCTCCACAACGAAGAAGCCGCTACTGCCGCGTCCAAAGATAGGAAGTTTCCGTTGACCGCGTTATCCCCCTCCCCGAAACTCTCCACAACGAAGAAGCCGCTACTGCCACGTCCAAAGATAGGAAGTTTCCGGTGACCGCGTTATCCCCTACCGCGAAGCTCTCCACAACGAAGAAGCCGCTACTGCCACGTCCAAAGATAGGAAGTTTCAATTGACCGCGTTATCCCCTTCCGCGAAGCTCTCCACAACGAAGAAGCCGCTACTGCCACGTCCAAAGATAGGAAGTTTCCGTTGACCGCGTTATCCCCTTCCGCGAAGCTCTCCACAACGAAGAAGCCGCTACTGCCACGTCCAAAGATAGGAAGTTTCCGTTGACCGCGTTATCCCCCTCCGCGAAGCTCTCCACAACGAAGAAGCCGCTACTGCCACGTCCAAAGATAGGAAGTTTCCGTTGACCGCGTTATCCCCCTCCGCGAAGCTCTCCACAACGAAGAAGCCGCTACTGCCGCGTCCAAAGATAGGAAGTTTCCGTTGACCGCGTTATCCCCCTCCGCGAAGCTCTCCACAACGAAGAAGCCGCTACTGCCACGTCCAAAGATAGGAAGTTTCCGTTGACCGCGTTATCCCCTTCCGCGAAGCTCTCCACAACGAAGAAGCCGCTACTGCCGCGTCCAAAGATAGGAAGTTTCCGTTGACCGCGTTATCCCCCTCCGCGAAGCTCTCCACAACGAAGAAGCCGCTACTGCGACGTCCAAAGAAAGGAAGTTTCCGTCGACCGCGTTATCCCCTTCCGCGAAGCTCTCCACAACGAAGAAGCCGCTACTGCCACGTCCAAAGATAGGAAGTTTCCGTTGACCGCGTTATCCCCCTCCGCGAAGCTCTCCACAACGAAGAAGCCGCTACTGCCACGTCCAAAGATAGGAAGTTTCCGTTGACCGCGTTATCCCCCTCCGCGAAGCTCTCCACAACAAGGAAGCCGCTACTGCCACGTCCAAAGATAGGAAGTTTCCGTTGACCGCGTTATCCCCCTCCGCGAAGCTCTCGACAACGAAGAAGCCGCTACTGCCACGTCCAAAGATAGGAAGTTTCCGTTGACCGCGTTATCCCCCTCCGCGAAGCTCTCCACAACAAGGAAGCCGCTACTGCCACGTCCAAAGATAGGAAGTTTCCGTTGACCGCGTTATCCCCCTCCGCGAAGCTCTCCACAACAAGGAAGCCGCTACTGCCACGTCCAAAGATAGGAAGTTTCCGTTGACCGCGTTATCCCCCTCCGCGAAGCTCTCCACAACGAAGAAGCCGCTACTGCGACGTCCAAAGAAAGGAAGTTTCCGTCGACCGCGTTATCCCCTTCCGCGAAGCTCTCCACAACGAAGAAGCCGCTACTGCCACGTCCAAAGATAGGAAGTTTCCGTTGACCGCGTTATCCCCCTCCGCGAAGCTCTCCACAACGAAGAAGCCGCTACTGCCACGTCCAAAGATAGGAAGTTTCCGTTGACCGCGTTATCCCCCTCCGCGAAGCTCTCCACAACAAGGAAGCCGCTACTGCCACGTCCAAAGATAGGAAGTTTCCGTTGACCGCGTTATCCCCCTCCGCGAAGCTCTCCACAACGAAGAAGCCGCTACTGCGACGTCCAAAGAAAGGAAGTTTCCGTCGACCGCGTTATCCCCTTCCGCGAAGCTCTCCACAACGAAGAAGCCGCTACTGCCACGTCCAAAGATAGGAAGTTTCCGTTGACCGCGTTATCCCCCTCCGCGAAGCTCTCCACAACGAAGAAGCCGCTACTGCCACGTCCAAAGATAGGAAGTTTCCGTTGACCGCGTTATCCCCCTCCGCGAAGCTCTCCACAAGGAAGCCGCTACTGCCACGTCCAAAGATAGGAAGTTTCCGTTGACCGCGTTATCCCCCTCCGCGAAGCTCTCCACAACGAAGAAGCCGCTACTGCGACGTCCAAAGAAAGGAAGTTTCCGTCGACCGCGTTATCCCCTTCCGCGAAGCTCTCCACAACGAAGAAGCCGCTACTGCCACGTCCAAAGATAGGAAGTTTCCGTTGACCGCGTTATCCCCCTCCGCGAAGCTCTCCACAACGAGGAAGCCGCTACTGCCACGTCCAAAGATAGGAAGTTTCCGTTGACCGCGTTATCCCCCTCCGCGAAGCTCTCCACAACGAAGAAGCCGCTACTGCCACGTCCAAAGATAGGAAGTTTCCGTTGACCGCGTTATCCCCTTCCGCGAAGCTCTCCACAACGAAGAAGCCGCTACTGCCACGTCCAAAGATAGGAAGTTTCCGTTGACCGCGTTATCCCCCTCCGCGAAGCTCTCCACAACAAGGAAGCCGCTACTGCCACGTCCAAAGATAGGAAGTTTCCGTTGACCGCGTTATCCCCCTCCGCGAAGCTCTCCACAACGAAGAAGCCGCTACTGCCACGTCGAAAGATAGGAAGTTTCCGTTGACCGCGTTATCCCCCTCCGCGAAGCTCTCCACAACGAAGAAGCCGCTACTGCCACGTCCAAAGATAGGAAGTTTCCGTTGACCGCGTTATCCCCCTCCGCGAAGCTCTCCACAACGAAGAAGCCGCTTCTGCCACGTCCAAAGATAGGAAGTTTCCGTTGACCGCGTTATCCCCCTCCGCGAAGCTCTCCACAACGAAGAAGCCGCTACTGCCACGTCCAAAGATAGGAAGTTTCCGTTGACCGCGTTATCCCCTTCCGCGAAGCTCTCCACAACGAAGAAGCCGCTACTGCCACGTCCAAAGATAGGAAGTTTCCGTTGACCGCGTTATCCCCCTCCGCGAAGCTCTCCACAACGAAGAAGCCGCTACTGCCACGTCCAAAGATAGGAAGTTTCCGTTGACCGCGTTATCCCCTTCCGCGAAGCTCTCCACAACGAAGAAGCCGCTACTGCCGCGTCCAAAGATAGGAAGTTTCCGTTGACCGCGTTATCCCCCTCCGCGAAGCTCTCCACAACGAAGAAGCCGCTACTGCGACGTCCAAAGAAAGGAAGTTTCCGGTGACCGCGTTATCCCCTTCCGCGAAGCTCTCCACAACGAAGAAGCCGCTACTGCCGCGTCCAAAGATAGGAAGTTTCCTTTGACCGCGTTATCCCCCTCCCCGAAACTCTCCACAACGAAGAAGCCGCTACTGCCACGTCCAAAGATAGGAAGTTTCCGGTGACCGCGTTATCCCCTACCGCGAAGCTCTCCACAACGAAGAAGCCGCTACTGCCACGTCCAAAGATAGGAAGTTTCAATTGACCGCGTTATCCCCTTCCGCGAAGCTCTCCACAACGAAGAAGCCGCTACTGCCACGTCCAAAGATAGGAAGTTTCCGTTGACCGCGTTATCCCCTTCCGCGAAGCTCTCCACAACGAAGAAGCCGCTACTGCCACGTCCAAAGATAGGAAGTTTCCGTTGACCGCGTTATCCCCCTCCGCGAAGCTCTCCACAACGAAGAAGCCGCTACTGCCACGTCCAAAGATAGGAAGTTTCCGTTGACCGCGTTATCCCCCTCCGCGAAGCTCTCCACAACGAAGAAGCCGCTACTGCCGCGTCCAAAGATAGGAAGTTTCCGTTGACCGCGTTATCCCCCTCCGCGAAGCTCTCCACAACGAAGAAGCCGCTACTGCCACGTCCAAAGATAGGAAGTTTCCGTTGACCGCGTTATCCCCTTCCGCGAAGCTCTCCACAACGAAGAAGCCGCTACTGCCGCGTCCAAAGATAGGAAGTTTCCGTTGACCGCGTTATCCCCCTCCGCGAAGCTCTCCACAACGAAGAAGCCGCTACTGCGACGTCCAAAGAAAGGAAGTTTCCGTCGACCGCGTTATCCCCTTCCGCGAAGCTCTCCACAACGAAGAAGCCGCTACTGCCACGTCCAAAGATAGGAAGTTTCCGTTGACCGCGTTATCCCCCTCCGCGAAGCTCTCCACAACGAAGAAGCCGCTACTGCCACGTCCAAAGATAGGAAGTTTCCGTTGACCGCGTTATCCCCCTCCGCGAAGCTCTCCACAACAAGGAAGCCGCTACTGCCACGTCCAAAGATAGGAAGTTTCCGTTGACCGCGTTATCCCCCTCCGCGAAGCTCTCCACAACGAAGAAGCCGCTACTGCCACGTCCAAAGATAGGAAGTTTCCGTTGACCGCGTTATCCCCCTCCGCGAAGCTCTCCACAACAAGGAAGCCGCTACTGCCACGTCCAAAGATAGGAAGTTTCCGTTGACCGCGTTATCCCCCTCCGCGAAGCTCTCCACAACAAGGAAGCCGCTACTGCCACGTCCAAAGATAGGAAGTTTCCGTTGACCGCGTTATCCCCCTCCGCGAAGCTCTCCACAACGAAGAAGCCGCTACTGCGACGTCCAAAGAAAGGAAGTTTCCGTCGACCGCGTTATCCCCTTCCGCGAAGCTCTCCACAACGAAGAAGCCGCTACTGCCACGTCCAAAGATAGGAAGTTTCCGTTGACCGCGTTATCCCCCTCCGCGAAGCTCTCCACAACGAAGAAGCCGCTACTGCCACGTCCAAAGATAGGAAGTTTCCGTTGACCGCGTTATCCCCCTCCGCGAAGCTCTCCACAACAAGGAAGCCGCTACTGCCACGTCCAAAGATAGGAAGTTTCCGTTGACCGCGTTATCCCCTTCCGCGAAGCTCTCCACAACGAAGAAGCCGCTACTGCCGCGTCCAAAGATAGGAAGTTTCCGTTGACCGCGTTATCCCCCTCCGCGAAGCTCTCCACAACGAAGAAGCCGCTACTGCCACGTCCAAAGATAGGAAGTTTCCGTTGACCGCGTTATCCCCTTCCGCGAAGCTCTCCACAACGAAGAAGCCGCTACTGCCACGTCCAAAGATAGGAAGTTTCCGTTGACCGCGTTATCCCCCTCCGCGAAGCTCTCCACAACGAAGAAGCCGCTACTGCCACGTCCAAAGATAGGAAGTTTCCGTTGACCGCGTTATCCCCTTCCGCGAAGCTCTCCACAACGAAGAAGCCGCTACTGCCGCGTCCAAAGATAGGAAGTTTCCGTTGACCGCGTTATCCCCCTCCGCGAAGCTCTCCACAACGAAGAAGCCGCTACTGCGACGTCCAAAGAAAGGAAGTTTCCGGTGACCGCGTTATCCCCTTCCGCGAAGCTCTCCACAACGAAGAAGCCGCTACTGCCGCGTCCAAAGATAGGAAGTTTCCGTTGACCGCGTTATCCCCCTCCCCGAAACTCTCCACAACGAAGAAGCCGCTACTGCCACGTCCAAAGATAGGAAGTTTCCGGTGACCGCGTTATCCCCTACCGCGAAGCTCTCCACAACGAAGAAGCCGCTACTGCCACGTCCAAAGATAGGAAGTTTCAATTGACCGCGTTATCCCCTTCCGCGAAGCTCTCCACAACGAAGAAGCCGCTACTGCCACGTCCAAAGATAGGAAGTTTCCGTTGACCGCGTTATCCCCTTCCGCGAAGCTCTCCACAACGAAGAAGCCGCTACTGCCACGTCCAAAGATAGGAAGTTTCCGTTGACCGCGTTATCCCCCTCCGCGAAGCTCTCCACAACGAAGAAGCCGCTACTGCCACGTCCAAAGATAGGAAGTTTCCGTTGACCGCGTTATCCCCCTCCGCGAAGCTCTCCACAACGAAGAAGCCGCTACTGCCGCGTCCAAAGATAGGAAGTTTCCGTTGACCGCGTTATCCCCCTCCGCGAAGCTCTCCACAACGAAGAAGCCGCTACTGCCACGTCCAAAGATAGGAAGTTTCCGTTGACCGCGTTATCCCCTTCCGCGAAGCTCTCCACAACGAAGAAGCCGCTACTGCCGCGTCCAAAGATAGGAAGTTTCCGTTGACCGCGTTATCCCCATCCGCGAAGCTCTCCACAACGAAGAAGCCGCTACTGCGACGTCCAAAGAAAGGAAGTTTCCGTCGACCGCGTTATCCCCTTCCGCGAAGCTCTCCACAACGAAGAAGCCGCTACTGCCACGTCCAAAGATAGGAAGTTTCCGTTGACCGCGTTATCCCCCTCCGCGAAGCTCTCCACAACGAAGAAGCCGCTACTGCCACGTCCAAAGATAGGAAGTTTCCGTTGACCGCGTTATCCCCCTCCGCGAAGCTCTCCACAACAAGGAAGCCGCTACTGCCACGTCCAAAGATAGGAAGTTTCCGTTGACCGCGTTATCCCCCTCCGCGAAGCTCTCCACAACGAAGAAGCCGCTACTGCCACGTCCAAAGATAGGAAGTTTCCGTTGACCGCGTTATCCCCCTCCGCGAAGCTCTCCACAACAAGGAAGCCGCTACTGCCACGTCCAAAGATAGGAAGTTTCCGTTGACCGCGTTATCCCCCTCCGCGAAGCTCTCCACAACAAGGAAGCCGCTACTGCCACGTCCAAAGATAGGAAGTTTCCGTTGACCGCGTTATCCCCCTCCGCGAAGCTCTCCACAACGAAGAAGCCGCTACTGCGACGTCCAAAGAAAGGAAGTTTCCGTCGACCGCGTTATCCCCTTCCGCGAAGCTCTCCACAACGAAGAAGCCGCTACTGCCACGTCCAAAGATAGGAAGTTTCCGTTGACCGCGTTATCCCCCTCCGCGAAGCTCTCCACAACGAAGAAGCCGCTACTGCCACGTCCAAAGATAGGAAGTTTCCGTTGACCGCGTTATCCCCCTCCGCGAAGCTCTCCACAACAAGGAAGCCGCTACTGCCACGTCCAAAGATAGGAAGTTTCCGTTGACCGCGTTATCCCCCTCCGCGAAGCTCTCCACAACGAAGAAGCCGCTACTGCGACGTCCAAAGAAAGGAAGTTTCCGTCGACCGCGTTATCCCCTTCCGCGAAGCTCTCCACAACGAAGAAGCCGCTACTGCCACGTCCAAAGATAGGAAGTTTCCGTTGACCGCGTTATCCCCCTCCGCGAAGCTCTCCACAACGAAGAAGCCGCTACTGCCACGTCCAAAGATAGGAAGTTTCCGTTGACCGCGTTATCCCCCTCCGCGAAGCTCTCCACAAGGAAGCCGCTACTGCCACGTCCAAAGATAGGAAGTTTCCGTTGACCGCGTTATCCCCCTCCGCGAAGCTCTCCACAACGAAGAAGCCGCTACTGCGACGTCCAAAGAAAGGAAGTTTCCGTCGACCGCGTTATCCCCTTCCGCGAAGCTCTCCACAACGAAGAAGCCGCTACTGCCACGTCCAAAGATAGGAAGTTTCCGTTGACCGCGTTATCCCCCTCCGCGAAGCTCTCCACAACGAGGAAGCCGCTACTGCCACGTCCAAAGATAGGAAGTTTCCGTTGACCGCGTTATCCCCCTCCGCGAAGCTCTCCACAACGAAGAAGCCGCTACTGCCACGTCCAAAGATAGGAAGTTTCCGTTGACCGCGTTATCCCCTTCCGCGAAGCTCTCCACAACGAAGAAGCCGCTACTGCCACGTCCAAAGATAGGAAGTTTCCGTTGACCGCGTTATCCCCCTCCGCGAAGCTCTCCACAACAAGGAAGCCGCTACTGCCACGTCCAAAGATAGGAAGTTTCCGTTGACCGCGTTATCCCCCTCCGCGAAGCTCTCCACAACGAAGAAGCCGCTACTGCCACGTCCAAAGATAGGAAGTTTCCGTTGACCGCGTTATCCCCCTCCGCGAAGCTCTCCACAACGAAGAAGCCGCTACTGCCACGTCCAAAGATAGGAAGTTTCCGTTGACCGCGTTATCCCCCTCCGCGAAGCTCTCCACAACGAAGAAGCCGCTTCTGCCACGTCCAAAGATAGGAAGTTTCCGTTGACCGCGTTATCCCCCTCCGCGAAGCTCTCCACAACGAAGAAGCCGCTACTGCCACGTCCAAAGATAGGAAGTTTCCGTTGACCGCGTTATCCCCCTCCGCGAAGCTCTCCACAACGAAGAAGCCGCTTCTGCCACGTCCAAAGATAGGAAGTTTCCGTTGACCGCGTTATCCCCCTCCGCGAAGCTCTCCACAACGAAGAAGCCGCTACTGCCACGTCCAAAGATAGGAAGTTTCCGTTGACCGCGTTATCCCCCTCCGCGAAGCTCTCCACAACGAAGAAGCCGCTTCTGCCACGTCCAAAGATAGGAAGTTTCCGTTGACCGCGTTATCCCCCTCCGCGAAGCTCTCCACAACGAAGAAGCCGCTACTGCCACGTCCAAAGATAGGAAGTTTCCGTTGACCGCGTTATCCCCCTCCGCGAAGCTCTCCACAACGAAGAAGCCGCTTCTGCCACGTCCAAAGATAGGAAGTTTCCGTTGACCGCGTTATCCCCCTCCGCGAAGCTCTCCACAACGAAGAAGCCGCTACTGCCACGTCCAAAGATAGGAAGTTTCCGTTGACCGCGTTATCCCCCTCCGCGAAGCTCTCCACAACGAAGAAGCCGCTTCTGCCACGTCCAAAGATAGGAAGTTTCCGTTGACCGCGTTATCCCCCTCCGCGAAGCTCTCCACAACGAAGAAGCCGCTACTGCCACGTCCAAAGATAGGAAGTTTCCGTTGACCGCGTTATCCTCCTCCGCGAAGCTCTCCACAACGAAGAAGCCGCTTCTGCCACGTCCAAAGATAGGAAGTTTCCGTTGACCGCGTTATCCCCCTCCGCGAAGCTCTCCACAACGAAGAAGCCGCTACTGCCACGTCCAAAGATAGGAAGTTTCCGTTGACCGCGTTATCCCCCTCCGCGAAGCTCTCCACAACGAAGAAGCCGCTTCTGCCACGTCCAAAGATAGGAAGTTTCCGTTGACCGCGTTATCCCCCTCCGCGAAGCTCTCCACAACGAAGAAGCCGCTACTGCCACGTCCAAAGATAGGAAGTTTCCGTTGACCGCGTTATCCCCCTCCGCGAAGCTCTCCACAACGAAGAAGCCGCTACTGCCACGTCCAAAGATAGGAAGTTTCCGTTGACCGCGTTATCCCCCTCCGCGAAGCTCTCCACAACGAAGAAGCCGCTACTGCCACGTCCAAAGATAGGAAGTTTCCGTTGACCGCGTTATCCCCCTCCGCGAAGCTCTCCACAACGAAGAAGCCGCTACTGCCACGTCCAAAGATAGGAAGTTTCCGTTGACCGCGTTATCCCCCTCCGCGAAGCTCTCCACAACGAAGAAGCCGCTTCTGCCGCGTCCAAAGATAGGAAGTTTCCGTTGACCGCGTTATCCCCTTCCGCGAAGCTCTCCACAACGAAGAAGCCGCTACTGCCACGTCCAAAGATAGGAAGTTCCCGTTGACCGCGTTATCCCCTTCCGCGAAGCTCTCCACAACGAAGAAGCCGCTACTGCCACGTCCAAAGATAGGAAGTTTCCGTTGACCGCGTTATCCCCCTCCGCGAAGCTCTCCACAACGAAGAAGCCGCTTCTGCCGCGTCCAAAGATAGGAAGTTTCCGTTGACCGCGTTATCCCCTTCCGCGAAGCTCTCCACAACGAAGAAGCCGCTGCTGCCGCGTCCAAAGATAGGAAGTTTCCGTTGACCGCGTTATCCCCCTCCGCGAAGCTCTCCACAACGAAGAAGCCGCTACTGCCACGTCCAAAGATAGGAAGTTTCCGTTGACCGCGTTATCCCCCTCCGCGAAGCTCTCCACAACGAAGAAGCCGCTACTGCCGCGTCCAAAGATAGGAAGTTTCCGTTGACCGCGTTATCCCCTTCCGCGAAGCTCTCCACAACGAAGAAGCCGCTACTGCCACGTCCAAAGATAGGAAGTTTCCGTTGACCGCGTTATCAACCTCCGCGAAGCTCTCCACAACGAAGAAGCCGCTACTGCCACGTCCAAAGATAGGAAGTTTCCGTTGACCGCGTTATCCCCCTCCGCGAAGCTCTCCACAACGAAGAAGCCGCTACTGCCACGTTCAAAGATAGGAAGTTTCCGTTGACCGCGTTATCCCCTTCCGCGAAGCTCTCCACAACGAAGAAGCCGCTACTGCCACGTCCAAAGATAGGAAGTTTCCGTTGACCGCGTTATCCTCCTCCGCGAAGCTCTCCACAACGAAGAAGCCGCTACTGCCGCGTCCAAAGATAGGAAGTTTCCGTTGACCGCTTTATCCCCCTCCGCGAAGCTCTCCACAACGAAGAAGCCGCTACTGCCACGTCCAAAGATAGGAAGTTTCCGTTGACCGCGTTATCCCCCTCCGCGAAGCTCTCCACAACGAAGAAGCCGCTACTGCCACGTCCAAAGATAGGAAGTTTCCGTTGACCGCGTTATCCCCCTCCGCGAAGCTCTCCACAACGAAGAAGCCGCTACTGCCACGTCCAAAGATAGGAAGTTTCCGTTGACCGCGTTATCCCCCTCCGCGAAGCTCTCCACAACGAAGAAGCCGCTTCTGCCACGTCCAAAGATAGGAAGTTTCCGTTGACCGCGTTATCCCCCTCCGCGAAGCTATCCACAACGAAGAAGCCGCTTCTGCCACGTCCAAAGATAGGAAGTTTCCGTCGACCGCGTTATCCCCCTCCGCGAAGCTCTCCACAACGAAGAAGCCGCTACTGCCACGTCCAAAGATAGGAAGTTTCCGTTGACCGCGTTATCCCCCTCCGCGAAGCTCTCCACAACGAAGAAGCCGCTACTGCCACATCCAAAGATAGGAAGTTTCCGTTGACCGCGTTATCCCCCTCCGCGAAGCTCTCCACAACGAAAAAGCCGCTACTGCCACGTCCAAAGATAGGAAGTTTCCGTTGACCGCGTTATCCCCCTCTGCGAAGCTCTCCACAACGAAGAAGCCGCTACTGCCACGTCCAAAGATAGGAAGTTTCCGTTGACCGCGTTATCCCCCTCCGCGAAGCTCTCCACAACGAAGAAGCCGCTTCTGCCACGTCCAAAGATAGGAAGTTTCCGTTGACCGCGTTATCCCCCTCCGCGAAGCTCTCCACAACGAAGAAGCCGCTTCTGCCACGTCCAAAGATAGGAAGTTTCCGTTGACCGCGTTATCCCCCTCCGCGAAGCTCTCCACAACGAAGAAGCCGCTACTGCCGCGTCCAAAGATAGGAAGTTTCCGTTGACCGCGTTATCCCCCTCCGCGAAGCTCTCCACAACGAAGAAGCCGCTTCTGCCACGTCCAAAGATAGGAAGTTTCCGTTGACCGCGTTATCCCCCTCCGCGAAGCTCTCCACAACGAAGAAGCCGCTACTGCCACGTCCAAAGATAGGAAGTTTCCGTTGACCGCGTTATCCCCCTCCGCGAAGCTCTCCACAACGAAGAAGCCGCTTCTGCCACGTCCAAAGATAGGAAGTTTCCGTCGACCGCGTTATCCCCCTCCGCGAAGCTCTCCACAACGAAGAAGCCGCTACTGCCACGTCCAAAGATAGGAAGTTTCCGTTGACCGCGTTATCCCCCTCCGCGAAGCTCTCCACAACGAAGAAGCCGCTACTGCCACGTCCAAAGATAGGAAGTTTCCGTTGACCGCGTTATCCCCCTCCGCGAAGCTCTCCACAACGAAAAAGCCGCTACTGCCACGTCCAAAGATAGGAAGTTTCCGTTGACCGCGTTATCCCCCTCCGCGAAGCTCTCCACAACGAAGAAGCCGCTACTGCCACGTCCAAAGATAGGAAGTTTCCGTTGACCGCGTTATCCCCCTCCGCGAACCTCTCCACAACGAAGAAGCCGCTTCTGCCACGTCCAAAGATAGGAAGTTTCCGTTGACCGCGTTATCCCCCTCCGCGAAGCTCTCCACAACGAAGAAGCCGCTTCTGCCACGTCCAAAGATAGGAAGTTTCCGTTGACCGCGTTATCCCCCTCCGCGAAGCTCTCCACAACGAAGAAGCCGCTACTGCCGCGTCCAAAGATAGGAAGTTTCCGTTGACCGCGTTATCCCCCTCCGCGAAGCTCTCCACAACGAAGAAGCCGCTACTGCCACGTCCAAAGATAGGAAGTTTCCGTTGACCGCGTTATCCCCTTCCGCGAAGCTCTCCACAACGAAGAAGCCGCTTCTGCCACGTCCAAAGATAGGAAGTTTCCGTTGACCGCGTTATCCCCCTCCGCGAAGCTCTCCACAACGAAGAAGCCGCTTCTGCCACGTCCAAAGATAGGAAGTTTCCGTTGACCGTGTTATCCCCCTCCGCGAAGCTCTCCACAACGAAGAAGCCGCTTCTGCCACGTCCAAAGATAGGAAGTTTCCGTTGACCGCGTTATCCCCTTCCGCGAAGCTCTCCACAACGAAGAAGCCGCTTCTGCCACGTCCAAAGATAGGAAGTTTCCGTTGACCGCGTTATCCCCCTCCGCGAAGCTCTCCACAACGAAGAAGCCGCTTCTGCCACGTCCAAAGATAGGAAGTTTCCGTTGACCGCGTTATCCCCCTCCGCGAAGCTCTCCACAACGAAGAAGCCGCTTCTGCCACGTCCAAAGATAGGAAGTTTCCGTTGACCGCGTTATCCCCTTCCGCGAAGCTCTCCACAACGAAGAAGCCGCTACTGCCACGTCCAAAGATAGGAAGTTTCCGTTGACCGCGTTATCCCCCTCCGCGAAGCTCTCCACAACGAAGAAGCCGCTTCTGCCACGTCCAAAGATAGGAAGTTTCCGTTGACCGCGTTATCCCCCTCCGCGAAGCTCTCCACAACGAAGAAGCCGCTTCTGCCACGTCCAAAGATAGGAAGTTTCCGTTGACCGCGTTATCCCTTTCCGCGAAGCTCTCCACAACGAAGAAGCCGCTACTGCCGCGTCCAAAGATAGGAAGTTTCCGTTGACCGCGTTATCCCCCTCCGCGAAGCTCTCCACAACGAAGAAGCCGCTTCTGCCACGTCCAAAGATAGGAAGTTTCCGTTGACCGCGTTATCCCCCTCCGCGAAGCTCTCCACAACGAAGAAGCCGCTACTGCCACGTCCAAAGATAGGAAGTTTCCGTTGACCGCGTTATCCCCCTCCGCGAAGCTCTCCACAACGAAGAAGCCGCTACTGCCACGTCCAAAGATAGGAAGTTTCCGTTGACCGCGTTATCCCCCTCCGCGAAGCTCTCCACAACGAAGAAGCCGCTACTGCCACGTCCAAAGATAGGAAGTTTCCGTTGACCGCGTTATCCCCTTCCGCGAAGCTCTCCACAACGAAGAAGCCGCTTCTGCCACGTCCAAAGATAGGAAGTTTCCGTTGACCGCGTTATCCCCCTCCGCGAAGCTCTCCACAACGAAGAAGCCGCTTCTGCCACGTCCAAAGATAGGAAGTTTCCGTTGACCGCGTTATCCCCCTCCGCGAAGCTCTCCACAACGAAAAAGCCGCTTCTGCCACGTCCAAAGATAGGAAGTTTCCGTTGACCGCGTTATCCCCCTCCGCGAAGCTCTCCACAACGAAGAAGCCGCTTCTGCCACGTCCAAAGATAGGAAGTTTCCGTTGACCGCGTTATCCCCCTCCGCGAAGCTCTCCACAACGAAGAAGCCGCTTCTGCCACGTCCAAAGATAGGAAGTTTCCGTTGACCGCGTTATCCCCCTCCGCGAAGCTCTCCACAACGAAGAAGCCGCTTCTGCCACGTCCAAAGATAGGAAGTTTCCGTTGACCGCGTTATCCCCCTCCGCGAAGCTCTCCACAACGAAGAAGCCGCTTCTGCCACGTCCAAAGATAGGAAGTTTCCGTTGACCGCGTTATCCCCTTCCGCGAAGCTCTCCACAACGAAGAAGCCGCTACTGCCACGTCCAAAGATAGGAAGTTTCCGTTGACCGCGTTATCCCCCTCCGCGAAGCTCTCCACAACGAAGAAGCCGCTTCTGCCACGTCCAAAGATAGGAAGTTTCCGTTGACCGCGTTATCCCCCTCCGCGAAGCTCTCCACAACGAAGAAGCCGCTTCTGCCACGTCCAAAGATAGGAAGTTTCCGTTGACCGCGTTATCCCTTTCCGCGAAGCTCTCCACAACGAAGAAGCCGCTACTGCCGCGTCCAAAGATAGGAAGTTTCCGTTGACCGCGTTATCCCCCTCCGCGAAGCTCTCCACAACGAAGAAGCCGCTTCTGCCACGTCCAAAGATAGGAAGTTTCCGTTGACCGCGTTATCCCCCTCCGCGAAGCTCTCCACAACGAAGAAGCCGCTTCTGCCACGTCCAAAGATAGGAAGTTTCCGTTGACCGTGTTATCCCCCTCCGCGAAGCTCTCCACAACGAAGAAGCCGCTTCTGCCACGTCCAAAGATAGGAAGTTTCCGTTGACCGCGTTATCCCCCTCCGCGAAGCTCTCCACAACGAAGAAGCCGCTTCTGCCACGTCCAAGATAGGAAGTTTCCGTTGACCGCGTTATCCCCCTCCGCGAAGCTCTCCACAACGAAGAAGCCGCTTCTGCCACGTCCAAAGATAGGAAGTTTCCGTTGACCGCGTTATCCCCTTCCGCGAAGCTCTCCACAACGAAGAAGCCGCTTCTGCCACGTCCAAAGATAGGAAGTTTCCGTTGACCGCGTTATCCCCCTCCGCGAAGCTCTCCACAACGAAGAAGCCGCTTCTGCCACGTCCAAAGATAGGAAGTTTCCGTTGACCGCGTTATCCCCCTCCGCGAAGCTCTCCACAACGAAGAAGCCGCTTCTGCCACGTCCAAAGATAGGAAGTTTCCGTTGACCGCGTTATCCCCTTCCGCGAAGCTCTCCACAACGAAGAAGCCGCTACTGCCACGTCCAAAGATAGGAAGTTTCCGTTGACCACGTTATCCCCCTCCGCGAAGATCTCCACAACGAAAAAGCCACTTCTGCCACGTCCAAAGATAGGAAGTTTCCGTTGACCGCGTTATCCCCCTCCGCGAAGCTCTCCACAACGAAGAAGCGGCTTCTGCCACGTCCAAAGATAGGAAGTTTCCGTTGACCGCGTTATCCCCCTCCGCGAAGCTCTCCACAACGAAGAAGCCGCTACTGCCGCGTCCAAAGATAGGAAGTTTTAGGAAGTTTCCGTTGACCGCGTTATCCCCCTCCGCGAAGCTCTCCACAACGAAGAAGCCGCTACTGCCACGTCCAAAGATAGGAAGTTTCCGTTGACCGCGTTATCCCCCTCCGCGAAGCTCTCCACAACGAAGAAGCCGCTACTGCCACGTCCAAAGATAGGAAGTTTCCGTTGACCGCGTTATCCCCCTCCGCGAAGCTCTCCACAACGAAGAAGCCGCTTCTGCCACGTCCAAAGATAGGAAGTTTCCGTTGACCGCGTTATCCCCCTCCGCGAAGCTCTCCACAACGAAGAAGCCGCTACTGCCACGTCCAAAGATAGGAAGTTTCCGTTGACCGCGTTATCCCCTTCCGCGAAGCTCTCCACAACGAAGAAGCCGCTTCTGCCACGTCCAAAGATAGGAAGTTTCCGTTGACCGCGTTATCCCCTTCCGCGAAGCTCTCCACAACGAAGAAGCCGCTACTGCCACGTCCAAAGATAGGAAGTTTCCGTTGACCGCGTTATCCCCCTCCGCGAAGCTCTCCACAACGAAGAAGCCGCTACTGCCACGTCCAAAGATAGGAAGTTTCCGTTGACCGCGTTATCCCCCTCCGCGAAGCTCTCCACAACGAAGAAGCCGCTTCTGCCACGTCCAAAGATAGGAAGTTTCCGTTGACCGCGTTATCCCCCTCCGCGAAGCTCTCCACAACGAAGAAGCCGCTACTGCCACGTCCAAAGATAGGAAGTTTCCGTTGACCGCGTTATCCCCTTCCGCGAAGCTCTCCACAACGAAGAAGCCGCTTCTGCCACGTCCAAAGATAGGAAGTTTCCGTTGACCGCGTTATCCCCTTCCGCGAAGCTCTCCACAACGAAGAAGCCGCTACTGCCACGTCCAAAGATAGGAAGTTTCCGTTGACCGCGTTATCCCCCTCCGCGAAGCTCTCCACAACGAAGAAGCCGCTACTGCCACGTCCAAAGATAGGAAGTTTCCGTTGACCGCGTTATCCCCTTCCGCGAAGCTCTCCACAACGAAGAAGCCGCTACTGCCACGTCCAAAGATAGGAAGTTTCCGTTGACCGCGTTATCCCCCTCCGCGAAGCTCTCCACAACGAAGAAGCCGCTACTGCCACGTCCAAAGATAGGAAGTTTCCGTTGACCGCGTTATCCCCTTCCGCGAAGCTCTCCACAACGAAGAAGCCGCTACTGCCACGTCCAAAGATAGGAAGTTTCCGTTGACCGCGTTATCCCCCTCCGCGAAGCTCTCCACAACGAAGAAGCCGCTACTGCCACGTCCAAAGATAGGAAGTTTCCGTTGACCGCGTTATCCCCCTCCGCGAAGCTCTCCACAACGAAGAAGCCGCTTCTGCCACGTCCAAAGATAGGAAGTTTCCGTTGACCGCGTTATCCCCTTCCGCGAAGCTCTCCACAACGAAGAAGCCGCTTCTGCCACGTCCAAAGATAGGAAGTTTCCGTTGACCGCGTTATCCCCTTCCGCGAAGCTCTCCACAACGAAGAAGCCGCTACTGCCACGTCCAAAGATAGGAAGTTTCCGTTGACCGCGTTATCCCCTTCCGCGAAGCTCTCCACAACGAAGAAGCCGCTACTGCAACGTCCAAAGATAGGAAGTTTCCGTTGACCGCGTTATCCCCCTCCGCGAAGCTCTCCACAACGAAGAAGCCGCTTCTGCCACGTCCAAAGATAGGAAGTTTCCGTTGACCGCGTTATCCCCTTCCGCGAAGCTCTCCACAACGAAGAAGCCGCTACTGCCACGTCCAAAGATAGGAAGTTTCCGTTGACCGCGTTATCCCCCTCCGCGAAGCTCTCCACAACGAAGAAGCCGCTTCTGCCACGTCCAAAGATAGGAAGTTTCCGTTGACCGCGTTATCCCCTTCCGCGAAGCTCTCCACAACGAAGAAGCCGCTACTGCCACGTCCAAAGATAGGAAGTTTCCGTTGACCGCGTTATCCCCCTCCACGAAGCTCTCCACAACGAAGAAGCCGCTTCTGCCACGTCCAAAGATAGGAAGTTTCCGTTGACCGCGTTATCCCCCTCCGCGAAGCTCTCCACAACGAAGAAGCCGCTACTGCCACGTCCAAAGATAGGAAGTTTCCGTTGACCGCGTTACCCCCTTCCGCGAAGCTCTCCACAACGAAGAAGCCGCTTCTGCCACGTCCAAAGATAGGAAGTTTCCGTTGACCGCGTTATCCCCTTCCGCGAAGCTCTCCACAACGAAGAAGCCGCTACTGCCACGTCCAAAGATAGGAAGTTTCCGTTGACCGCGTTATCCCCCTCCGCGAAGCTCTCCACAACGAAGAAGCCGCTTCTGCCACGTCCAAAGATAGGAAGTTTTCGTTGACCGCGTTATCCCCCTCCGCGAAGCTCTCCACAACGAAGAAGCCGCTTCTGCCACGTCCAAAGATAGGAAGTTTCCGTTGACCGCGTTATCCCCTTCCGCGAAGCTCTCCACAATGAAGAAGCCGCTTCTGCCACGTCCAAAGATAGGAAGTTTCCGTTGACCGCGTTATCCCCCTCCGCGAAGCTCTCCACAACGAAGAAGCCGCTACTGCCACGTCCAAAGATAGGAAGTTTCCGTTGACCGCGTTATCCCTTTCCGCGAAGCTCTCCACAACGAAGAAGCCGCTTCTGCCACGTCCAAAGATAGGAAGTTTCCGTTGACCGCGTTATCCCCCTCCGCGAAGCTCTCCACAACGAAGAAGCCGCTACTGCCACGTCCAAAGATAGGAAGTTTCCGTTGACCGCGTTATCCCCCTCCGCGAAGCTCTCCACAACGAAGAAGCCGCTACTGCCACGTCCAAAGATAGGAAGTTTCCGTTGACCGCGTTATCCCCTTCCGCGAAGCTCTCCACAACGAAGAAGCCGCTTCTGCCACGTCCAAAGATAGGAAGTTTCCGTTGACCGCGTTATCCCCCTCCGCGAAGCTCTCCACAACGAAGAAGCCGCTACTGCCACGTCCAAAGATAGGAAGTTTCCGTTGACCGCGTTACCCCCTTCCGCGAAGCTCTCCACAACGAAGAAGCCGCTACTGCCACGTCCAAAGATAGGAAGTTTCCGTTGACCGCGTTATCCCCTTCCGCGAAGCTCTCCACAACGAAGAAGCCGCTACTGCCACGTCCAAAGATAGGAAGTTTCCGTCGACCGCGTTATCCCCTTCCGCGAAGCTCTCCACAACGAAGAAGCCGCTACTGCCACGTCCAAAGATAGGAAGTTTCCGTTGACCGCGTTATCCCCTTCCGCGAAGCTCTCCACAACGAAGAAGCCGCTTCTGCCACGTCCAAAGATAGGAAGTTTCCGTTGACCGCGTTATCCCCTTCCGCGAAGCTCTCCACAACGAAGAAGCCGCTTCTGCCACGTCCAAAGATAGGAAGTTTCCGTTGACTGCGTTATCCCCTTCCGCGAAGCTCTCCACAACGAAGAAGCCGCTTCTGCCACGTCCAAAGATAGGAAGTTTCCGTTGACCGCGTTATCCCCCTCCGCGAAGCTCTCCACAACGAAGAAGCCACTACTGCCACGTCCAAAGATAGGAAGTTTCCGGTGACCGCGTTATCCCCTTCCGCGAAGCTCTCCACAACGAAGAAGCCGCTACTGCCACGTCCAAAGATAGGAAGTTTCCGTTGACCGCGTTATCCCCCTCCGCGAAGCTCTCCACAACGAAGAAGCCGCTACTGCCACGTCCAAAGATAGGAAGTTTCCGTTGACAGCGTTATCCCCCTCCGCGAAGCTCTCCACAAGGAAGAAGCCGCTACTGCTGCGTCCAAAGATAGGAAGTTTCCGTTGACCGCGTTATCCCCCTCCGCGAAGCTCTCCACAACGAAGAAGCCGCTACTGCCACGTCCAAAGATAGGAAGTTTCCGTTGACCGCGTTATCCCCCTCCGCGAAGCTCTCCACAACGAAGAAGCCGCTACTGCCACGTCCAAAGATAGGAAGTTTCCGTTGACCGCGTTATCCCCTTCCGCGAAGCTCTCCACAACGAAGAAGCCGCTTCTGCCACGTCCAAAGATAGGAAGTTTCCGTTGACCGCGTTATCCCCCTCCGCGAAGCTCTCCACAACGAAGAAGCCGCTTCTTCCACGTCCAAAGATAGGAAGTTTCCGTTGACCGCGTTATCCCCCTCCGCGAAGCTCTCCACAACGAAGAAGCCGCTTCTGCCACGTCCAAAGATAGGAAGTTTCCGTTGACCGCGTTATCCCCTTCCGCGAAGCTCTCCACAATGAAGAAGCCGCTTCTGCCACGTCCAAAGATAGGAAGTTTCCGTTGACCGCGTTATCCCCCTCCGCGAAGCTCTCCACAACGAAGAAGCCGCTACTGCCACGTCCAAAGATAGGAAGTTTCCGTTGACCGCGTTTTCCCCTTCCGCGAAGCTCTCCACAACGAAGAAGCCGCTTCTGCCACGTCCAAAGATAGGAAGTTTCCGTTGACCGCGTTATCCCCCTCCGCGAAGCTCTCCACAACGAAGAAGCCGCTACTGCCACGTCCAAAGATAGGAAGTTTCCGTTGACCGCGTTATCCCCCTCCGCGAAGCTCTCCACAACGAAGAAGCCGCTACTGCCACGTCCAAAGATAGGAAGTTTCCGTTGACCGCGTTATCCCCTTCCGCGAAGCTCTCCACAACGAAGAAGCCGCTTCTGCCACGTCCAAAGATAGGAAGTTTCCGTTGACCGCGTTATCCCCCTCCGCGAAGCTCTCCACAACGAAGAAGCCGCTACTGCCACGTCCAAAGATAGGAAGTTTCCGTTGACCGCGTTACCCCCTTCCGCGAAGCTCTCCACAACGAAGAAGCCGCTACTGCCACGTCCAAAGATAGGAAGTTTCCGTTGACCGCGTTATCCCCTTCCGCGAAGCTCTCCACAACGAAGAAGCCGCTACTGCCATGTCCAAAGATAGGAAGTTTCCGTCGACCGCGTTATCCCCTTCCGCGAAGCTCTCCACAACGAAGAAGCCGCTACTGCCACGTCCAAAGATAGGAAGTTTCCGTTGACCGCGTTATCCCCTTCCGCGAAGCTCTCCACAACGAAGAAGCCGCTACTGCCACGTCCAAAGATAGGAAGTTTCCGTTGACCGCGTTATCCCCCTCCGCGAAGCTCTCAACAACGAAGAAGCCGCTACTGCCACGTCCAAAGATAGGAAGTTTCCGGTGACCGCGTTATCCCCTTCCGCGAAGCTCTCCACAACGAAGAAGCCGCTACTGCCACGTCCAAAGATAGGAAGTTTCCGGTGACCGCGTTATCCCCTTCCGCGAAGCTCTCCACAACGAAGAAGCCGCTACTGCCACGTCCAAAGATAGGAAGTTTCCGTTGACCGCGTTATCCCCCTCCGCGAAGCTCTCCACAACGAAGAAGCCGCTACTGCCACGTCCAAAGATAGGAAGTTTCCGTTGACAGCGTTATCCCCCTCCGCGAAGCTCTCCACAAGGAAGAAGCCGCTACTGCTGCGTCCAAAGATAGGAAGTTTCCGTTGACCGCGTTATCCCCCTCCGCGAAGCTCTCCACAACGAAGAAGCCGCTACTGCCACGTCCAAAGATGGAAAGTTTCCGTTGACCGCGTTATCCCCCTCCGCGAAGCTCTCCACAACGAAGAAGCCGCTACTGCCACGTCCAAAGATAGGAAGTTTCCGTTGACCGCGTTATCCCCTTCCGCTAAGCTCTCCACAACGAAGAAGCCGCTACTGCTGCGTCCAAAGATAAAAAGTTTCCGGTGACCGCGTTATCCCCCTCCGCGAAGCTCTCCACAACGAAGAAGCCGCTTCTGCCACGTCGAAAGATAGGAAGTTTCCGTTGACCGCGTTATCCCCCACCGCGAAGCTCTCCACAACGAAGAAGCCGCTACTGCCACGTCCAAATATAGGAAGTTTCCGTTGACCGCGTTATCCCCTTCCGCGAAGCTCTCCACAACGAAGAAGCCGCTACTGCCACGTCCAAAGATGGAAGTTTCCGTTCACCGCGTTATCCCCCTCCGCGAAGCTCTCCACAACGAAGAAGCCGCTACTGCCACGTCCAAAGATAGGAAGTTTCCGTTGACCGCGTTATCCCCTTCCGCTAAGCTCTCCACAACGAAGAAGCCGCTACTGCCACGTCCAAAGATAGGAAGTTTCCGTTGACCGCGTTATCCCCTTCCGCGAAGCTCTCCACATCGAAGAAGCCGCTACTGCCACGTCCAAAGATAGGAAGTTTCCGTTGCCCTCTTTATCCCCCTCCGCGAAGCTCTCCACAACGAAGAAGCCGCTACTGCCACGTCCAAAGATAGGAAGTTTCCGTTGACCGCGTTATCCCCTTCCGCGAAGCTCTCCACAACGAAGAGGCCGCTACTGCTGCGTCCAAAGATAGGAAGTTTCCGTTGACCGCGTTATCCCCCTCCGCGAAGCTCTCCACAACGAAGAAGCCGCTACTGCCACGTCCAAAGATAGGAAGTTTCCGTTGACCGCGTTATCCCCTTCCGCGAAGCTCTCCACAACGAAGAAGCCGCTACTGCCACGTCCAAAGATAGGAAGTTTCCGTTGACCGCGTTATCCCCTTCCGCGAAGCTCTCCACAACGAAGAAGCCGCTGCTGCTGCGTCCAAAGCTAGGAAGTTTCCGTTGACCGCGTTATCCCCTTCCGCGAAGCTCTCAACAACCACGAAGCCGCTACTGCTGCGTCCAAAGATGACCCGGTCTACCTTGCTGCGCGTTGCGAGGCACTGCGCGACGTCGCGCATCTGTCCGGAAGCAACCGCTTCTGGCTGTAAGGACGCCACTCCCCACTCAAACGCTCTTAAACGCGGATGTGTCCTCGGCTGGTTCAGCCACTTTCGACTGCTCAACGACCGTACCTCTAAAAAATCTCTTACGGCGAGAATAGGGTGCCCTGATGCCAGCGCCCTGCCTGCGGGGGGGTGAGGACAATATGCGTCGTCTGCTCCTGCAGCCGACATTACGGCACCCACTACGTACGGCCGGCACGCACCAGCGCAAGTCCCTTTAAAAAAAACACGTCTTTTTTACAACTTTGCTTTCTGAGACTCTAAAAAAAAGTACTGATGTTTCTGCTGAAATCTTTATGACTTCAACGAACAAAGGTCAGAAAACGTTGCAGAAACGTACGCACAGGGTTGCTTGTGTTAAAAAAAAATACAGGAAACGTCTTTTTTTTATCACTCGCTAGTTCGCGCTCAAACTTGATCTCCGATTGCACTTCATCGGTTTTTCGTTCAATGCTATGTGGACGATACTTTGAGCTGCATTATAACCTACAAAAATGAAGCTAGCTTGATTGTTCTGTCATAGATTGGGGATCAGCGATGGGTTGACCTTGGAAAATCCATTAAGCGTATGGTTTCCTCGTGCCGCCTGTGTGGGTGGTAGTAGGCCTATGTGGGCGGCAGGGGGCGCAACCATATACAGCATGTGTGTGTTGCGCTAAACTCGTTCAATGCTCTCTGGTCTTTGTCAGCATTATCAAGCTCTTGCTTGAATTTATTCCCAAAAGCTGGTGCGAGAAAGTAAACATATGTGTAATCGAAAATATGCGGACGGAGACCACGTACGATAGTGAAAAGTGCCCGTGATGTGTACATTTTTATATATACATGCTAAAGCAAAAATGCTTATGCTGGAAATTTTTAATGTGGATTGAATTGTGGTGTGTCCACATTATTAGAAAAATAAAACTGCCGTGCGTCCGAGGGTCGAACCCTGACGAGAGGAGTATTGTAGTTGTTTTTCTTTTGTGGTAATCATTCCGAGATTGAAATAAGTGTGGACATTATTACCATTGATTAAGCGCTGAATAATTATTCCATTACTTTGACTATTCTGAACAAGGACTCATATGGAGTATACATGCATGTATGCGCTGAACTTTTGAATAAAGGAGGAACGTTTTAGTTGCACGTAAAGTGTTCCCGTGGAAATGGACGTATAAGCACACTTATGCGATGACACTGGTCGATTGTCAATACACCTCTGTCCCTCGACAAGGAGAACGAGTTCTTGGAGTTTGTGATCAAATGTTTTCGTGGTGGATATTGCGGGATGTATGGATACGATCGACAGGCGAGAAATAACGTATTTACAGGCTTTGTTTGTCACGTAGGACACGACTAGAGTGCTGCAGTCGGTTGCTTTAATCTCGTGATAGAACAGATTCTCGCTCATAGCAATGCGAGACAGCTATTGAGTCTACATTTGAAGTATGCGTGGCAACATTCAAGTTTTTACTGGAAGGTGAATAAAAATCTTACGTGCTATTATTGAATGTAGGTTGTTTGTGCTTATGTCTTTTTAGACCAGTAATGTGCACGTTACTGCTGAAATTTAACAGTGTTACAGTTACAGTTCCATAAGGAAAAAAGAAGCCCTGCAACAGCTAGATAAAAAAAATTGAAAGAGTAACTTGGTACATTTACATTTATTTCGCTAAAGTAACGCCGTTATTTCGTCGTTACTTTGAAAAAAAAATAGTAGAAAACATGCAAAATTAAGCTGTCTTATTATGCCTTTAAATTAGTTTATAAGTTTCTTAAGACATTTTGTTGTTCACAACATATAATTTGATTTTTTAAAGAAACTAATATTTGCTTAATAATTAATATTAACATATTCGGTTATTCCTATTTTAAATGTTTACCATGAATAGCGCCCTGATCACAATCTTAACTTCAACCAGTATTAGGGTAAATTCACCATATAATAGAGCATTTAGTGTATCTTTTTGGGCAACTTACAGGGTACTTTAGTTCTCTCTTTTTAGATGTTAAGCCAGTAGATATTTGCTGATGACCCATGAAGAACTTTAAAATAAGCGCGACAACTATAACGTATAGCCGAATATGAAAACACGTGTCTAAGTCTCAATATATCCAATCATGGTGCGGGTTTACAATCGGTCAATTCTAATTTAGGTAATTTCTTTGGTGAGAAGAACTGGGATAGAAGCAATAAAAATCAGTGCAAATGTGAAGTGAGCAATAATATAAATTGAAACTTGCAAATCAGCTTTGTAAATGTCTGCTTATGCCACACAAATTCACTCGTTGTTCGACTCGTTTTCTACTGCGTGCGCACAGTTCTTCGTGAAACCAGAAGCATATCTTAAATAATTGGACAGCAATGTTGCGACAACAATCCTCTGTCGAACCCGCTGAACACGGCAGCGGTGCAAAAGAAGATCTGATCGAGGTACAAATGACCATTGGGCATAGAATTCTAAACGGCTGTTGCGATCTTTTCTCCGCCACTTCCTAACCAGATGGGACACGTTTGCCTACCTCCGTCTCACCACACCAACTAGAAGACACCACCCGGGATGCCCACGACGTGAATATCTATAAATCAATTGATGTCAAGTGTCCCTAATCCCGTCTAAGGGCGGCCTTTCAAGTTCAAGGAAGCACACAAGAAAGCAGGACGACACACACGTTTCGAGCGAATACTCTTTGTCAAGTGACGGGACGCGGGAAGCAGAGCAATGGGCACAGCAAGTGGGTGCCGGGAGGCAAGGTGGGTAATTGGGTTGCAAAAAGAGGGAAGGGAGACCAAATGGGCCTAAAGTCGAAATCCCCCAAGAATGCGCTGGGAGTTGGAGGCAAAAGGACGAGGGTCGGAAAATCGGTTGAGCCGTTAGCCTGCGGGCGTTTGAGGCGACAATCACCAAAGACTGTCCTTCGCGAAGAAAAGGGAAGCGCTTTAGAGATGCCGCGCATTGTTTCATCTACGTGCGCTGTAGGCCATGTACCATACACATCGGGTACGGACACAAACGTCCGCATCCTTCAATTCGCGGTCACCAGCTTGGCCAAACAGCATCACCCAAAATATAGTTCGATTTCATTTTTATTGTTTTTCCTTGTGGTACAGATAGCCTCTGCAGTATGTTTTGCTGTGCCCTTCCGGTATCAGCACTGTGGAACCTCTGACGTGTTGCGAGACAATTTGGTGCTCGTGTTTGAAAAATTTCTGCGCATAAATCTGATATGTATTGTAACGACTTTAGTCTTCACAGTTACTTTCGAAAAATAGTAACCCTGTTACAGTTACAAGCTATTTTCATTAAGCAGTATCGAGATCCAGTTACAAGGTACTAAAAACAAAACTAGTTACCTTTAACGCATTACTAGTGACCATCTACTGCCCAATACTGATTTATACTAATGTTAAAAATGCGGAAGCATTAACTGTCCCATGGAGCGAAGTCGGTGTTATCTGATGTCTGTAGCAGCGAAAAACGGCACCTGAATACCCACTGGATAAGGGAAACGGCACCAACATAACCATTCGCTGAGAGGAACGGTACCTGAATTCCCATTTTGACTGAGCGAAACGGCACGTGAATTCCCATTCTCTGAGCGAAACGGAACATCAGTTCCCGTTGGCTGGGCGAAACGGCACATCAATTCATA
Organism: Ixodes scapularis; assembly: GCF_016920785.2. NCBI lineage: Eukaryota > Metazoa > Arthropoda > Arachnida > Ixodida > Ixodidae > Ixodes > Ixodes scapularis. The sequence continues at coordinate 67,424,528 of NW_024609846.1, read as the reverse complement.
TTGGCGGCAAGCGGAAGCTCCTCAAAAAAATAAAACACAAAGAAAATGCATTGTGACGCAGATATCTTGTCGCAGAACCCGAGGAACCGGCGGGGGTTGCCGCGCCTGTGCAGTGGGGGAGCGCATGTCACCGCCGGAGAGCCTTTCGCATTCCTACACGTAACGTAAGCAGTCTTAAGTGCCTCTGCTGAATTTTTTACTGCCTTTACAGCGTTCAGACTACAATCCTAGCTGTATTAACGTAATAGTTATATTGAATCAAGCATAAATTATATTTTGTTCTTAGGCAGCTTGAGCTTATTGAGAGATGTTGACTAGTTGATTGCAAATATTAAGTAAGTTTTGTATCCCTGCCAAACAGAAAATATAATATATCTTTCTTAAATTATATTATAGGATTGAGTCACCTCGCAATCCTCATTGAAGGTACGAAAATCGCAAGCTGATTTGCGAAGCCTATAAATGTACTCAATGAAAACTATATTAATCTTGCAATGTGACCTTGGCATAATGATAGAATTCAGTGCCTGGATGCGTTAACATCGCTTACATGATTGTGACACCTGCCTAGATGTGTTCGCGTGTAGTACGTCTACAGGATTTTTATCCGTGATCTGTTTTGCTGCGTCCAATCACTGCGGTTCTCGCCATTTCGTCAAAGAATTTTTGTATAAAAATACGCATTCCCACAGCAATATTTACGTGAGTCAATGTTATCGACTTAATAACATAAAATTTTTCTGGTAGACGTCTTTTACGCATACCTCGTCCAACTCCTTACCGATTATAATGCGGTGTAATATTTTACCCATGTAATAAAGTGTTTTCTAGACCATTTGCTCTTTGCAATTTTGTTTTTCCTAATAAGACACGCTTGTATTGTTACGACGGTCGATCCACGCCCGTTGCCTTCGCTTCGGCGCTTCGGCGCGCGCCCTCGATGGCCTTCCTTTGCGACGTCACGAAAGGAGCGCTGCGGCCTTAGCTTCTATGGGGTGTTGGTCGGCGCCGAGGATCGGGGTGCCGGCGACTCGTGCCACTTGACAGCTAATGCAACCGCCGACCGGTCGGTTACTAGTTTTGTTTTCGGAACAAAAGAAAAATACAGATATGCAGATAGAAAATAAATTACATTATATTTTCGTGATGCGCCAAAAACGTTTTATAGAAATTACCGTTAAATGTTATTACTGTTATATAAAATTACTGTTATTAATGCTAATGTGAACGCCGCGAAACTCGGACTTGGACCGGGGGTCGGTAAAGCCCCGACTCCTAATGTCCCTTCAGGGTCATTAGGGCTCGGTAGGAGAGCGCGCATCGAGGAACCCTCGTGCCGTATTTCCGGCATCTGCAAAACATTTGCGGTTTTCGGTATATTTCCTTTTCTGTTTCCCACATGATTCTTTCTGCCTTGAATTGAAAAACTTTTGACAATGTTATAAAATATCATTTCTGATACACAGTACGTACATTTGATGTTGCAGATGCCGCAAATCCTTCGATCAAGTGAAATTCAGTTCGCAGGATTACCTCATAGATGGCGCCAGCGTGCCAGTGTGTTCTCTCGTCGTAAGATATTACAAGAACTCGGTCCTAAGCAGACGCATGTGTGTGAACGGGATCTTACGCGGAACGTAAAACCGCAATAGATACTGTGCTGTGTAAATCTAGACTCTCAGAAAACAAAAGGGTATATATACTCTTACACCCCTTGTCAGATATTAGCCCCGAGAAGTTCGTGTGGCGCCCCCTTACGGCGAACCGGGGTGACGTCACGGCGAGGAGAGAAATTTTCCCCGACTCGCCCCGCTCGCCTGGTGGAGGCTGTGGCGACGCTAGCTGTCGGCACGCTGGTTTCTGTCATATTTTTTTTCGGCGTGTTTTTCGCAGGAAGTGTAAATTTTTATATTTGCCTTTATTGAGATATGGCCTGTAGCTACAGGCAAAACTTCAACCAACATTTTAAGCATGGCTGACAGGGCAGGCAACGCATGAATCTCAGCTGGTATACGAAAAAAAAATGGCCACAATTGCAGGAGAATCACTATAGATTTACATCTCGCACAATAAATGCTGGTGATGGTCTGAATGAATTGGCCGGTTATGTATACTATTTTTTTTTTTTTTTTAAACAAGATTGCCGAAGCAGGAAAGCTGCATGCTGCTCGAGCAACATGCTGAATACAGGCTGGGCCGCGGAGAGAGAATCACAAGTAAAACAGCCCAAGTGCAGGGGGCGAGGTAAAAAACAAAAAACAAGGAACCTTTATTATATACATGTCTCGCATTTGACCTTTGCTGGATTCAGATATTATTTCAATGGACTACACGGGTGATATCTGTGGACTTGTTTATATCAACCCTCAAGTAATGTATAACAAAAGTAAGCGAAGGTGTCTACCTCGTTATTAGTCCCTTAAAAAGATATTACAACGAAATTTCGGCGCTCATTGTTTGGTCTGTATGTGTTCAAAGGAGCGTCATCACATCGAACATATCAATATCTTGTTAAAAAAGTCACAAAAAGGAACTTTAGAACAAATTAAACGATCAGCAAAGAGCACCTGGTGGATGTCGCTAACGCGTCGTTTGTAGTGCCCGTCTAGGGAACCTTGACAGCTAGTGACGGAGGTTGTCTCGCCTCCGGCCACGACGATAGAAGAAGGGCAGGACAAAGTCCCCTCTTCCCAAGAATGCCTTTTGTGTGTCGCAGAAGTCGCTATTGTCCCCCTAAAAGATTATATAAAATTAACCCGTCACTCAAAATTTGTACAAAAGCAGCCGCTTCGGTGGCTGGAACGACTAGGCCATCCTCTCAACGTCATCCTCGCCGTAGCTCTGCTCGTCCTAAGACGACCTACGTCACGATTGCATTGGATGTCACGTGGTTTCCGCTGGGCCTTCTCCGAGCGCTTGCCAGAGTGGGCCGTTTATAACGAAAAATACAGCCACCAGGCTCAAAATATAAACGTGCGATTGTCATTTACGGATATTGTGGATCATATTCAGCCTATTTTTGAACAAGACGGAAATATTTCAAATTTCGCTGAAGTATCCCTTTAAGCCCTAAAATCGAGATTTTACTTAAATCGAATTGACTAAAATACCAGAACATTTTCTGATGCAGACTGTCGCCCTTCACAGGTTCTACGTTTTCTGCTACTATACCCGTTTTCACCTCGAAAAAAAAAAAAAAAACAATTTTCGCGCATTGTTCGTACGCGCGGCGAAGTAGTTTTTACGATTTTTGGTCGTGGAAGAAAAAAGCGTTGCTTCTGGTGTTTGAAATGTTTACGTTCTGATAAGATAACACTCTTATGTTACCTTATCACTCGAATATATCTTAATTATCAACATAAAGGGGGAACTCAGTAATGGTCCGCGAGGAGTCGGACTTGTTTTACTGCGGTTCTTGAGGTGAAAACGGGTGCTGCACCTACCACTGGACAGGCGTTCGAATGCTTGCTTTTACTCCTGTTTTCCTCTGTTGTCAGAGAGTACAGCTGTAGGGAGTTTGTAGGCTGAGGAAGATTTTGGGGACCTGCAGCAGTGTCTCTTTTAATTGGAAATGACAATTCAGACAGAACGGTGTAATTTCCGAAGACCCAAGGCTGGTATAAAGAATGTCAGGAATAAGTATAAGCATTTCAAGTGACGGCCCTATTGCTTTGCATATTTTGGGCAGTTCAATACATATCATGCAGGCAACTGGGGGCGATTCCGCCGTTTTTGCTGCTACCATACAATCTAATTTCCACTTGCGCATCTCCTAAGAAATATGCCTTCATACGTGTATAAACTATATAATCAATTCACGAAGAAGCTACATTTATGTAAAAAAACCTGTTTCACGAGCACTTCAAAGATCATCAGACGCAGGGCCTTCAAAAAGATCTGTGAACCAAGGGGGATCGGTGGCCAAGTGGTCTAGCGCACAGCAGCTCGGAGCACGTGGAGCGAAAGCTCGCGCTGCAGAACCCAGGCATCCTGGGTTTGAGCCCCACCCTTGCCCGTTTCGATCTGGATGAGCATCGTACCGGCGTGCGGTCGTGTATCACTACTGCGTGATGCACGTTAAAGACCCCAGGCTAGCGGTTGTACCGCAGTGGCTCAATTTCTCATCTACAGCTCGGAGACTCGTCGCCCCATGTGAGGCAGACCAAGTTCTAGGCTGTATAAACATACACACAACGCAATTTTTTCTGTGAACCAGCGCATGCAGAGTGACAGCGCAGAGTCGGGGTCGCGAGCTAATTTGCCGACCACCCAAAGGCCCATGATATAAATGCCACTTCAAATGCCTTGAAAGTGGGATGTAATATCGTCCTAAATCATGAACGTGCGAGGAACAGAATTTCAGCGTCTGAAACACTTGCGCCACCACTTCACCGACCCCTCGCAAGATTGCCTTGTGTCGTGTGGACGGACGGGGAGGTTCATCGCTGGAATTGCCTCCACCAATAGCTCTCGGGATTTGTAACCTAATTTTAAAGGTAAAAGGGACAAGCAGGCTTATGAAATGTACGGAAGCACGTCAATATCGGCCTAACTCAACGTCCTGTACACCGGGTAAACGAAGTCCAGCTCTTCGAAGAGCTTGCGGAACACAACGCCGAACCAGGAAACCGGTGCTGGGAAGCGAGCCGATGCAAGACCGCGGAGCGGAGTCCTCTCCCTGACATCACGGTACACCTCACCCAATGAGGGCGCGGCGACCGCAGCGACGCTAGTGTTCGCTCTCGGGGCTAATACGAAACGCCAAAACTTCAGTTCGACGTAGAGCACACTGACGTCGAGCCGTCGTTCCCAACTTTAACAGTCGGCTTGATAGCCGAGTGGTAAAACTTATTGAAGTAGCTAATGTACGTGTTATTCACTACAAAAAAACAAAAAGTTATCGCGGTTTTCTTCGAATTACTGCAAAACCTCAGTGTTTCTTTTCTGTAGTTTTCGATACATACTTTAGCTGTTTAATGTGGTATATCTCACTGTTCTCAAGTACCTCGTAAATTTTGAGGCCGTCTGTTCGAAGTCAGCGCTCTGTGCGTCGAATTGAAGTTTTGGGGTGTCGTATATAGGGCAAGGTGTGCAAGAATATACCGTTTTTTTTTTCTTCTGAGAGTGTACGGTATGGATACCTAGATTTTAAATAAAGTAAGAAATTCCGGCTTACATTTGTCAACTCCTTCCGTATCAACCATTTGGATGGTGTCGCCGCCTGTGCTGCCGTCTGAAGGAGCCAGCGTGACATGCACGGTCTTTTTTATCCTAAATTATAAAGTCAGTTCCTTGTAATCAGGCGAAACAAAGAAGGGTAGCCAGGGGAAAGTGTATACTTACAATGACTTCTTAGCGTCCCAGTATTGGATTGTGCTCGTCGCGGTCTTGGTTTCTTGGTCTGCGTTCACCAATCGTATGGAGACACACTCCCCGGTGCCTCCGAGGCCATCAGCATTTTCGTAGGAGCGGTACTTGAGGTAAAAAATGTTAGGCAGAGTCACAGTCTGCAAAAAAAGATATTGAAAAAAATCACTGTCTTGAGCTGAACCCAGTGCGGTGTCTATACTTCCTCCAACACTCTAAACATTCTGCAGCGTCTGCTCTTCCGCAGAGCACTTAGGAGAGCCATCGCTGCAATCCATGAATGACGGAACTGATCATATGTTTAAATCTAAAAAAAGAAAACTTCCTGCGCCGTGGCACTGAGCTTAAAGCTTCACCTGGCTAAATGCCACAACTCAAAACGTTATACCTTTTTAGAGCTTGAAATGTTGTTTTTTTGCGCTACCCGCCATTCCTAAATTGTGTCTGTTCGTACGTCCGCTCGTCTGTGCATTTTCCGCCAAATTTAGGGGGAAAGGTGTCGTCATTACTGACGTCACGTGCCCTATACACTTTGGAGAAAACGACGGCACAACACCTACCCTTCAACTAAGTTTCCCCGCTAAATTTAGCGGGAAAATTCACGTAATGTGGCCAAAACATCACTTCAGTTGCACCTCCTAAATATAGCTGAGAATTGACGTCACGTGACTTGTACACCAGCTCAGTCAGTTGATAAAAAGAGCGGGAAAATTCACCCCCTCTCACTTAGACGCCAATCCAGTTTCCTCGCTAAATTTGGAGGTGAAGTATAGTTATGTGACAGACCGATCCCCTCACCAACTCCGTATACACATAATGAACAGACCGATTTCACTAAGCTGTCTGCGCATGCATGACGCCGCCATAACTTTAGTTCACTGGAGGCAGACGGCAGTGCATGCGAGGGTTCGTGCCATCTTGTGCTACAGGCGTGCAGTGCCCTAGCGGGGTTGTCGCACGTGCAGGAAGACTAAAGTTCCCTCGATGCTTGGCGGAAGCGGTGGCGTAGTCAAACTGGCTGATTATAGGACCTTAAAAATAAAAATCGCTGGCAATTAAAAGAAAAAAAAAAGTTTCTCCTGCCGGAACATGTAATCTTGAGCTCCAGAGACGTGGGCCAAACGCGCCCCACCACTGGACTCGTTCGTCTGCATCGCCGTCCGCCGTTGACCATGGCAAAAGTTTGGCGCCATATTGTTTTACGAAAATGGAGTTCCGCCTCGTAGTTTCACAATGTTAAATCCATCTCTGAAATACACCGTTGACGACAAGTTCACGTTGCTAACTGCAGGCGCCGATTTGAGCTGCTTATTTTAGCCTCCGCATTTTAGACACCCTACATATTGCCAGTCATAAATTCACAAACACCTTTGACTCTGACATTTTAAGTTTAATCTTTTTACTTATTATTCCATAATTTTTTTTTAAGATATAGCATTTAATTTTTTTTTCCAATATTGTTCACATGGGGGTACCGTCTGTATATAATTTGTTGGTCTAGTAGTTTATAAAGGCACTTTTTACAGCACTTCAAACATGTTCTAAGGTCAAAAGTTTCGAAACTTCCACGTGCGAAAAAAAACACCCATCTTTGAATTAAAAAAAAAAAAAAAATTAGGTGAAGCATTTTAAACCACATCGTCGTGTTTTTAAATGAAAGACATGCTGCATTATTTTTTGTCTTCGTCTGAAATATAGCGCTTCAAAACGGACATATTGGCTACATTGACATTTTACCCAATATTGATATTGATATTGTACCTTTTTTAAGCTTTACTGTTCGGTTTTTTCTGATATACTTTCCTCAAAAGGATATATCATCTATATATAAACTAATGCTTTAGCTTATGAATTAAACTATCAATGGCGCTTCAAACATGTGTCAAGGTAAAAAATTCCGCAACTTCAACATGCATTAAAAGAAAAGATCTTTGTTTTTGTTATTATGTAGGCGAAGCATTCTACACAATATCACCACGTTTTCATAAAGGAGGCGTGTTGCGTTATTTTATTTCCTTCTAAAGTATAGCGCTTCGAAAAGCATAAATTTGGCTACTTTTACATTTCGAATTCCTATTATTTTTTATTTCGTGGTGTTTAAAGGGGCACTGACACATCAAAATCATAGTTTTTTTTATTATCCGAAACGATTGAAAACGATGCCGGGACATTACCCTCAAAATTTGAAATTTGGGAATTCAGTATTCGTGAAGTAAAAAAACAATTTCCAAATGCCGAATTCGAAGTTCCCGCGCGATCGGCGCCGGTGCCTTGACGTCAAAAATTGCGGAGACCTGAGAGTCCCCTTTCTTTCACCACTCCCTGCTGTTGCCATGGCGACCCAAAGCGAGGAGGAAAGGAGCGAGCGGCGGCGTTCCGGCGGACCGGTTTTGAGCGGTGTCGCCTGTTTTCCGTTGGAGGATACAAATCCAGGAGACGGCACCACAACGAACTCCCGATTTTTGGTATTTCAAAAAGAAGGGCCGTAGTGCGTTCGCAATTGCGTTAAAAAACATGTTTTAGGATTGCCGTAATTAAATGTTATAGAGATGTCGCCTACAAAGCTTCTAAATTTCCTGATTTTTGACGTCACCGATCAAAAGAAGCGAGGAGGCGAGAGGCGGGAAAATCAAAAGCCAAAAATAAAAAGGCGCGCGCGCGCGGGAAGTTTTTTTTTCGCGATGCGGTTTTTTTTGCGTGTCTATGATTGCAACTTGCATCGTTTTAGACAATAAAAATAAATACGACCTTTGGGGTGTCAGTGCCCCTTTAAATACCTAGCATTGGAATTTTTTCTACTAATATTCACATAGGTATACCAATTATCTGCATATACAATTGTTGCTCTACATTATAAGCAAAATAATAGCAACGCTCCAAACATATCCCAAGATAAAATAAAAAAGTACCTCAAATTGAAAATGCAAGTTAAAAAAATCTTTGGTTGTATATATACATATATATATATATATATACAAAGACTTGTGTCGTTTTGATCCTGGGCCAGGGTACATTTAGGAAAATTTAAGTTAAAGTCCGGAACAATTAAAGTGTTAATTACTTTTGCGTTATTAACTTTTTAAGCATTGTGTTTAAGGGCATTGTTTTAATTAGAAAATTGCTCAACATCATCAAAAACAGTAAATCAATGCCAGGAATCCGAGACATTCGCTTTAGTTTCATTGCGTGACGACACGTGGCGTCCAAGCCCGAGCGGAATTAAAGCCCTTCTATCGTGGGAAAAGTGTCGCCATTCATTGTTGTAGAAATGCTCGAGGCACGTGCCGCGCGTCACTGCTGGGTAGAGCACGGCGTCTGAAATCTAGCTCTGTGGTGCGTTGTGTCGCCACGATCTTCAAAGGGCTGCACGTTCGCTACATTTAAAACCTGATGGGGCTTTAAAGGGGCGGGAGGTGCAACGATTTTAAGATTAAAAGAATTTGCATCTCGTCATTTTTACGTTGTTTATCGTGTCCCGGAGGATATAGAAAACATCTTTCCACATAATCGCAAACACAAAGTCGAGCTTTTTCCCCCACCTCCAGCCGCGAGTGGCAGCCGAAGGAAGTACAGCGAAAAACTTACGTGACCCAGCTCGCCTCAAAGCTGCAGCATACCGCCCGCTAATGTCAGCAGAGAAAGGGAGAGTAAGCGTTCTCCGAGAGAGCAAGCGAGAAGCATACGGCACCCCGAATTATGTCACTAGGAGGGGGAGCAAGTGTGACCCTGAAGACTGGGAGTGAGTGTAAGGGTGCCAGAAATGCCAATGTTTATCTCTTTTTTTACACAAAAGCTAGGATACGCAGGTGAAATTGGTTTTGTGTTCTTTACTTTAGAAGTGTCAGAGGGTAGCTTCCACAAATGTCTGACCGAAGTCTGAAATCGTCCCCCCCCCCCCCCCCCCTCCTTTTTAAGCGGATTACGTTTCCAAACTCCTATCTGCTTTCCTTTCCGCCTCCTCCGCGGCTCCGCCAATCTTCGGATCCGAAGAGGAAGCATCATGTAATGCCGCAAGGTCGTACTGTGCTAAAGACGGCTCGGGACCTCGGAACTATCCAAGGCCAGAGCTGAGCACGCATAGCGCAGAAGCGCTAAATGTTCACTTGCTTCGCGCGCTTGAAATGCGAATTCGATCCGGCGGCCAGTGCGCATTTTAAAGGGATACTTCAACGAAATTTGAAATATTCCCATCGTGTTCAAAAATAAGTTGAATATGACCCACAATATCCGTAAATGACAATCGCACGTTTGTATTTTGAGCCTAGTGGCTATATTTTTCGTTATAAATGGCCCACTCTGGCAAGCGCTCGGAGAAGGCCCAGCGGAGACCACGTGACATCCAACGCAATCGTGACGTAGGTCGTCTCAAGACGAGCAAAGCTACGGCGAGGCTGACGTCGAGAGGATTGCCTAGTCGTTCCAGCCACCGAAGCGGCTGCTTTTGTACGAATTTTGAATGACGGGTTGATCTTCTATAATCTTGTAGGGGGACAATAGCGACTTCTGCGACACACAAAAGGCATTCTCGGGAAGAGGGGAGTTCCTCCTGCCCCTCTTCTCTCGTTGTGGCCGGAGGCGAAACAACCTCCGTCACTAGCTGCCAAGGTTCCCAGACGGGCATTACAAGCGAGGTGTTAGCGACATCCACCAGGTGGTCTTTGCCAATCGTTTAATTCGTTTTAAAATTCCTTTCCGTGACTTTTTTAACAAGATATTGGTATGTTCGATTTGATGGTGCTTTTTTGAACACATATAGACCAAAAAATGAGCGTCGAAATTTCGTTGTAGTATCCCTTTAAAGCGAAAAATATACACCATAGAGAATTTCGTCTTATGTATACGAGCAAAGTTGAAGCTAGAAGCGCGAGCCGAACGCGCTGGGTGTTCTTACCTCGCACGCCCGCTCGTGCAGGAATTGTTTCACGAAGCATGATTGCGCGTGTAGCTTCGGCTTTGCTCGCATATAAGGTAAAAACTTCAGTGAACTAGAATTAAAGGTAGTCTTGGGACCGGAGCGGCTCGTGTGAGGCATGTGGTGTAGATCGCGATTAGCGGCAAGGTGTTTTGGTGGCGCCCTCCTATAGTTCCCCCTTGTGGCGTCATTACCTTGCGAACAACAAGTTCGATGGTGTTTGTAAATAGCATGGTGGAAGCCTGAAATCATTGCGCTCTCAAAGCAACACTGCCAACACCGTCGAAATTAAAGTTCTTTCATTCCTCTTATTTCCGTCGATGGCATACCCTTTTCGACGTCATAGTCAGCTTTTGGGCCAATCGTGGAAGGCCGACCACACAGCATTGACAGTAAGGTCAGTATGGTCGTGGTTGTGCGCGTGCACCGCGTGCACTTGCGCGTGCGGCGGGACGTGTGGACTACGGTGACTTTCTGCAGCCCTATCGACTGCAGGGCCGCGATTGCTGTCTATACTCGCGCAGCCTCACATGCTCCCATTGCCGAGCCGCGGCGGTCCAAACACTACCCCGATTCTTAGTGTACTGTAGTAAAACGAATGGTGCTTTAATGCGCAGGTGTCTGTTTGAGGCTGGGCTTTCTCATTGTTATCTTTAAAGTGTGTTAGACAGGGTCTTCTGGAACGAGCTGAAGTTCGTCTTACCTTAGCATTGACTATGTTTAGCCATGCATGGTAAAGGCGCGAGCTAATTGTTTTGGGTCACTCCTCGGCGGCTGCGCGAGCGCTCGTGCAGCGAGGGCCAGTCGGGGCGGCCAATGGTACCCGCGCACACGTGCACAGCCTTTAGAGTTAGTCCATGCTAAGATTGGAGGGATCGGTGGCCGACTTCCTCTCCCATGTAATAAAAAAAAAAAAAAAAAAAAAAAAAAAAAAAAACGGAGATCGGTGGTTGAGTGTGCTAGAGCACACCAGCTCGGAGTACATGGAGCGAAAGTTCGCGCTGGAGAACCCAGGATCATGGGCTAAGTCCCCACCTCTGCCCGTTTAGATCTGGATGAGCATCGTACCGGCGTCCGGTCGTGCACCACTGCTGCATGAGTGATGCACGTTAAAGGCTCATAGCGGTTGCACTGCACTGGCTAAATTTATCATCTACAGCTGGGTGACTCGTCACCCGTTGAGGAGACCGAGTTCTAAGCTGTGTAAACATAGATACACCCCAATCTTTTTTTCAATGCTAAGATGAAGTCAAGTATGGCTTTGGACGTGAAACGGTGGCAGAATCGTGTCAACTACATATTTGTCTGTTTGTAAACAAGTTCACAACCGCCCACTATTGGCAAACTCATGCGCGCTTCCGGTTTTCATCTTCGTTTAATTTTTTTTTTGCGTCCTTTTGTTTCCTGTAGAGCCCGGAACGCAAGCAAATTCATATAAAGGTATAATCCGTAACGCGAAGCACGCTTTGCATTGCAGATGAACAAATAAATACATCACCGGAAGTCTACTGGGGCATGAAGCACTCTGGCGCTCTCGTAATATCAACTCATACCGAGCGCGCGGTGAATAATCGGCATCAGGTAGTACAGAAGGCACCCAGGTGGTACCAAGGGTTGAACCTCACCGAGAAGTCCAGCAGGAGAAGCTCCACCTCCAGCTCGCGCTTGTCACTCTCCGTGACAAGCGCGAGCTGGAGGAAACGCAGACCCACGATTTTTATCCGGCGTCCCCTCCGATTGAGCATGGGACGTTAAAACCACTCAGCTATTTTTGTTTATTGCACTTAGCTAAAAGTGCATGTGGCGTTGCGAGCTTGAAAACTCGTGACGAGGCACGTGGCATTGGGCACGATCGCGCGCATATCATAAGTGAGTGTGTCGGAGTCCAGGGGAGGAAGTACACTCACGTGCTTCGGAGGAAACCGACAGACGCAATGTGCTAGTGTATAACCACTGTGATACCACAGGACACGCGAGATATTGCTAAAGCGCGAAACACATGTGCGACGAAACCGTCCGACCCGGCGTCCGATCAGGCAATATGACGGTCGGACGCAGCTTGTTTGGTCGTGTCCCACGCAGCGTCGGAACGGCGTTGCGGCATGCGACCGACTGTCCAGGGGTGGTTGCGGTGGTCGGATAGCCGCGGCCAATGACGACGCAGGTGGCGGGAACGTCATGAGGACGTCACGTTTCGGGGAGCGGGCTATTCAGGAGCAAGGATCCGGTTTCGAGTCCCTCTTCCTTTTCTTGGCATTTCCGGGGAGAGGAGGAGAGCCCGCGCACAGCTTTATTCAGCGCTCAAAATGGCAGAGGGAACGTGTGCGTGCCTGTCCCTTCCACTGCAGAAGGGCGATCTTAGGAAGTCGGGCAACACTCACTGGTCACGGAACTGGGCGGAGCAGATCGGAACCGTCGGAACGACGCGTCGCAAGCTCGGTCGGAAACATGTGTCTCGGATAATCGCTTGCGGCGAGTCGGAGCAGTGATCGGACGTCGGATCGGACGTCGGATCCGACGGTTTCGTCGTACATATGTGTTTTGCGCTAAAGGCCGGTTCAGCGTTTAACTGCGTTGCGTCCGCCTGCGTCTTTTTTAAAGATATTACGATAATTTTCGTACAATGGCGGCTCGCGCCGTCTCAAGCGAACGCAGTGGGGATTAGCCCAAGCAAACGCAGATGTCTGAAGGCCCATACGCACATTCGCGTTCGAGCGCGGTGCGTTTCGTAGCGGCAAGCGGACGCGTTGCGATGCGAAGAGCGCTTGCACCATGCTTGTACAAACAGTTGCGCTGACACGCAGTCAACCGCAGTCAAGAGCCAAGAAGAACGCGCTATCATCACTAGCGGCTCACCAACAGTAAGTGAAATCCACGGCAACATGGCGGCGCCCAGCGACAGCGCCGAAGTGTTCGATCTTGGGACAATGCCTCTGGCTTCCCCGACATTTTGTCGAACTTGAACATCGCAGCCTTGTAAGAACCAGTCCCCATCGCTCCCCAAAACGAAAAAGCAAGCACTGCGAGCGGAGAACCAGATACGTCTTGCCGAGTCGGCCGAGTGGCGTGAGCGGACACGTCACGTTATTCAACTCACAGATTCGGGATGAGGTTTCGACTTAACAAATTCATCACATAAACCCACGGATACTGTTCCTGCCCGATTCCCCACGGAGCCCTGGCAGTTGTGGACTGCTGTTTCAATCGTGAACCCTGTCTTTTTTTTTTTTTAAGGCGCACAAATTGTGAAAGTGTGGTATGTATAGGTGGATGAAGATGAAAGTCTAGGACTGTTTCAAAATGTCCATTTAAAACTATTTTCACGTCAATCACTAGTATAATTCGCAGCAACGAGTTTGACGTCAACCATCAAAATTAATATTCACAAAGTTTATAATAAACACTCTTAGAGATTTTTTCACATGTCCACAGCCAGAACACATATCGACAACCAGAAATGTCTAGTAACAATCTGTTTGCTCTTACCTCAGATGGTCTTGTGGAATCAGGGATACATACAGAAAATTGCGTACTTTGACATAAAACAACTTTACGATATACAAGTTAAGTATCTACAGCAAATAGTCAGATTTATGTACGAAGTATTCATAAACTCACTAAAACACTATTAGACAAAATATAAAAGTACTCTCCCAGAGCGTAATATATATAGTCAGCTACGCTGCAGTGGCAACTGAACCTTCTCAGGCGACTTTTCTGCCTTCCTGAGCAAAAAGCAACTTGCCAAAAATGTGCTTAGGACTTAGTCCTCGGAGCGAATACACGCGGCTTGCGGTGCGAAAGACAAGATTGAAAAATTCACAGAAAAATAATTATGGTAAATATCAAAATGCTCTCTCGGATATAATAATAGGCATACAGAAGTATGTAATAGGAGAAAAAATAATTTTTGTCAGACGATTTGTGTGGCTTCCTCAGCGAGGGACAACTGCCCAAAAAAACGTTCGGACTTAGTCGCCATAGCAAAGACAGCCAATGTTTGTTGCGAGAGACCAGATTGAAAAATTTATAGAGAAATAAATATTGTTAATATTTTAAAATATTCTCCCCGAATATATAAATAGGCATACAAAGGCACGTGATAGGATAAAAACGAATCTTCTCAGATGATTTGTTTGGCTTCCTCAGCGAGGGGCAACTGCTCAAAAAAACGTTCGGACTTAGTCGCCATGGCAAAGAGAGCCAACGTTTGTTGCGAGAGACCAGATTGAAAAATTTATAGAGAAATAAATATTGTGAATATCAAAATATTCTCCCGTAATATACAAACAAGCATACAAAGGCACGTGATAGGATATAAACGAATCTTCTCAGATGATTTGTGTGACTTTCTCAGCAAGGGGCATGTGCCCAAAAAAACTTTAGGACTTAGTCGCCATAGCAAAGAGAGCCAACGTTTGTTGCGAGAGACCAGATTGAAAAATTTGTAGAGAAATAAATATTGTTAATATCAAAATATTCTCCCAGAATATATAAATAGGCATACAAAGGTACGTGACAGGATAAAAACGAATCTTCTCAGATGATTTGTGTGGCTTCCTCAGCGAGGGGCAGCTGCCCAAAAAAACGTTCCGACTTATTCGCCACAACGAACAGAGCCGACTTATTGCACAAGGGACGAGATTAAAAAATCACAGAAAAATAATTATATTAGTTATCCAAATTGTCTCCTGGAATGTGATGCTATACATGCCGAGCTATGCATTGAAATGCGAAAGCAGTATAGTCTCGCGGGTGAAATGTTTTCTAGTAATGCTTCTACACGTATTAAAGTAGAGGACGACGTATGGGACGACGTCGAGGACGACGTCTCAGAGATCGAAGCCAAGTAAGGCATCTAGGTCGACCTCTAGGACAATGTCGAGGGTGACATCTAGGACGACGTCGAGAGCGACGTCAAGGACGTCATCTAGGACGACGCAGAGGACGACCTCAAGGACGACGTCTAGGATGACGTCGAGAACGACGTCTAGATGACGACGTCTAGGATGACGTCGAGAACGACGTCTAGATGACGACGTCTAGGATGACGTCGAGAACAACGCCTAGAGGACATCTAGGACGACCTCAAGGACGACTTCAAGGACAACGCCTTGAGGACGACGTCTAGGGCGACCTCAAAGTACCGGTTTACGACGTTAGGCCTTAAAGCGTAATGTTACACCTAACGTCAGGCCAGCGCATACCCGCGTCTCACCCTCACGTCAAACATCTGCGCGTACCGGTTGACGACGTTAGACCTCAAAGCGTGACGTTGTACCTAACGTTGGGCCTGACGTCAGCCCAGCGCATACCCGCCCGACCCCCTCCCCCTTACCGGTGCGCCGCTAGCAGTTTGGCTGGCTCCTCGGCAACGATGACCCCGTTGCTATGGAGCCACATGACGCGTCGCACCCAATGAGAATTTAGGTGTCGTTACACTCAGCCAATGGGAATTTGGGTGGCGTCTTTCGCCGGCTTCACTCCATGGGACAGTTAATGCTTTCGCAATAATACATATTTAACCTGTTGTAATAGTAAATATTCGCAAAATGTTTTGAGCGGGAAATCCGTGCTGGCCCATCCATGTTTTCACGCTACTGCAAGCTCTCGATTATCACAGAACTTTAGACCTCGATAACTCAAGATTGAACGTGAATATCGAAATGCTCTCCTGGAATCAATTAAAGCTAAGATTAATAAAATAACTGTATTTGACTTAAAGTGCCTGTGGCGCCAAGATTTTCTTCCTGGGAAGTGAATGTCATGGTCTTTTTTTTTTTTTTAATGGGGGTCTATGGAAACCGGTTCATTGATTCAGGAAGAAAATATAATGGTCGTGTGGCATCGAATTTCTTAAAATAGGCGGGCTATTAGGTCAATATTATAATCCTCCGAGTACAAAAAAATCCGCGGGTTCTTTAAGGTGTATCCACACGACGGACCGGGCCGCGGACCGATTGATCACGTGATGCGCGGCCCGCGGGCCGCCCGGCTGCAATGAGCATCCACACGGCGGACCAAAAGAGCAGACGACAGAGTGAACGGGCCGGTCTAACCCTCGACCTCACTGCTCCGCCAAAAGCATGCAACGAGCTGCTTTGAGGCTATTTGTAAGGAGCCAAGATGGAGGTTGAACGAAAGAAATTTTTGGCCGCGGTGGCCCTGGCGTTGACTATTGAGGAGGAGGAGGACTTAAGTGAACCGAAAAGGGCATGCATCTATTGTCCCACAGAGCGGGGAATTGCCCCACGAGCGCGATAAAGTCAAAAGTTGCATCGTCGCACCATGCCGCCATCGTCGCACAACAAAAGGTTCGTCTTCTTCGTCTTCAACAGTTGGCGCCAAAAGAACACGACTTTGGATTTAGATTCCAATCCAAACAACAAAAGTCAGCTTGTTGCCAGACTTAGCACTTCAATTATACTAAAAACGCCGCGGTCCGCCGCCAAGGTCCGGGCGAGAAAAGCGCTTGGCATTTCTCACAAGCGCGGGCCGCGGACCGCCGGCGGACCTCGAAAAGCGGTGACGTAAGATCACGTGATGCGCGGCCCGCGGACCAAAACAGCAATTTGGTCCGTCGTGTGGATACACCTTTACTGTACTACAAAAATATATATATATTTTTTTTTGGCCGAGAGATGGCGCAAGCCGTAAGCAGCGGCTAGAGTTCCTGTATACGCTCCGTACGGGAGCCAGAGTTGTGCATTTATTTGTTTTCCCCGCGCCGCCACGCCGCTATTCGCCGAGATCCATCACGTGAGGAGCAAAGCATCCGGTGGCGTGCAAGAAAGCCCCCTTTGCGGTCGCTCCGCCGACGTTTCTCTTGCCCCGGCGTATGTTTCCCTGCTTTACGCCTCCTTTTCCTCCTCTCCTGTTTTCCATGCGCGGCGGCGCGCGCGGCGCCGCTATTCGCCAAATTTAGTCACGTGAGGAGCAAAGCATCCAGCTCGTGCGGGAAAGCCGGCGCTACGGCCACGCGCCGAGGCTGAATGCGCAACTCTGCTACCGTAGGTAGCTATACAGGAACTCTAGCAGCGGCGTGTCCCGGATTCTTGGAGTTGATAGCAACGTCTGGAACCTACAAAAAAGAGCCCCGTTGAATAGAAAGCTCCTCTCTCCCCTCTTTTCATGTGCTGGCCGTAGAGCTGTGAGGATGACGTAAGGTTCAACATATGTATAGTTCCAGGCGAGACAGTTATCGTCACTACATGTCAAGGTTCCTAGACGGGCATTACAAAGGAGGCTTTAGTGACATCCACCAGGGCCGGTTTGCTCATCTTGCGGCTGCGGACGCGGCCGCGGCCAGGGGGGATTTTTACGTCACGTGACCAGCTCCATGGGGACAAGGAAGTACCTAGCGTCCCTGCCTAATGGCGGAGAGATCCGCATCGCTTCAAGCACAAAAGCCTGATTTTGCTCGCAGAAACTGATTGCAGGGACTTTCAACTGGAGTCTAATTGACCGCCTCTTTATACTGTAGGAGCGGCAGGTAAAGTTACGGCCAGGGAGGGCAAATAGGAGCCAAAATAAAGAAAAAACCACACGAGATAAAAGCGGTAGCAGTATTTTTATATACCTCCGCCGGCGCCGCGGCTTGCGCCTTCTGCTGTGGTCGAGAGGTTAAAGCGCCGGTACTTGTCGTCGCGGCGTGAAAGTTCCGAGTTCAAATCGCGCTAGGGAGATCTTTTTTTTTTTTTTTGTATCTTGCGCGTGTCTTACTTTTTAACTGTGATACTTTTTTGGAAATCATTCACTTGCACTACTGCGCCTTACACGCTTTTACTGTTAGTCCCACCTGTTCAATCGAAACACCGGGAAGAAGAAAAAAAGAGATCAACGCAAGTTAACGCGCTAATACAATCATTTCATAATGTTCATTAAAAGAAAACCAAGCTAACAGCATCAGTATGGCTTTCACACAAGCGGAGCCGAAACAAGCATCCTTTCCCCAGCATTTACAATTTTATCTGTTTTTAAATAACGCTCTTGCTACGATTCGTTTCAATGACAAGAGACGCCTATTTAGGACTAACAAAAACTGCAGTTGTAGCAATTAAAAAAAATAAAAAAACAAGCAAAAAAAAAAAAGACTAGCAGCTGTGGATACATTGATTGAGCGAAATCCTACAGGCAAGGCAGTTGGTCAAATGTCTGAGAAAGTAGTAAAACCAAAATAAAAGAGATCATACTTTTACTTGCATGGAATGAGATAAAAACACCTAAAATGACCTTGGATCAAGAAATGGAATTAATTATAATTAATTCCATTTCTTGATCCAAAGTCATTTTAGGTGTTTGCATGAGAGAGAGGGTTTGCGATGGTCGACGCCTGATTCATTTTTGCATTTGGTCGTGATCGTCTGCTATTTTAACTAAAATTCAACAAGTAATGTGTTAATATTACAAAACGATTGCCACAACAAAATGTAAAGAGTATAAATATACTTTTTATCTCATTCCATGAAAGTAAAAGTATGATCTCTCTTATTTTGGTTTTACTACTTTCTCTGACGTTTGACCTGCTGCCTTGCCTGTAGGATTTCGCTCAATCAATGTATCCACAGCTGCTAGTCGGTTTTTTTTTTGCTTTGTTTTTTGGATTTTTTTTAATTGCTACAACTGCAGTTTTTATTAGTCCTAAATAGGCGTCTCTTGTCATTGAAACGAATTGTAGCAAGAGCGTTATTTAAAAACAGATAAAATTGTAAATGCTGGGGAAAGGATGCTTGTTTCGGCTCCGCTTGTGTGAAAGCCATACTGATGCTGTTAGCTTGGTTTTCTTTTAATGAACATTATGAAATGATTGTATTAGCGCGTTAACTTGCGTTGATCTCTTTTTTTCTTCTTCCCGGTGTTTCGATTGAACAGGTGGGACTAACAGTAAAAGCGTGTAAGGCGCAGTAGTGCAAGTGGATGATTTCCAAAAAAGTATCACAGTTAAAAAATAAGACACGCGCAAAATACAAAAAAAAAAAAAGATGTCCTTAGCGCGATTTGAACTCGGAACTTTCACGCCGCGACGACAAGTACCGGCGCTTTAACCTCTCGACCACAGCAAATTTTTTTTTTTTTCTTTATTGCATGGAAGCACAGACGGGTGGGCACATGGGTCATAGTTGCAGTTTTGAAACGAGAATGCACTGAGATTATACAAGCTTATTCAGATACATTTTCACCAACACTTTTACAATTCAGACAAATTTGCACAGCTTTTCGGGTGCGCAGGACTGAATCGGCTGTATCAGAAATCAGGAAACGAAAGGCACTTTTCAAGTCGCCAGTACCATCTTGGCTTTTCCCCGAGTTCATCAAGGACACTTATTACGTGATTGCATGTTTCGATAAAATTTGATTTGGTAGTCCTTGGTGGTTCAGCGTTTCTGTCTATCATGCGAGTCTTCCAGAGACTATGCATACCAAGCAAAATAAAAAAATCTGCGGGAAATGTGTCTGGATCTTCCACAGGAAGAAAACGAATAGAGTATGCGTTAATATACAAGTCCTTTTTGATAGTCCTTTGAAGCACATCCCAGAAAAGGTATGCATCTGTGCAAAAAATAAAGCAATGCTCAATAGTCTCTGGCGTGTTGTATAAACGACAGTTGACCGACCACGGTACAAAAATTCCTTTGTCACGTAGCCATGGTTTTACGGGTAGTGTGTTAGTATGAAGCTTAAAGAAAAATGTTTTTGCAGTCGGGGGAACGCGCATCCTGCGAACTCGTTTTAAAACATCTTGATCTGTACTGTTTGGATAGTGGCTGCGATATAAAGGGTCTGGAAATAGCGAATCTATCAGGTTATGGTAGAGCTCTTTTCTGGAAACGGTGAATAAATAATCCAAAGAAAAACGCACTTTCAAAAACTCAAAAGCTTCGACGACTTCTTTGAGAAAGCCAAAAGGTCGCGGCATTGCCACATGATCGGATGAAACAACGAGGTCAGGGAGGAGATCCATCAAGTGAGTTTGGAGAAAGGTCCTAATGAACGGGTGGGAAGACGTTCTGAGGAACATGAAACGTGAAACAATTTTCCGTACAAATAAGTGGGTTAAGCCTAGTCCTCCCGCTTCGATAGACCGAAACAGATTGTCGCGCCGCATTGGCTCCCATGAAGAGTCCCATATGAAGGTCGCAAATATCCTATGGAAACGCTGAAGGTGTCCTCGGGCACAGTGAATAACCTGAAGCACGTACCATAGTTTTGCGACTAGGAAGATGTTACATGCAGTAGCGCGGCCAAACACCGAAAGATGATTAGGCTTCAGCATGTCCGCTCTGCGCTTAAGATTTTTGACACTTTCTGTCCAGTAGCGTGAGCTATTTCGAACACATTCTAGTGGCGCGCCAAGGTAAGTAGTTGGCACGCCAGACCACGCCATTCCTGCATAATCCGAGGGCGTTGTCCCCCAAGTCCCATACCGAAGTCCACAGCACTTGGAGGTGTTAACCAGCGCTCCAGCTGCCTTACAAAATTGCTGGGTTAATTGTAATGCAGCGTCGATACTTTGCTTATCAACACAGAAAAAAGCTACATCATCGGCATAAGCCAGAACTTTCACATCACGAGATAACAATTTATAACCTTTTACGTCTGTACTTTTCAGTATACTTAAACACAGAGGCTCCAAATATAATGCAAACAGAAGGGGAGACAAGGGACATCCTTGCTTTACAGATGAATGAAGGTGAATTGGTTTGGAAAGAGCTCCGTTAACTATTAATCGAGTTGTTGCTTCGGAATAACATATTTTTATACCGTTAAGGAGGACTTTTCCTACGTTTATGTGTTCTAAAAGAGCAAACAAAAAGAAATGGCTTACGCGATCGAAAGCTTTCGCTAGGTCAATTTGAAGCATGGCTACTTGATCTTGTAAACTGTCGCAGCAATGAAGAACTGATCGCGCTACGTGAATGTTTGTCTGGATTGTGCGGCCTTTAATCCCGCATGTTTGATGAGCTCCAACCACTCTTGAAATGGCACATTGTAAACGTTTAGTAAGAATTTTGGCAAATATTTTGTAATCGACATTGCAGAGCGCTATTGGGCGATACCCTTCAACAGTCCTTAACTTGTCGGAGTCGGAGCTTTTTGGTATTAACACGGTGTGACTTTGATAAAACGATGGAGGTAACCTGCCATACTGAAGTGAAGCTGTGAAAAGTTCAAGGAGGAATGGGCATATCATGTCTATGTGTTGCTTATAAAATTCTGCTGAGAGGCCATCTGGTCCAGGTGCCTTCGAGCTAGGAAGAGACCCCACGGCCTGGCATATCTCTTTGAGAAAAAACGGTCTAGTAAATAGTTCGGAGTCCTCATCACTCAAGCTGGGCAGCAGTGAAACGAGAGGCGCATACTCTTCATTTGATGAAGGGGAGACCTGACCAAATAAGTTTTGATAGTGTTGTGTGAATGTGTTCATAATGTTGTCGGTATTTCTTGAGTAAGCGCCGTTACATAGCAACTCCGGGATTTCTTTAGCTAAGGCGTGCCGGCGCTCG
Organism: Ixodes scapularis; assembly: GCF_016920785.2. Taxonomy (NCBI): domain Eukaryota; kingdom Metazoa; phylum Arthropoda; class Arachnida; order Ixodida; family Ixodidae; genus Ixodes; species Ixodes scapularis. The sequence continues at coordinate 67,402,745 of NW_024609846.1, read as the reverse complement.
TCATCTAAAGTCTTTTTAGTAGGTTGTTCGGCCGACACAAGGCGTTGACATCTTGATCGCACAGCCGCTCCTCGGTAACGCTGAAGCTCGTGGCGTTGGAGCTCAGATTTGAGAAAGCAAATTTCCTCATGAAAACTACCTGGTTTTTCGCATTCCAGCTCATACAGTTCGTGAAGGCTATGTGTAAGTGCACGCCTGTCAGCTTTCTCATGATATGTCTGAATACACGCACACTCAATTGCGATGTTTTTAGCTTCTTGCTTAAAACTATCCCACTGTGCAAAAATGGAAAGATCGGTATTACTACGAATAGCCATAAAACAGGTAATTAGTCTCTCATTAAAGTCATTGTTTTTAAGGATATTGCTGTTTAACTTCCACAGCGCCCATTTTGGCCTAGATATTTGTTTGCGTTTCTCGCCTAGCCTCACAGTTACAACACAATGGTCAGAGAAGGATACCGGCGTTACCAAATATTCAAACGTGTGTTCCAAAAGACAACTAGACACGTATATTCTATCAAGGCGTGCGTGGCCAGAACTTTGGAGGTGCGTGAAGCGATTGATGGACGTTCGAGAAGCACCGACGTCACTTAGGCAGTGTTGGCGCACAAGATTCTCGAGAGCGATACTGCTGTTGTCGCGTCTCAGACTGATCGTCGAGCGGTCGTGGGCTTCGCATACACAGTTAAAGTCGCCAAATAGGACAATACATTTGTCGGTGTCAAGAAAAGCATCTAAATTTTGGAAAAGTGAAAGTCGACTAGAAGAGTCATTATAGGCATAAACGCAAATCAGCCGCCAGTGAATTCCCTCTAAGTAAATGTCACAACAGATAAAACGACCTTCAGTGTCAACCGTGTACGAGAGCGAGGTGTAGTTCAAGTCTTTGCGGAGAAACAAGAAACAACCAGCCGATAGCCCCACAGCGTGACTCACACAAACTTCATACCTGTGTAGAAAAGGCTGGAGCGCACTTGTTGTGGCCTCCTCCGACTCTATCTTTGTCTCCTGAATCGCAACAATGTCCAGCTGCTCACGTTGCAAGAGCCGACAAAGTTGCACCTGCCTCGCACGAGGTCTTAGACCTCGGACGTTTAGTGTTGTGAAATTTAGGGGAATATTCTTAGCTTCTATCCGTCCTCATAGAGGCCGCATTTCAGCGTTGAACGACACTCGCCACACTTTAGGTAGCTCCTGGCTTCGCATTCGGCTTGGCACGGGACCCCGATGCCTTCTTTTTGGCGACGTCTCCGTCGCCAACACGGTTGAGTAGTGTTGACGACCCGCTTGAACACGAAGGTGCCTCTGTGTCAACCGGTGCCGGTCGCTTGAGTGGTTGGCTGCTGCTCGAGGAAGGGCCGTCCTCGCTAACTGCGTGCTGAGGTGTAGTCGGAGCCTTGGAGACAGTCGGTACGGGAGTCGCATCAGGTTCCACGTGCGCATTCTGTGTGGTGCTGGTGTTTGGGGATGCTGCAGGTTCCAACACTGGAAATTCTTCATTCTTGTCGATGTTTTGTGATGGCTGGGTGTCTGTACTGTCCCCAGGCCGTGCGTCTCCTGAAGGATGGGCCGATTCAACGGGTGGCAATTCCCCGGTGACGTCAGCTACCTCACTGACGTCCATTAGGAGCTCCGCCGCTGTGTTATCTTCGTGTGTTTGACGTTGTCGTAACATGTCCGCATAGGTGGCGCCGTTGACACACTCCTCAGTTTGGTGACCATACCGCCGGCAGTTGGAGCACCTCGGTGTTCTACAGTAGCGTCGAATATGTCCCACTTTGTTGCAGCGCAAGCACAGCGGAGGTCGGCCAGGAATAAGGACGAGGCTCTGGCATCCGTAGACTTGAAGGAGATGTGGTATCTGACTGGCATTGACACCATCCCCTAATACCAGTACTACCTCTCGATTTAGAGTCTCCATGTGCTCAAGCTCGCTGCACCTCCATTTTTCTCTCTTGATCGATCGCACTTTGCCAAACGGGGCGAGAGCTTCGATAACTCGTCGATCCTCTAGATGCTGTGGAAGCCAAAGAAGCTTTAGGTTTACTTCTTGCTTGTCCGGGTCAATGATGAGGCACTTTCGGCCTTTCACGCGGAGCTCTCGTTGAGCGACGAGCTTTGCCTTGGTAACAGCGTTGACACACGTCAGCATCCAGACGTGAGACATCTGGAACTGTCCGAGGCTCACAACGTCCTTCAATTCGACGATGCCACGTAGGGCGTCTCGAAAATCAGGAGCTCGATACGGGCGCGCCGAGAGGTCCCCATGCAAGAAAACGGAATTCAGGCTCAGGTTACCTGATGTCAGACGTGGCAGGATTATCCGGTAGTCTTCTGTAACGTTATCAGACGCCATAACGTTTCCTCGGCCAGCGGCCGATAAATTTTCCCCGGAGAACATGGAAAACGTGGCCGTTCGAAACGGCGTCTTCTTCTTTCTCCTCGACCACAGCAGAAGGCGCGAGGCGCGGCGCCGGCGGAGGTATATAAAAATACTGCTACCGCTTTTATCTCGTGTGGTTTTTTCTTTATTTTGGCTCCTATTTGCCCTCCCTGGCCGTAACTTTACCTGCCGCTCCTACAGTATAAAGAGGCGGTCAATTAGACTCATGTCGAAAGTCCCTGCAATCAGTTTCTGCGAGCAAAATTAGGCTTTTGTGCTTGAAGCGATGCGGATCTCTCCGCCATTAGGCAGGGACGCTAGGTACTTCCTTGTCCCCATGGAGCTGGTCACGTGATGTAAAAATCCCCCCTCGCCGCGGCCGCGTCCGCAGCCGCAAGATGAGCAAACCGGCCCAGGTGCTCGTTGCTAATCGTTTAATTTGTTTTAAAATTCCTTTTCATGTCGTTTTTAACAAGATGTTGGTGCGTCCAATGTGATACCGCTCCTTTGAACACTTATAGACCAAACAATAAGCGCCGAAATTTCATTGCAGTAAGGAGATACTACAACGATATTTCGGCGCCTATTGCTTGATCTATACGTGTTCAAAGGAGCCGTATCACATCTTGAGAAGAGTATTTAAGGTAGGCACAAGTCTAGTACAAATCCTGTCACTTCGAGCGATCGGAGGCGGGTTCGAATGCTCTACGGGTGAAGACAAACCAGGCAGCGCAGCGACATGCTTTGGTACCTCAAATAACAAACTAGCTTACCCGAACCAATGCACCGCAGCGAGGCAGGTTAAAATTACTAGTCAATTACTTTCGCAACGGATTCAAATGACGGACTTGAACATCGCGTTTCTTCTCTGATTTGTTTGCCGCAACGCTAGGACTAGGAGCGCCCAAAGCCGGGGTCACACTGTTTTTACGTGATACTAAAGACAGTCTGAAAACAGATTTGAACACGAGTCACAGCGAGATCCGTGCTTCAAATGTTACATGGTGATGAGTTTATGGAGGAAACTTGGCACACGACATTCAAACCACGGATATTGTGGTGACCCGTGTTCGCAGACTGTCTTTTGTATGATGTATGAGCAGTGTGATCCCGACTTAGGACGCCTCACCGACGACGGGTGTCATTTTGCTTCGAAAGTCATCGACGTCGCGTCAGTGTCGTGTTTGTGATTTGTTGCCACTTCGCGGTTTGCGAAAGTGGTTGGCAGAAATTGGTCCTCAAGCCGTTGTCACAAATGCGCCCCAACCTCGCATCCCAGACGCTTTGCAGCTGAAAACGCAAGAATCTGGCTTCACTATTGCGAATCTGCTTCCAGTGTGAACGGGCCATAAGTCTAGAGGAGTACTCTACAAACTGAGCTAACCAATTGCTACCAGCCTTCATCTAGGACCCTTATATCAAATAATTAGCTTCTAATCACACCCTTGTGATGGTTATTAGCAAAGCCGGTGGTAATGATCCGTTAGCTTTACTGATGGCCAGCTCCTGGTTACCCAATTTCGTTGAGCGCTCCACTATAGTCAAATCGGATTTTCCACCGGCCAGAGCGCGCGAGTTGTGGTGCATTTCAGGTGAGCGCAAAGATCTTAGTGTTAGAAGAATTTGCAGTCTGTATTTCTTATACTCCTTACCTAAACACAAATGATAAAAAAAAAGCGCCGCCTTGCATTGAAAATTTGTTATTCCGCTGCGTAATCGCAAATGAATAACCTATTTACGGGAACTACGTAGCGACACGTCTCTGGGGGACACGCGGAAGACAACAAAGCCTGCCCCCCTCCATTGCTACGCTCGCCGTCAGCCCCGTGGCGAACCGTCCTTTATGTCGATCGCTCGCCGCGACTTTCGGCGACGCTAATCCTTGAAAAGTCAACAACCGACGAGGAAGCGGCTGGTGGCCCTGAAAAGAGAACCCGACGGGAAACCAGCTGGTCCCCCAGAGTAAATGTCACTCAAAATACGACGTGAGATTTGAGAGGCAGGTTAACCTTCTATTTGTTCATTTGTTTTTTAGGATAAGAACTAGCGCGCGGAAAAAAATACGGCTTTCTGTTCTTCGTTCCTGAGGTGACAAAGAATAATTACCGCAGTTAATTGGCCAAAGTCCGAAAATCGTTGCACAGCCCTTTTAAGTCAATCTATTGTTGTTCTCCTTGGGGCCACTGCCTTTGGGAGTACCACGTTCGCGGCGAGACGCTCTACCGCGAAGCGGATTCGTACTCGCGTGGCATGCTGCTCGTTGAGCGCAAACAGACACCAGTCACGCTGGTAACGGTGATAAACCCTGTTTATTTACAATGAAACAAATAAAAAGAAAAGAGCGGCTATAAGCTTGTGAACGCCGTCGGTGTGGAGATCGCCCACGGCCGAGCGGTCGTTCACAAGATACAAAGGACGGGGTAAACGCTCACCGGTGCGCCGGACGATTCCCCGTTGTCGCCGCCGCCGAATCCCAGGAAGAAGAGAGAGCGAGATATTGATGTTCGCTGGTTTTAAATGAGCTGTGCCACAATTTCAGGGCTTTGCTTAAATTATTGCGGAAGTTGATGCCTGACACTTCTGAAGTGAACTGCAGAAAACAGATTTTGCCTGGATACCCTAGCTTTTATTTACAAAAATAAAAAAGATCCAGTTTTTTGCCGCCTCTCAACTCGTACGTCGTCTTCCGGGTCACGTGCGCAGTGACGTTGAGGGGGTAGGCGCGGGGTTCCGGAAAAGTTCTCTCTTTATGGTACGTTTACACTTGGGAATCCGCCAGCGAATCCGCCCAGCTTTTGCCGCTGGGGCGAAACGCTGGGCGGAAAACGCGGCGGCGAGCCGTTTAGGTCCGGGATCTATTTCTGCCGCCGAACGAGGCGTTTCGCTGACCGGATGTGACATTCTTGCGCAGCGCGACGCTCCCTACGTCATGAGTAGTCGTTCTTCCGGGTGCTGCAACGCCCAAAATTGGCCGGGAGACAGTCGAGGTGGGAACTCTCGCGCCTCCTCGTCATATTTGACGGTATGTTACGAGAACAGCCGCCGCAGCCGGCGCCGCCGCCGCCGCTCGAAGGAAATAGATGTAAACCAACGAGGTAGAGGGGCTTAGAGCGATAAACCGGGGTTCCGGTCTGCACTCGAAAGTGACCCCCATAAGGCGGCTGCCATTGTACGCAAATTTGACCACTCGTCACATGACCAAACCAAAGACGTGACGTCACAGGAACGATGGCAGCGCCCATGCAGCGGCTGGCCCCAGCTGGGCCGGAGCATTGGCCGGAGCTTGTCGGATGCTTTGTTCGTTGTCGTTCGTTTCGGCGAGTTGATTTTAGACGCGGAAGCCGTCGTATGAGGTTGTATGAGGCCGGTCGAAAGCGGCTTCAGAGTTCAGCGTGGTGTCCGACGTAGGTATAACGTGAAAATACGGAGGAACGGTGAGCATTTCGCTAATGACCTACGAGGATATTGCCACGAAGGAGACAATCGGCCCTACGTTGCTCAGACCTCGGATTGATTCGGACACCGCTAGGATAAAATTTAAGGCGACGTTTTTGTGCTCTCGTTGACCATCCGAACCTTCGAGATCTGCAGTAAAGCGTGTGCAATATATTTGGATACACAGTTTAGCGACGGAAATTGCGTGAGTCGTGCTTGGCAGTGTGCTATCGTGGTGCCGCTTCGTTCAAATGCCCGAAGGCTCACTTTGGTTGTGTGGTGCTCCGGAGAGCTGCCTTGCCGCTTGTAGTTCCCGTGCCGTGCTAAATGATACTGTGCCGCTTCCCAAATTGTTCCGGCGTAGACGTGCACTTTCACGGAGCACAGGTGTGCGGCGCGCCGAAGAGCTGCCTTCAAGCTGGTAGTTCCTGTGCCGTGCTCTAGGTGATGTTGTGCTGCCTACTTAATTGTTCTGGCGTAGACGTGCACCTTCACGGAGCCCAGGTGTTGCAGTTGGTATTGATTCCGCTGTTCTGTTGTACGTTTCGTCGACATCAAAGTTTCATCAACACTCGTTACGCGAATTGCAAGCTGTATGGACATTTCATCGCGCGTGTTACGTACCCAGTCCACCCATTCACGCCGCTTTGCGACGGCAGTCTGCAGCGGCTCATTACCAGAAAAGTGGTCTCACATCGATTTCAGTTCAGCTTATTCACAGCAGTTGCCAGACCCCGAAGGAGAGGATTTATTCGGACAGAATGCCACTAAAGCAGTGCAGCTTCTTTAGTGGTCAGGATAGACTCTCTTCTGTCTGTTTTATTATATTGTCACGGATGCTTGCTCCAGTCCTATTTTTTATCAATATTTACTATTCTGGAAAGTTCCATAGGCCATGCTCAGCTGTCATTGTATGTTCTGGTGGACGTGCTGGGCACTTTACCCATAGCCCTTCACTCTGTGTGTACACTGGCGGCTCCTCAGCCAAGTTGCCCGATAAGAAGACACGGGTGGCACATTATCCCGAGTCTTAAACCCCCGGCGAGCCATGAATCAAGTAATATCCCGATCCCGGCAGAAAAACCGCAAGACCGAGCGAGTACCACTAAGACAAAACTCGGAAATACACCACGAAGAACTTGAAATCTAAGCCAGTCGCTGCTACCAGCAAAAACCACCGAAATTAGGTCTTTTGCCAGAAAAAACCGAAGCTGACTAAGCCAACAATGACAAACCTGTAGCAGCAAACCACGTCCGCTCCCGCCATCGTTTGCATGCCCGTCGCACCTCGCACTCCGATGCCCTTTCATGCAAGGTGCATAAGACATCGAGGGCTGGATTGAACAATATGACCGTGTCGCCCGCCACAGCGGGTAGATGGACAACCAGCTCCTGCAGAACCTATACTTCTTGTGGAAGAAACTGCAAGGCACTGGTTTGAGAACCACGAATCCTCCTTAACGTCGTGGGAAGTTTGCAAGATCGAGCTGAACTGCATGTTCATCTGCCAACATTGACGAGAGAAAGCCGAATTCCTGATTCTGTCCAGGACACAGCCCCAACGAAAGCGTGGAGGATGTTTTGCTCCCGATCAAGCACCCACGCCAACCCTGATGCTACAGAAGACAAGAAGCTAAGAATCCCATGTTCCTCATGTGAAAGACAAAACCTTCAACAGCCTTGTCCGCAACCCCACGACAACAGTCGAAGGGTTCATATCAATGAAGCTTCCAACATTGAATGTACACTGCAAGCCCGAGCATGTCACTATCAACAACTCCCCAGCGTTGCGACACTCGAATCGTCCAGCTGCAACTTCGACGCCAGCCCCCCAGGCATCTGTGGCATCATTCACGACGGTGTCCGGGAGGAGATAAGGAAGCTGGTTCCTGCCATCAGTTGCCCGGCTTTTATTTTGATCGCTGAGATTGTTTCAGAAGTTAGACAGGCATTTCAACTGGAGACTTCTTCGAGCGAAGCGGCATCTGACAAAACGAGGGCGACTTATGCCACAAAGACAAAACGAGGGCGACTTATGCCACAAAGTCACAACGACCACCATTGGTTACCTGTTACTATTCAATGCCAATTCAACGAGACACCCCAACGCCAAAGCATTCCCTACATCGGGAAGAACCAGTGTAGGTCCGCACTGAACAAAGTACACCGAGGAAAATGGAGGTACTGCGAATGGCCGACCGAAAACCACTCTGCTACCACTGCATGAGGCCGACCATGTCTACCGGAGGCGCCCGTACTAATGAATTGGCCTGCAAGGGTTCGTGCCGAACGACCCTCGACCACGTCTCGACGAGCGTCCGGGGAAGATTGAGGATTATCTTCGGCGGTCTTTGTCCCTGGTACCGACATTGCCCCGAAGCTCGTGATCTATTTCATCTGGACGGGAGGTAAGCACGACAAAGCAGGTGAGCGGCAATGCGAGGAGAGTTGATCTGGTGTCGGTTGTCGCCCAAGGACAATACCTAATAATTTGCTGACACTAATTATCTGTGTCCACGCCGCGAAGCACACAATTTCCAACTTTGAGGAAGAATGCCACTCAGTGACCTTAATAAATAGAATGGTTGGTTGCTCTCAAAAGTTGACTGCAAGCATCACGAGACTTCACTTTGCCACACAAGACTTGAACAAGTTGCAGTGGTCGTGGGATGCAGAATAAATCTCCATTACGAAATGGAAGTGAAATGGCTTGAATAGCAAACATTGTTGCCAGCTATCAAGCCAACGGTATAGCAAATGGCACAGCCACATGACCAATACATGCCCGAGCTTGCTGCATTGATGCAGAAAACTACCAGGAAAATTTTGCGGATTAGAAGCCAGCCCTGCAGCTTCAGTGCATCAGATCAGATGTCAATGGGCGCACATGACATATGATTACAAGACGGCATCAGTCGGTCAAAGTTGCTACTCGACCAAACTGAACACCGACGTGACAGGAGCGTCATCCCACAACAAGGTCCACAGGTATTACGACTGAACGCATGACAGGAGACTGTCGCAGAAAGAACTCGTTTTGGAACCATTAACTAAGAATCAATAATTATGTAATCCAGTGGAAATAAACATATTTGATACACTAACCAGATAAACCTATTTCCGCTTGCCTTTACGCCTTGAGAGTTTACACACAAAAAATTGTGCTCACCACACGCGCAGGTCCTTTCGAGAACACTTGCATCTCTGACCCTTTAATATGAATTAATAAGACATACCAGACTGGCAGACTTGTTGCATTGGGCTGCACTCATTCCACTTCTCCTGAACACACTTCTGAGCATATACTTTAATCCTATGTGTTGATGCATTGTTATATAGCAGGACACTTCCTATACGTATGACACAATAGACGCTTTGCAGAACCTCATCAAGCAACACAACTGTTAACATTTTTTTCGGCATAAAGCACACAAATGGGCCCCAGTTCACGTCGAATGCAAATGCAGCATTCGAGTCCACTAGGCGCTGAGCCGAATTCACAGTGGTGGCGGACATAACACTCTTGTCGAACTAATGACCAAAGTATGAAAGCCTGGGGTAGTTAGAGTAGTAGCTACTGTAATTCGTGTCATTACAATTTAGCAAACAGTAAAGGCTACAGTCTCGGTGAGCCAATATGCACGTTGGAGAGAGGCACATGACAGCATGTCATTCAGAGTGCTCGTCTGCACAGATTTGTCACACACCTTCGCTCTGTCTCTGTAATTGGTTCGAGGGGGCTGTGGCGGTTGCCCTTTTCCAGGTCACAATGATACGAAGTATAGGCAACCCACACTTTTCAAAAGAGGCTATTGAGGAGACCGAAAGGAATGGTTCAACATTTTTCAACAAGACTGCTCTCAGGCAAGGGATGAACACAAATATGAATCATCTTATCCAGGTAATTAGAACAAGTAAATAATTGACCGACTAATAGAATGCACTCTTGATGAAAAAAAGTATTGCTGCAATAAATCCTACGAAAGAGAAAAAGGTGTAGTTCATCTATGCAAACACCAAAACAGTTGTTCTTATTGCAAGTCGAATAGGTTTGAAGCAGGGGCCTACAACGATTTATTCATCTCCACACACAATAAAACGTCATCCTCGTAGCTGAAAATAAGTGTGCACTTCGCACTCACCAAAAAGGAAGAAAAGCTATCGAATGTAGAATCGTCGATTAGCACAAAGGGTTAAAGATCGCAGGAGCTTCCTCGCTAAAAGTTGCTATGGTTATTCGGTGACGCAGGCCTGAAACAACTTCTCCTAGGCCCTAACGCGACGTATACCTTTCGCGTCAATTCTTAGACATTCCAACGTTCAAACAAAGCTAAGAGAATGCGAAAATTTTATGCTAAAACCACTCAAAGTTCTATCGATCCTTGAACAGATCCCGAATCCGAGCACCGGTACGGCGATACGGCAGATGCTGTCTCACAGTTGTTAATATCCAGATGATCCAGAGCGATCTTGCGCAAAAAGGGTATAAAGTCTCATTCCTTCATACTTTCACATTATACCTTTGTCAGCGAGCACGAAAAAGCCCGAAATTGTTGGAAAGCTGCTGCACATCACGGCTGCCGCGCACCGAACAAGCTCCCATCCACCAGCTCTGGGCGCTGCCATCTTACCTGCGACGTCACGGCTCTTGTGAGGTCACGTGACGAGTGGTCACATTTGCGTAAAACATGGCGGCAACCGGGTTGGGGGGGGGGGGGGGGGGGTGCCACTTCCGAACTTCCGGTTTATCACTCTTAGCCCCTCTACATCGTTGATGTAAACGCAACCCGCTCGTCGCCGCCGCCGCCGGGAGCGGATCCGCTCCCGCCGCAGCGAATTTCTTCTCAGGTGTAAACGTACCATCAGTGAGCAGTGAGAAATCATCCGCTCGCGACCACGTGCTGGCGGGTGCCGCGCGAACAATATGGTGAAAGGAGGAAAGTCTCATCCGGGTCCGGCCATAGCCCGTCCGGCCCCGTCCCCCTTCCCCTTCGGCTTCTGGCGGCTGTTCGCGGTAGCAGAGAGAGCTGACGGTTTTGTGGACCTAGGATAGATGGCGCTATTAAAACTCCGTATAATAAAAGTTTTGTCGATGATACCAGGTTTTCGACGCATTTATATATACGCTGGAACGACAAGATTTATAGAAAAGTTACCTTTTATCGAGCAGGTATTCGCACAACTTGCAATCTTTCTACAAGATTCCCCATCGACGTCACGCCGCGTGTTTCTCATGGCCGCCGCTCCCGGCTGCAGGTCGGGAATATTCTAAGTTTTGCCTATTACGCGACGGAATCGCAACATTTCGATGAAAGGAGGTGTGTTTTCTGTCATTTGTGACAAGGTGAACAATATCAAAAGCAGAAGATGCCAATTCTTCGAACGGTAAAATCGTTGCACAGCTCCTTTAAGATAACGGCGGGGCTAAGTGGCCAATCAAGGAGCGACACGTCGATCTCCTTTCTGAGGGGCTTCGTTACGAAAATCGCCAATAGGGGGGAAAGGAGGAAGCCCCTCACAGCAGAGCCGTATATTGGGAGAGTGTGGCCAGTGAGTGGGGCGACGAAGGCGCCGGAGAGGAGAAAAGTAAATGAAAAGGAGGAGAGCGCCGAAGGAGCGATAGAGGAAGAAGGGAGCAGAGAGGAGACGACCGCCATTTTTTAGCAACGCTGTCGGAGACTGGTCGGAGAAGAGTACTGCTGAGGCTACGCGTCGTCTGCTACGAGCCGACTTCTTTTTCGCCTGAATAAAAGTTTTTGGCCTATACGCCGAAAAATCTTCATTTATTAGCTTTTTAACCCACCGAGGAATAACAGAATGTCATTTTCTTGCCAGAGCCAGCGATATAGAAGGCAATAATCGAGATTTAGATGCTGATCCCACGCATTCCGCCGGGAGAATGATAGAAGATGGCGGCCCTCCCCACTCAGGCGGGAGCAGCCGGGAGTTCACACGCATGCGCTCATGCCTCTCGCTCTACGCCGCGTGCTAATTGGCTCACTTGGGAGGAGAGCGTTACGGCGGCGAGATCATAGACTGACCAAACTCTCCCCACATACGGCTCTGCCTCACAGTAGGGTTTAGGGAGGCTCAAGTGAGGGTGGGTGCAACTGCTAGATCGGCGATCACGGGACATGGACGCCATTTAATTGCTAAATTTTGCTGGGAGTCTATCGGGCAAAGGGTCGTTTTCTTTCCTAGCTCGGGTCATAAAAGCCCATTAAGGTGCTTGAATAATTTACACAAGGTATAAATGATTACGTTTCCATAGTCACCAGTTTTGTTGCGATAGGTTAAGTATTTTTTTAACGCGAAAAATGGTAAATTCCGCCATCTTGGACGTTGCTGCTTGTCTGGCAACTTTGCTTTCTCCGCTCGACGTTTGCGATTCTCGGAGCGAGAAGGAAGCGAGAGAGGCTGCGCCAAGGCGCTCGTTGCTTGCCATGGGAGGCGCGAGGAGGAAAGGTGCATGGAGCAACAGAGTTGCAACAGAGCGGGCGCCTGCTCTCGTGCAGGCAACACTGGCGCATATCCTTTCTCGAATCCTCTCCCTCAGGCGCCGCCATTAAATTGCATTAAAGGGGCGGTGCAATGATTTTAACGCTGAACGAATGTGCAGCTTGTATTTTTTATATTGTTTACTTCGGCATAAGTAAGAGAAAAAGTGCCACCATATCCCAAAATACTTCTATTTCGCTGTGTAATCGCAAAATAAAGAACGCTTTTTTTCCCAACCTGCGGCCACATGGTGGCCGCAAATGGAACCTGTCGTGTGACGTCATTCGGAGTGGTTTTTGTAAGTGATAGTGTTAGGCAATTGTAAGCTTGATTTAAGGTTAAGTTTAAAAAATCTTGTTGTTTAGGCATGCAGAAACGCTTCAGAAGCCTAATATTGCCGCTAAAAGGGTATGAATTATTTATGGCGCCTTCTACCGCAAGTCAACAAAACCTGCCGTTGCCGTCGTCCGTCGACGCCCGAGGCGCCTACGGCGGCTACACGAGCAACCCGGACGTTTTGTCTTTCCCTCGCTCGACGGAGTGCGTTGGTCGTGGTTCGTAGTATCGTGGTATCGTTATTGTTCCTGGTGTCTCGACCTCGACTTCGACTTCAATTGCCCGCCGCGTCGACTGCCGACGTCGCTCAGGCCGTCCGCCCATGCCGCCATGTTGGTCGGGAATCGGCGGGAGAGCGGGAGAGGGACGAGCCCGGCGAGCCGGCGAGCGCTGGGGAAACGGAAGCCAGAAGAACCCAACCGGAAACCAACGCCACTCCGAATGACGTCACAGGCGAAGCTGGTGCCGCTTCAATGTTGAGTTGAGGGGTGCCAGAGATACCAATTTCTTTTATTTTTTTTTAATGAAAACTAGGGCAAGCAGGAAAGAATAGTTTTCGGCCCTTCGTTTTATATGTGGCCGGGATCAATTCCCGCAATTAATTAGCCTAAGTCCGGAAATTGTTGCACCGCCCCTTTAAATTGCAAACGCTCTCCAGGTTTTGAGTTGCGCCCACCCTCACTACAGCCAACACCTCCTAGAGAAGAAGGCCAGAGCGCTCTGAGAGGTTACGTCACAATGGCGGAGGAAGGAAGTCCATGGCGCAACTACGTGAGAATACGCTATCGACGTGAAAAAAATGTACCTCGGCGCGGTGGTGTTCATGCGCGTTTATCCGGCATTAATATACATTTTAAAGGCGCGGTCTTGTACAATTTATTATATATATAATATAAACGTAATATACAACGCGTTACCAAGGTTGAGAGTACCAAATTTATATTTATGAGTATCCCCGTAACCGCGGGACTACCTGCAGTTCCGCAGCACGTCACACTTTTCGAAAGGACCGGCTGCGATGCTGCCGATGCCACATGGCTCCGATTCTGGTAAATTTACGTTGTGTGTGAGCTGCTGACTGTCTGAAAAGGAACGTTGAGACATCTCAGAAGGGAAGGAAACCGAAAAGAAATCCAGTCATTGTCGCAGGGAGCGCACACGAGCAAGAGATGGGTCGACAACGTCAAGCCTCTCGTCGCCGCTGCTCTCGTGTGTGGTACTTTTGAGACTTGTTTCCCGTCATATTTCTGTCATCACCGTAGTCTCCGGTAGTTTTTTTGTGTTCGCTTGATACTACGGCATTTACGTGGATTCGTGAAACAAGTCCTGCTTCGGTTTGAGTGATATGTGTAACAACTAGCCAACGAAGACTGGTCGATTATTCGATAGACCTCTCTCGACAGAGAGAGGCTTCTTGGAGTTCGTGTTCAAATGTGTATGTCACGGATATTGTGGGACGTATGGATACGATCGACAGGTGAGAAAGAACTTGTTTACGGGCTTTCTTGGTCATGTAAAACGCAAGTAAGATGCTGCAATCGTTTTTCTTTTTTTTTTTAATCGCATGATAGATTGCAATTTTGTTCTTTGTCATGATTCGCGTGCAGTTCGTCGACATTTGTAAATATGCGCGCTAATCTTGTTTTCACTGGAAGGTGAAAAACAAGTTTGTGTGATTATTGACAGTGCGTTGTTCGTGGTTCTGTGTTTATTTATACTAAAGTTATTTTATTGCCTTTTCCGCGTTTATACTAGAATCTTAACTGTATTAAGGTAATAGTATTATTATATACAAAAGAGTAAAGCTATACGCACTCCTCCGAGAGATCATGCCGCTCGGGCCACCCTTTTCGAACGGCGCGTGAATCACTGGGGCGCTCGTTAACACAGCCCCCCGCCTGCGTTCACGCCGCTTCGCGGCGACAATATCGGCTGCTAATTACAAAGCGTAACCAGTACACGCCGCTTCGCGGCGTCCAGCCGGCAATCAAGCCCCGCTGTCCCCGATCGCACCTCCGGAGTTCTGCGAAGTTTCTCGACAACATAGGATTTTTTTTTATTTACTTTTTACTGTTCATCGCAAAAAAGGAAATGTCGTAAATATCGCCAAATGCCTCGACAAAACAAAATGTTTGTGAGAGAAAAAAAAAAAAAGTAAGCCCACCGCGGATCGAACCCGCGTCCACTTGCGTATGAAGCGGACACCCTAACCCCTATGCCATGGATCCGCTTAGAAAACTCGTTGTGTCCACTCTTTTTATACGAGAAAAGCGGAGTGCGTATAGCCATTTCCGTCCGAAGCGCACTCCGGAGTGCGTATAGCTTTACTCTATACAAAATAAGTTATGTGTTGTTCTAAGGCAGCTCGAGCCCCATAGGGAGAAGTAAATTAGTAGACTAAGTAGTAAGTTTAGTACCTTTGCCACACGGAAAAGTTAATATATTTTCATATACTCGCGGTCTTGAGTGGTTATACGAGCGCCGCAAGCGGATTTGTCGACCCCACAATGTCATTCGATCGAAATTGCATTAATTTTGCCATGTGGCCGGGGTATGATGCAAGAATTCAGTGACTGCACGCAATAACGTCGCTTACATGATCGTGGGAAACACTTGTCTTGCCTTGTCCGCGTTGACCACGTCTACCTGATTTTTAACTGTTCTGTTTTGCTGTTTCCAAATCACTGCTTGTCTCGCCATTTTGTCGAAGTATTTCTGTATAAAATATGCATTCCTACAACAATAATTGCATGACTCAATGTTTTCGACTTAAAACAATCACATCTTTCTATAGACGTCTTGTACTCATACCTCGTGCCATTTCGTACGGATTATTTAGCGGTGTAATATTTTGCTCGTGTAATAATATGTTTTCTAGGCCTGTTGCTATGTGCAGCTTTCATTTTAGCTAATATGACACGCGTATGTGACTAAAAAGCGTTACGACGGTCGATCTACGCGCGTTGCATTCGCTTCGACGCGCGCCCCCGATGGCCTTCCTTTGCGACGTCACGAGGAGAGCGCTACGGCCTTGTCTTCTAGGAGGTGTTGCTACAGCCTCCCTAGTAGGGTTCCTCGATGCGCGCGCGCATTGAGGAACCCTACCTCACAGTAGAGTTCCTGTATATGCTACTAGGGAGCCTATGCAGGAACTCTACCTCACAGTGGTAAGCAGCGCCACCTCTCGCTACGTCAGCGCGGCCGCCGCGGCGCGCCGAAACGCTGACGCGACAGGATGTTGAGGGATCACGATCCCCACACTATTCTTTCGTGAGAACAGATGGGGAAGCAATTCTTCAGATGTTAAGTTCACAGCCTTAATACTCCGCTTCACATTTAGTCCAACCGCAGCCAACGCGTGCGCTCCGACAAAGCGAATAAAAAATTGCCGAATATGCATCGTCAAGGCGCGGGCGTCGCCTTTATTTATAGGATCATATTCGTATATGTTCCTCATTTCCTTTCCGCTGCTGCTGTTGCTTCTGTAAAAAGGCATTCGGTTCTGTGTTGAATGGCCAATGCCGAACCGTTTGACTCTGATTTGTGCATGCATTGTAATCAGTCGCTTCCAGATGATGGCATGTTTTCTAAATGTTGTGACTGTGAGTATGCCTATCACCTGGGTGCTTGCTCGGGTGTCAGCGAAAGCACGTTTAAGTATAGGGGGGGAAAACGCGAAGAAAACCTGGAGATGCCCGACGTGTCGTACTTCGAAAGCTCGGGGAGCACAGGCGCAGAGTAGAGACAAACGAGAGCCAGAGCTTGACTTTGGAAGACCGCTGCTTGAAATGAACAACAAACTGGGCGATCTCGTAACCATACGGGAAAAGGTGGACTCGTTGATGTCGGTGAAAGATACTGTCTCTAACATTGAAAAGAAAGTCCAGGAATTGTCGGATAAGCATGAACAAGTGCTCGCGCAAATGAAGGAACAGTCTAAAGAGATCTCCGACTTGAAAAAACGAGTTTTAAATGTCGAGACGCAGGGCAGCACCGAAGAAGTAAAGAGGTTAAAACTAGAAGTAAACAGCCTGGAGCAGTATAGCCGACGGCAGAACTTAGAAATACATGGACTTCCACGGAGCGAAAATGAAAATCTGCTAAGCAAAGTAAATGAAATCGCAAGAAAACTGGAGTTGAGTGAACTGACGGAAAATGATTTGGATGGGCTACACAGGCTGCCGCCCAAGCAAGAAAAGAGTCCGGTAATCTTGGTACGCTTTTTGTCGCGCGTGACGCGTGATCAGTGGCTGGCGAAACGGGGCGGCTTAAGAAATAGCGGTCTGAATGTCCGCTTTGATAATTTGACTGCCTCCAACAAAAAGCTGCTGTGGATGACGAAGACAAAGGCTCGTGAACAAGGGTACGCGTTTACATGGCAGAAAAACAGAACGGTGTTTGTACGAAAGGCACAAGGCCAGCGCGCTATTAAGATTGAATCCGAAGATGATGTCGGCAAAATGACGTAAAAATGGCTGACACAACATTCATGTCCCTGTACTACAGCCAGGACACATTTAAACAACTTCTGCAAGATAACGTATCGTTTCTGAAAAGACATTTTTCTATTTGTCATTTGAATGCGAGGAGTATTGTAAATAAACATGATGATGTTACTACGTTTTTGAACTCTCTGAGTTATAGTTTCGACGTCTTGGCTTTCACGGAAATTTGGGTCTATAATACAAGTGATCAAGTTAGTTTGGAGGGCTATAAGAGCGAAGGCGTATTCAGATCTAATAAAAAATGAGGGGGCGTTTCACTGTATTTTCGTAAAACCATAGGGTATAGTGCTATGTCCGAATACTCGCATGTAACTAGGGACTACGAATCAATTGTTGCCATATGTGAAGGATCCGTAGTGGCTGCTCTATAACGTCCACCTTCTGGGGCGATATCCGAATTTATGAATTACGTAGTTAAACTTTTGGGGCATATTACCTCACTGAATTTCAGAATCATACTAATAGGGGACTTTAATATTGATCTGTCGGGCTCGCATCCGCTGTGCCGACAGTTCCTCGATACTATTGAATCATTCGGGTGCAGTAACGTAATTACTGCGCCAACAAGAATAACTCGGGATAGTGCAACCATAATCGATTTATGTAGTGATGGCCTGTAGCTGAGCCGGTTGGTTATCCATGCTTACTGATTACCAGCTGAACGTTAGAAAAGCGACGAAGAGAGAAAGAAACACACTGCTGGACTATCAACCCTTTTTATAAACTTCATTTTCCTCAACCCAATCCTAAATGCGTAGCTTCTTCTTCTTCAGTCAGAGCTTAGACTTAAACTTCCTTTTTCTCCTCACGAACCGTGGTGTTCTCCCCCTCTTCGACTTTCCCCATCCTAAAAGGCTAGCTTCTTCTTCTTCAGTCAGAGCTTTTTTTTTTTTTTTTTTTTTTTTTTTATTGATGTGAAAAAAAGAAGCCAGAGAAATTAGCCGAGAAGTATCTCCTGACTTGCTACTCTGGTTAGGGGGAAGGGATGTGGGTACAAAGATATAGTAAGAGTTAAAAACGCACGAAAATAAATAAAAATAAAACGAAGAAAATTAAAATCAGTGTATATCTTGTCGCAGCGTTAGAGTTTCTTGTTGAGACCGGTCGCCGATAGGTATCGCAAGAGGGCATTTGTTGCTGTTGTGGCAGAGACTTCGTTTTCCTACGGTCCCAGTATCTTGCAGACGGTGAGGTCTTCTCCAGAACGTAGTTGCATTTCTTTTTGCAGTTGAGTGCGTTCTTCTTCATACTGAGGACATTCCAGCATGACGTGTCCTAAGTCTTCTATAATTCTGCAGTGATCGCAGTGTGGAGAGGCAATTCTACTTATGCGGTATAAGTATTGATTGGTGTAAGCTACTTTTAAACGTATTCGGTGTGGTACAGCTTGGCGCCGACGAGTGAGACCGCGAGGTACGCGAAACGTTAGGTGAGGATCAATAGCTCTTAAGTGTGTATCTTGATCGGTTGCGTTAGCCCAGAGGCGTGCAGTTATAGTCTTCCCCAGGACTCTTATTGTACTATTTATGTCCGTTCTAGTAAATGGGGCTTGAACTTCGTGTATAGAGCTTTGAGCATCTGGTGCCACAGCGTCAGCCAATTCGTTTCCTTGAATGCCGCAGTGACTTGGTATCCACTGAAGACATATTTCATTACCTTGACAAACTGCGTCCCAATGTAGTTTGAGGATTTCCAATAATATCTGTCCGTATGGGCTTTTCTTACATGGGTGCTGGAGTGACTGAAGGGATGATTTAGAGTCTGTTATTATTGTCCAAGGTCAAGGAGGAATTGTTAGAATATATCTTATCGCTTCACGAATAGCTACCAGCTCGGCAGCTGTGGACGACATCCTATGGGAGAGCTTATAACCCCCTTTTAAGGAATGTGCGGGAACTACCATACTAATAGAGGACTGATTGAGCGTTGTGGACGCGTCAGTGTAAATGTGACATGAAGATAAGTGTTCAAAATAAATGTAAGATAAAGAGAGCTGTCGAAGAGCGACAGCGGGGAGCATTGATTTCTTTGTAATACCCGGAATAGTGCTGTAGATCTTAATTCGAGGTAATGACCACGGAGGAGTAGAGAGTAAATTGTATCGCTGAAAAGATGTTGGAAGAATGTGCGTGTGATCGAGGATCTCTTGTGCAATGCGGCTGTAGAAGCACCTTTCCGGGATGTCCGCTAAGTGATGGGCTTGGTGCCTCGTAAGATGGCGCATATGATTTCGAAGAGTTTCCTGCGTACGAAGAGCTGTTATGGAAAAGCAGTGGGACTTTGCTAGTGTGTCTATGGTGGATGTACATTTAGGAACACCTAGACAAACTCTGAGTGCCTGTGCTTGTAGTGAGTGTAGCTTCTTCATGTTAGTAGGAGAGAGGCCATGCATTACAGGAAGGCAGTAACGAAGAATTCCAACAAATAAGCTATTATATAGGCGAAGAAGGGCACCCGTCGAAGTTCCCCAGGTTGTTCCGCTTATGAACCGGCCAAGGTTAGGATATGAAGACAACTTCACTTTCAGATAAGACAACTGGGGATTCCATGTTAGGCCGCGATCGATAAAAATTCCAAGAAATTTGTGAGATGAAACATAGGGTATTTTAGCACCATTCACTTTTAACGGGTATCGATCCATTTTCATTCGTGTGAAGGCAATAGCGGCAGACTTTTCAGGGGATATTTCAAGCCCGCGCATTGCCAGAAACTGAGATACGTTAGCAAGTGTACCAAGCAGTTGAGTCTGTATGCTCTTAAGCGAAATTGCAGATGTCCAAATACATATATCGTCGGCGTAAGTTGTGATGCGAGTGAATTTCCAGCCCATCTTAGAAAGACCAATAAGAGCTATGTTGAAGAGCACGGGACTCAAAACCCCCCCTTGAGGTACTCCTTTCTTTAGAACGTGTTGTGCTGTATCTCCTTCTTTCGTGCGCATGAAGATCGCTCTGTTACGTAGGTAATCAGCTATCCAGTGATAAAGACGACCACCAATACCGATCGTTCGAAGGCCTTGTAAAACAGCGGTATGACTTACATTGTCGAAAGCACCTCGTACATCTAGAAACACGGCTGTTGTTATTTTCCCACGAAGTTTTTGATCTTCAACGTGAGTAACTAGATCTATAACGTTATCAATGGAACTTCGACCCTGTCTGAAGCCGGTCATTGTTTCGGGATACATTGACTTCGACTCTAAAAACCATTCTAGACGTGAGAGAATCACGCGCTCCATGCATTTTCCGATGCAACTTGTCAGTGCAATGGGCCTATAAGATTTCATATCCAATGGAGATTTGCCAATTTTGAGTACAGGCACAATTCTAGCTATTTTCCACTCTTGCGGAACGTTGCCAGTGACCCACGAATCATTGAA
Organism: Ixodes scapularis; assembly: GCF_016920785.2. NCBI lineage: Eukaryota > Metazoa > Arthropoda > Arachnida > Ixodida > Ixodidae > Ixodes > Ixodes scapularis. Next base: position 67,382,207 of record NW_024609846.1, on the reverse strand, counting down.
TATGTCTAAGAGACGCTGGCTGCCTTCATGTCCAAGGTGTGCCAGCGTGCCATTGGTAATTCCATCTGATCCAGGTGAAGAAGAGTAATTAAGTGACGCCAGAGCTTGATCAAGTTCTTGGGAAGTAAATATAACATCAATCTCGGTGGAGAATTGGTCAGGGGAATTTTCAGTGTCCACGATTGGTGGACTGACGCTGGCCACAGCTGGCAGATCCACTAATGAGGCGCAATAATCCTCTGCAATATCCAAGAGTGACCTTCGCGAGAATATTGAGAGGGCATTGAATGGCGATCTTTGCTGCGATGTGGACCTCAAGCCCCGCGCAATATGCCATATTTGTGTCATGGGAGCACGTGGATCACAAGAAGCACATAGCCCTCTCCACTTCTTTCTAGCGAGCTTGTCTAAGTGACGGCGGATATGTTTTTGAGTTCGCCTATCAATCCGAACATCGTCAGGTAGTTTAGTGCGCCGTGCTCGTCGTTCTGCTCGCCGCCGGATGGCACGTAGACGGTCATATTCCCCATCGACCTCGGTGCGCGAGGAAGGGAGGTGGACGGATCGCTTGCACTCAGTTACTGACTGCTGAATGGTGGAAATGAACTCATTGTATGTACTCGTGTCTCGCAGCTTTAATTCAACGTTCTCCTTAAAGGACGTCCAATCAATGTACGAAATCAGGTTTCGGTGAAGTTTGGGTTGTAGGCCATGTAATGTGATATACGTTGGTGTATGGTCACTACCATGGGTCTCGACATCTGTAAGCCAAGACGCTCGAGATATTAGTTCAGATGACAAAAATGAGACGTCGAGACAGCTGCTGCATCGGGTGCCACGAACATAGGTATGTGTCCCGTCATTTAGGACGCAGAGATCGTGTTCGTCTACTAAATCTAGAAGTTCCCTTCCACGGCGTGTTGTTCTTGCGCTACCCCAAGTTGGATTATGCGCATTAAAGTCACCGGTCACTAATATAGGGTGAGGACACTGCCTTATGATGGTATTCAATCTGTCGACATCGAAGGGACATGATGGAGCAATATATGCAGCGATCACAGTGAATGAAAGCCTCCCCTTACTAACGGTTACGCTGACATATTCATTGCTAGGGTGTGATGAGATGTTATGTGTAATGTATGTTAAGCCTTTTCGAACTGTGACAAATACGCGACTAGCACCAGACTCTCGATTCGATTGAAAAACCTGGTATCCAGAGAGACGAAAATCTGTTGGTACACGTGACTCACTAACCGCCAAAATCGGAAACTTATCATTTGAAAATGAACTGTCTGAAGTCAGAAAGACGTGAACTTAACCCTCTTGCATTCCACTGGAATACTGTCGCACGTTTCACATTATCTTCAAAGGAGAGGGCATTAGCCAGTAGATTGACACAAGCTACTCAACAATGCTGTGATCGCAGGTTCAAGGACCAAAAGTCCTTCAATTATGTTCTTAAAGGTGCCGGATGGCAGTTGGGAAATCGAGTTTCGAATGATAGAAAATACAATACTTATTATGTCGCTGACTGTCATCGAGCCGAAAGCAGTAAACGACGGCTTATGAACTGGAGTAGCACGAGTGGCTGCGTCGATGTATGTGCGCTTGCCAGCCGGTGGAGGCAGCACAGGAGTGCTTGTCGTCTGTCGAGGAGGCGGTGGCTCACTACCCGGCACGTTCTTTGTCGCCACTTGCTCATTCGAAGAAGCCCGCTTTGTCTTGTTTTTCTTGTTGCTCTTCTGTCGCTGTTGTTGAGAGGATGTCAAGTCTGGTGAATCTTGAGGAGGCAGAGGTGGATAAGATTCCAGAGGGGGAGGAGCTTCTTTACTCGGAGGGTTCTGACGTGGTCCTCGTACGAATGTCTTCGCCTTGTTAAGAGCAGCTAGACGTACCTTGCAGTTTACATAGTCTGCTGGGTGTTCTGCGTCGCAGTTAGCACAATTTACAGGTGAGTCGCCCTTGCAGTCTTTGGTTAGATGGGGTTCTCTACATTTTTTGCACTTTGTGCTTCGTTTGCAGTATTTGGCTATGTGACCAAGTGCCTGGCAATTGAAACATCTGGGCGGCGCCTCAATGTACTCAGTGACCTCGTGCTGAGTAAACCCGAGGTTTACTTTCAACGGACGTTCTGTGTTCGGTCGAAACGTGAGCACGACACGATCAGATGCTGTTGCGGCGTCACCAGGCTTTCCACGGCGGCGATAGAGGCGGCGAGCTGCGACGACACCTGTCGGTTGGAGGAAGTTAGCCAGTTCAGCATCTGTGTACCACGCGGGTAACCCCATGATTAATCCGAAGTTCTGTAGGTACGTATTCCGTATGGTGGCTTGTACTGGCATGTCTCCAAGGTTGCTGATTCGCAAGAGCTTGTTTACCGAATTTACTTCTGCGACTTCCACTAGGAGGCCACCCCTAGCTGTAAAGTGATGGCGCAGAATGGGGCAACCCGCTGCCGTGTTGACCTGGGCACTCAGCTTCAATGGGTTTTGTTGCTGGAGGCGATGTGCCTCGTTAGTGGGCGTCAGAAGTACTGGGACTCCCGTTGTCCTTTGTCGGCGGTGTTCCACAAGGACGAAACCTTCTAGGTCACCCTCTGTTAGATCTTGGTCCATTTCCTCGTTTACTGCTGCTGCCGGTACTTTGGCAGGTGTCAATGAATGATCAGCAGAATCACTGTCGGTGTCGTTGTGTCGTTTTCTCAATCCAGAAAGGCCCGAATGATTGTCTTGAACGACATGGTAAGCGTGGTCCTTGTCAGTGGGAGTCTGCTGGGAGCACGATGGATCCAACGCTGATGCCGGCAGAGACATGCCGGGTTGAGGGGCTGTTCCGTGTCGGTTACCTGAAGTAACCCGTGCCGCGATGAGCTGCGGACGGTTCGCGGTCACGTCTGATGTCTTAGATGCCAGTCAGTGGTGTGTGGTCGGGGTTAAGGACGATCAAGTCAGAGAGCAAAGACCAGTCAGAGCTTAGACATAAACTTCCTTTTTCTCCTCACGATCCGTGGAGGTTTTGTCTTCTTCGACTTTCGGATCTTGAAAAATTTCTTTCCTTTTTGTCTTTTATACTTCCGGTGGTGTCACCCTCGTTTTACTCGGTCGGATCTTGGAGTCACAAGGTCCCAACTTGGTTCATCCGAGGTGCCGCTCTCCTCAGATACATTTTTTCTCTTGGAAAGAGCGCAATGGAGGCAACACTCACGCATTCACCTTCCCCCTCCTCAATGGCCAACGCCTCAAGGAGCTCCCTTCCAAGCTGCTTTTGGTGTTTTGCTAAGACGGTGACGCTTGTGAAATCAGGAGCACATTTGCAGGCCCGACAATGTGCCGAAAGGTGGCCCGCCGACGTTAGTGCGGTCACAGAGGCTGCATGTTCTCTGGTGCGGTCGTTGATGCACCTCCCTGTTTGTCCTATGTAGGTTTTGCCACATGACATAGGGATCTTGTAAACAACTTCTTTTTCGCATGGGGCGTAGGGTGTTCGATGCGCTGTGCTGCAGGTCGTCGTCCCGTTCTGGGCGGTTTTCCGGTTCACCCTACCGCACATGGCGTAGGCCTTGTTGGGGGCGGAGCACACAACGTGGATGCCTTGTCGGCCGGCGATCTTTTTTAACCGATGAGTAATGCCGTGAACGTACGGGACCACTGCGAAAGGCGTTGGGGGCTTCTTTTGCATTGTTTGATTCTTCTCAGGATTTATTCCGTTCAGTTCAGCTGGTAATCAGTAAGCATCGATTTATGTATCACAAGTGACCTACCGAGTGAAACAATCTCTGGAATCTTTTCCTGTCCAGTCAGTGATCACTTACCTGTATTTTGCATTCTTCCTTTTCAACGAAAACGAATAGACACAAAGCACTCCGCAGCTATCACAACTTGTAGGAGTATCAATGCTGCCAATATAACTAAGTTCTATAACCTTGTATCAAAGATTAATTGGGATGACTTATACAGTGAAAAGGATCCAAGTATGTGCTACAACATTTTCATAACTAGGATTAAAGAATGCTATGACGAAGCGTTTCCTTTGCGAAATGTTAGAAAACAAAAAAAAATAAGAAAACCATGGATCACTCATGATATGTATAGAAGAATAAAAGGGCGAGATGAACTCTATGCTACTTTTATCAAAACAAGAGATGAGTCGGTGTTACGCGAATATAAAAAGAGAAGGAATAAGCTAAACGCAGACATTAAGAAAGCACGCAAGCAGTATTACGGCGATAAATTCGCGTCCGTTTATAATGATCCTAAAAAAGTATGGAACACGGTTAGGTGTCTTACCTCCCAGCCCCACAATATACTTCCAAATGGACTGGTAATTGATGGTATTTCATATTCGAATTCCTTCCTTGCTAACAAGTTTAACGCTCACTTCTTAAGTTGCGGCGCCTGCCCCATTACATCCGTATCAAGTAGTAGCGTTGAGCCTTATATGTCGCCAGCTGCAACTGCAAATTCAGTTTTCCTCTGCCCTGTGACGGAGGCAGAGATAACGAGGCTCCCCCAGAATTTAAGTAATAACACAGCGGCCGGATCAGATGATATAAAAGCGGCTCCGATTAAGGCAATTACGCACTTCATAAGCTCCCCCCTAGAAAATATCTGTAACACATCGTTATTGACTGGTATATTTCCGCAAAAAATGAAACTTGCCAGAGTTTGCGTTATACATAAAGGTGGTCCACGCAATAATATAAATAACTATAGGCCAATTTCTGTGCTACCTTTATTGTCAAAAATTCTAGAGCAGGTAATCAACGTTAGGCTTTCTAGTTACCTTGAAAAAAATAACATAATTGTAAAGCAACAGTATGGCTTCCAGAAAAACAAATCTACGGAAATAGCCTTGCTATATATTAAAGATAAGTTAATTAATAGTTTTGAAAATCAATTATATACAGTAGGATTTTTTTTTTTGATTTTCGCAAGGCATTTGATTCGATTAAACATGACATTCTTCTAAAAAAGCTGACGCACTATGGCATAAGGGGGATAACTTGGAACCTAATTCATAGCTATTTATCTGGACGATCACAATATGTAAAAATCAATGAGTATGAATCGCAACTAATGAAAATAAATTACGGTGTACCTCAGGGGTCAATTCTGGGACCATTACTTTTTCTGTTGTACATAAATGATATAGTAAACATTCCGCAAACTTCAGATATTATACTTTATGCAGACGACACCAATGTGTTTTTTACTGATAAGGATCTTTGTCTAATAGAAGGTTTATCAAACATTTGGTTACGCGAACTTGCGCTGTGGCTAGAGTCTAGTCAAAGAGAATTGAATATTAAGAAAACAAAATATGTTATTTTCAAGCCTGTGCATAAGCAACTCTGTAGTAACTTCTCGGTACAATTTAGAAACTCAGAATTAGAAAGAGTGTCCTCCTTAAAATTTTTAGGTGTCTGGTTCGAAGAAACCTTAAGCAGGACAGACCACATCAATCATATTCGCTCTAGCATATCCAGATCTATTGGAATCTTGTATAAATTTAAACATCTCCTTCCCTGTTGGCTTAAGTGCCAACTCTACTACAGTCTTGTGCAATCTCATTTACATTATTGCTTACTAGTTTGGGGAGCTACAACAAAAACAAATCTAGACAGACTATTCGGCCTACAAAAAAAAAAAAAAGCTGTTCGTTGCATCGAAAACCTTCACTATACCGATCATTCAGCCCCATATTTTGTCAAATATCGAATTTTAAATATCCATGAGCTCTTTCTTTTAAAGCTAGCGATGATAATATACCGCGAGTACAGCAGTGACCAAAATGAATTTTGTGACATCTACCACCCTAAAACAACACAATATAATTTAAGAAATGAAATATACACAAAGCCCAAAATACGGACGAATTATGGCTCCCAAGCTCTAGCGTATAAAATACCACAGCTTTTGAACGATCATCCAAGTGTTTTTGAATTAATGAGGAATGCTACTTCCCTTATTGCCTTCAAAGGTAACATGAAACGCTATATTTTACAATAGGAAATTGCGTTTTGGTTATGCACTGGGTTGAATAGCGTATAATCAGGTCGGATCACCGTTATTTGTGTTAATTCGCTTGAAAGCTCATTGCTCCTGCCAGTTTGTACTTTAATAATTCATTTTTCTGTAGAGGGATTGTTTCGTTTTTCGTTTCGCACAGTGACACATTTTTTTGATAAGATTTATTGTCGTTTTTACTTGTGTTCATTTCTAGTCTGTTTTGATTCTCTGCTGAGCAATGTACAGGGTGGTGGAGCCTCGTCAGGTAAATCTGTTTACCTTTTGCCCCTCCACCTGAGACTCAAGGAGTCCAAATAAAGATTATTATTATTCGCAACTCCAGCCCGCCGCTAGCCCTCTCGCGGACGAACGGAAAACCAGAGGAGCGGCGACGGCAGCGGCGGCGGCGGCGCGGAAATGGTGGCAAGGACTGTCGGCCTTGATGCGTGAAGCCGTTTTAACGAAAATAGTGAGCGCGTTAAAATAGAGATAATTGTGCTCCGCCTTGTAACAGTGTTGCACTAAGGACCGGGATGTCCAATTTCATTAGGTACTTTCCGTATATCGCATACACTGCCGAATTCTGGTCTTGTGCATGCATGGCCGCCAGCTCGATTTGTGCTCAACGTGACGGGAAACGCTCCCGCTAATAATGTTGAACTCTAGGGTATGGTCTACGAAAAGTCTATTCTTTGCCCTAAGTAGGAGAAAACACGTCGCCCAACGGCATGTCGAGCAATACACATCGGAAATGGGTTCGTGTTTTAAGGCCGTTACAAAGAACATAACCATTTATTCCAAGCACTTTCAAAAGACAGAATGCCTGTACTTGCTTTCAGGTAATTACAAAGCAAACAAAGAGATGCTCGGAGCATTTTAAGCGCGTCTGGTTAGCCAACCGTTTGTGACGAGAGCTTAGAATGGGAAGTTTTGACGAGAGGGGCCGCAACGGTGCAAATAACGGGATACAAAAAATACACGGTATATTAAAATATATATTTTTTTGGTAGAGAAATAAATAAAACAACTAAACACCCCGATTATGATAATAGGCAGTTTTAGCATAGCGTTAGCGCTGCCTGCCGTTGGCTACCGTGAGCACGGCAACGCTCCTGGCGCGCGCTGAAAATTGCGCTTCAAAGGCGCAGCGCGAGCTTCCGGTTGTAGTGCTACACCGCATTGTAGCCTGCGGTAACAAACTTCCTATCAATAACCAGAGAGCAGTTTGATCACGTCTTGCAGTACACTAAAACCGAGAGGGTGAGCAGCGAATTGCGAGCCTGCGACACGAATGCATCAATAATGTGAACGCTGCTCTTCCGGAGCTTGACGGTCACCGTGCGCGACTCGCTTTTTAGAGCACTAATGACCAGGCAAAGCGCAAGCACGATATCTTCATCACCCTTAAAATATTCTGCCACAAACAGTGACGTGGCCGGTGCCTAAAACGCGTGTGGACACCATAAAGCTTCGCAAATTTAGGTTTCTCCAGCTTTTAAATATCAAAATTCTCTTCTTCCTAACGAGGATTAACATTTCCGTCACCTGTAATATGATCCTGCCCTAACTGCTTCGCATTTGTAGAAAAATAAATAATTTTTAGCGCGCTGACCAGTGTCAGCGAGCGGGCGCACGGGAAATCCTGGAGAGTCTATCCCCGTCTCTGCCGTCATCTTGGAACTACCGCCTCGCCACCTATAGGGCGTTAAAGTTTCCAATATGCTTTCTATCACCGTGTAAATTAATCACGCACAGTGAACGCGGCGTAATCCTGCGCTTTTTTTCCCTTTCTCTGATTGGTTCAGCCGGAGTATTTCAAATACTTTTGGTAGTATTTCGCTGCATTACAAGCACGTTTCGTCTAGAGTATTTGCTACTCGATCGTAATTACATTTCCCACTATTTTGTACTAGGTTTCTAAACTACACTTTTCATCCTCTCGAAAATATTTGTCGCCGGGGCAGGCTACGGAACTTGGGATCGTCAGAGTCCAGGGCAAAACTGAACCGATTGCATTCTTGGAGGCAAGCGACAAAACACTGAACAGGACAGAAGCCACGCGCAAGAAGGAAGAAGAAAGCAGTCTTCGAATACCAACAACAGACCAAATGGATAGCCCCAAGTACGCCCACCTTTATGCATCCTCCCGTCCTGTCCCCCCCCCCCCCCCCCCGCCCCCTTTTTTTTAAGGCGAAAGCTTTATTTGTTTTATTGAGCGAAACACATCGCAGTAAGTGGCTATAAAATGCAATTGAGTAGCACGCGCCGCTCAGTCGTATGCTCAAAAACGACGCTGTCCTTGGCGTCGACCTTAAGCTCGTACTAGAAGTCGTCCTAGACCTCTAGGATGACCTCACTTGTCCCACTACGTGAAAAACAAGTAGCGTCGTAGTGCCCGAAAAACGGCAATAAAAATACGTCATAAAGTGTCATTTGCGTGATGGCATCAAGCGTCATCATACGCCATCAGCGTGATATCACTGCCGGAGCGCCGTGTGAAAAAGGCGCGCTTCGGACATCATCTGTGCTCGGTGTGTGCTTCGTGTGATGGACTGTGAGGCGACCGCGTCTACATCTACGCCCTCGACATCGGCAGCAGCGTCTACATCTACGGCGGCTTCCGCAGGCAATCGTGACCGCCCACGGAAATACGCCACACCCTCCTTAAGTGTCCTTCTCTAGGCTACGCTCTAGACGTCGCTCTATACCTAGCCCTCTAAGCATCGTTCTTGACGTCGTTCTAGACATCATCCTTAATATTGTCCTAGAGGTTGTCCCAGAAGTCGTCCTAGACGTCGTTCTCGAGGCGTCGTTCTCGACGTCGTCCTAGACGTTCCTCGACGCCGTCCCAGACGTCGCTCTCGACGTCGTCCTAAACGTCGTCCTCGAGGTCGTTCTAGACGCCGTACTGGGCGTCGATCTTTAGGAAGTCGTAATCGACGTCGTCCTATACGTCGTCCTAAACTTTAATACGTCTGGAGACAATACTCGAAAACATTTTTCCCGCGGAACTATAATAATTTCGCCTTCCTACACATAAATTTACTCGTGTAATATTTTTTTTTCATGTTGTCTTGGATTGGAACGTTTCGCTTCAAAGTAGCAAAGTGCTGGTGACGTCATCGGAATTTTACACCTTCTGTCTGAAGCTAGAATGGTTCCTTCAGCGGAAGATTGCGACGCCAACGCTCGCTACGGTCATAAGAGTCCATTTTCGGAAAACGCCGTTTCAGGGAGGTTCTGGTATGAAAATGCGCGTGCACGTTTTCGAGTGAGCGCGAACACTCCCGCATCCAATGAAGCTAGATCCTGCTGGCTTCATGTGAATTGCAAGTTCGTCTGCTTCTTGCACCGGGGTTGGGATGATATCCGAACTCCGAGCTCTTATCGGTTGATTGAGAAAGCAAAATAGTGGGTGGACCTCAAAACATCTAAAATTTAGGTCTACCCACTATCTTTTCAATCAAAGCCAATCAAAGCTCGATATCGTTCTGACGTCACCGCAACTCCCGCGAAAGAAGCAGACGACTTGCTCTCCGCATTGGGCTGCAGTGACCTAGATTGGGCTTTCCCCAGGTCCCTTGTGTGCCTTTTGTGGCTAAACTTTGTCTCCCAAGCTCGTTCAAACACGATAATAATTTTTGTATCTCCTTCCGAATGCGCACATTGTTTCCTTCTCAGAATCCTCAACCCAGTTTTCCGCCAGGCGGAGCCAGGGATTAAAGGTGGTTTACTAGACCGCTTCTCGGCTGGAGGCTGCTGTCCTCTAGCCGATGTTTCTCCTGTGCGTGCACGTTTGTAATTCACGCTTGTACTTATCATCAAGTCTGACTGCCTGATCAAATTTTAGTTCACCTGTTGGTGATATGCAATGCCATGTATGCGTTAAGTCTGCCGAATCGGGTCAAGGCATATTACGAACCTTTTGCGGAATGCGTGATGAGCGGAGCCTGCCGCCAAACTAAAGCACGCCAGTTGCCATGCCTACAATTCGTGAGATCTTTTTGTTGTGTCTACAAGCTGATCCTGGCTCCTAGAGGATGAGGACGAAGAAGGGGGAATACGAACGGAGCACGAGATGGAGCAGTTGGTTTTTCCCTCCTGTCTTACCAAGTCGCTCGTTTTAAAAACACAACAATAGGCGCAGTCGACAAAGCCTCAACTCCAGCATAAAAGTCGATTCACCACCGCCTTTCCTACCGGCCCCAGGCAAGCCTGCAATTCCATGGAACTAATGGTACGACATTTTCGAGACGTACATGATCGCTTCCGGCGGGTCGACGTTGGCAGACGCCAGAAGAACGGCCATCCTACTCAGTTCACTTGGAGTTGAGGGTCAACGGACCTATCGCAAGCTACCTGACCTTCCAGACATATCCCCAACGAACCGCGGTACAACACCAAGTACCTCAGCTGCTCCTTCGGAATCGGGCACTCCTGCAACGCCCGTTACCACAGCCTACGAAGCAGAGGTCAGGAAGTTGCGAAAATTTTCATGCCGGCCATCAACAAGACGGCCGAAAGATTTGTTTTTCAGTCCCGTGCTCAGATGCCCGGTGAGACAGCGCAAGCGTACGTTACAGCCCTCGGGGGCCTTGCCACCAACTGCCAATTCGGAGTAATGACAGATGAAACGATCTGTGATCAGCTAGTCGAAAAAACGGTCCATTCCGAAGTTAGAAACCGCCTCCTCCTAGAGTTCGAGCTTTCCCTGGAATCTGCTATTATTGCCATCGCCTCTAAAGTTGAGCAAGAGATGAAGGAAGCCAAGTTCTTGACGGAAGAGGAATCCAGTTCGCAGGTGGCGAAAATAAAAGCCGAGAATTCTAGGGCAAGTCTCAGCAAGTCGTCCGGCACTTGTTACAGTTGTGGGTCACCGCACCACATGGCGGCCCACCCTAAGTGCCCGGCAAAGAACGAAGCTGGCAGAAAATGCAACAAGAAGGGACACTTCGCCTCCGTTTGCAAGCAGGGAGTTTCACAAGCAACATCCCATGTACGAAGAGTGGAACAAGCGCACGACCAAGTCCAGGTGCTCACTACCAGCTTTACCAAACAATTGGTTGCGTGCGAGATTTATCTGTCACATGTTCCCGCCAAACTTTTAGTCGACACGGGTTCGTCTGTTTCAATCCTGCCGGAAGACGTCTACCGAAGACACTTCCACTCTTACAAGTTGGAACGTTCAAATACAACACTCCTGGACTACTCCGGAAAAGACATTCCCGTTCTGGGAAAATTCGACGCACCCGTGCAGTTCGCGCAAAGACGTGGCACCTGCACATTCCATGCGTACGAACAGGCGCGGCTGTCATGTGCCTGAACGCCTTACGTGCGTTGGACATTCAACTAAACTTTGCTCCTCCCAACGGTGGACAGGTGGCAACGGTTTCCGCGAGAAACCTTCCAGAGATCGCACAAGACTTCCCCCAGCTGTTCTCCGAGGGATTAGGTCATGCGAAAGAATTTGTACATAAGGTAAAGACGAAAAGATTCCGCCACTCCATTCCAACAAAAGCTACGAAGACTACCTTTCGCAGTGCGCGAGAAAGTTTCGGAGGAACTGGCGAAGCTGGAACGCTCCGGGGTTATCGAGCGCATCGATGCTTCGGAGTGGGTGTCTCCCATCGTGGTGGCCCGCAAGACGAATGGGGAGATCCGTCTCTGTGTAGATCTACGCAAGCCGAACACTGCAATAGTTTTCGATTCCCACCGTCTACCGTGCCCCGACGAACTTTTTCATCAGCTTTCTGGTGCCTGCGTCTTCAGCAAGCTAGACCTCTCGTCGGCGTATCACCAGTTGGACTTGGCAGAGGAAAGCAGAGACCTAACGGCATTTGTGACGCATGAAGGTCTCTTCAGGTTCACCAGAGTATGTTTCAGGCTGGCATCCACCGCCCCTGCCTTTCAAAAAATGATGGACTGCATACTCCGAGGTACTCCAGGTAGCATCGTCCACCTGAATGATGTACTTATTTTCGGACACAGAAGAGAAGAGAATGATGCCCGCCTGAGGCAGGTTCTTCATGCCTTCAAGAGGCAGGCTTGAAACTAAACCAGCAGAAATGTTTTTTTGCAGTCCAGCAGTTTCAATACCTAGGACACCAGCTGACACCGCAGGGAATCAAGCCATGCCAAGATAATATTGAGGCTATCATGCAGGCTTCACCCTCTACAGACGTAACATCACTACGATCGTTACTCCGCCTGCTCACATATTACCTCAAGTTCGTACCGAACTTTGCGACCATCGTGGAGCCTCTGCACGCGCTCCTGCGGAATAATGTCCCTTTTTAATGGAAAAAGGCACACAATGAGGCATTCACTGCTGTCAAGGATCTCATACGGGACTGTGTCCCACTGACTGTTTTCGACGTGGCGCTGCCCACCGTCGTCACAACGGATGCATCTAATTACGGATTAGGCGCGGTTCTACAGCAAGTACATCCGGAAGGAATTCGAAAGATGTCGTTCGCATCGCGAACACTTTCAAGCGCCCAACGCAACTACTCTGCAGGGGAGAAAGAGGCATTGGCGTGCCTTTGGGCCTGCGAGAAATGACACGTTTTTCTCTTCGGGCGCCATTTCACGCTCAAGACGGATCATCAGGCTCTCGTTACTTTGCTTTCTAGACAAGGAACCGGTCGTCAATTAATGAGGATAGACAGATGGGCTACGCGACTCCTCATTTATGACTACGATGTACATTACCAGAAAGGAAACGAGAATGTCGTAGCAGACGCACTGTCACGCCTGCCTGCTCCGAATCCTTCAGGTAGCAGCGAGGGTAGTGACAACGAGAAAGAATTCACTTGCCTGGTACGCAATTTATGCACAATCGATCAAGAAGAAATCAGGAAGGAAACCAGGCAAGACCCTGATTTGCCTCGAGTAATTCAGTGTATCCGCACCGGATTGGGTCACGAGGAACAACGTGATAAAGTACTATCAACATACTACAAATTGCGAGAAGAGCTTTCCTCTGTGGATGGCTTTTTACTACGTGGTGAAGTAGTATTGGTTCCACCTACTTCACTACGGCGTCGACTCATCGATCTATCGCACGAGTCACATCCAGGAATTGTGCGAATGAAGCAGCGTTTACGCCAGCGCTTCTGGTGACCCCGAATGGACATCGAAGCACGAGACGGAGCAGTTGGTTTTTACGTCCTGTCTTACCTAGTCGCTCGTATTAAAAGCACAACACCTTTGTTCCTAAAACTTTTGTTACCTATTATGTGGCCTATCCCGAATTATTTCAAAGTAAACTTTGACTGCAGCACCTAAGTCGCTTTTTGGAAGTAATAAAGTTCACAGGAGAATGTGATATTCAGTGAGGTACAAGTAGAGCACACCTTTTGACTTTTTTTATTCTTATATTACCTGCTTGCAACCTAGTTGCCAGTATCTTCGAACGTAATTCAATTAATTTTTCGAAGTTTTTGAACTCGACTCAAGATAGTTAGCAGTAAAAGTAACTGAAGTATTACTCTAAATACATTTTCAAATGGGTATTTAGTATCTTATTTTAAATAGAAGTATTTGGCACAACACTGGAACGGTAATTGTACATGCATTTTGAAAGCGTGGTCTTTGCTGGACACTGTTGTAGGCGCGAGCGAAATATGCCTGATTTAGAACTGCCAAAGTTCTTAATCAGAAGAGAAAAAAGCCAGTAGACTTGGCTGGTGCTTTCCGCAGAACAAATTAATGCACACCGTTTAACATCGCGGTTTCTATCCAGAAGGGAAATTCCGCCAATGCCAGTACGTGTTTGTCAGGCACCATAAGATATTTGAACAGATCGCATACTATAAAAGACACATTTTAGAAGGATACACAGAGAAAAAAAAATTGATAGCAGACTCAACTGCACAGCAATACCCAGATCCCGCACGTTTTATGAATAGGCCGCAGAATATAGAAATACGGTTTCACGGTGATTTCAGGGCATTAAAAAGGCCATAAAAGGAATTTTGGAAAGGATAAATATTTTAAGATTGGAATCTTACTAATTGCCTATCTTTTAGTGGGCCAGAATAAAGAGGATAGAAAGTCAAAAGCCTGCTTTTCGGTACGAAAATTCGAAAAAAAAAATAGCAAAATATTTCGTTCCTCCTTCCCTTTGAAAGCTTTCTGCCTTTTCACTGTGATGCCTCCGCGGTGCCCAACCGCGTGAGCCTAACCCTGCTCACGCCTTGGACACGAGCATTCGCTCAAGCCTTAGGCACGAGATTCTAACGCAAACCACAGCGAGATCCGTGCTTCAAAAGCCGCATGGCAATGAGTTCAAGGAGAAACTGGCATGCTGCATGCGAACTACGGATATTGCGGTGATTCGTGTTTGCAAACTGTCTTTTGTATGATGCATGAGCAGTGTGGCCCCGGCTTTACAGGCACGTCTTAGTAGGATAATCAGACAAAACAATTGGTAGCGGACTCAACCGCACAGCAGTAGTCCGGTATAACTAAGCGTGCGGCGCATACGTGACGCCGACATTACTTTAGTTTACAGGAGGCAGACGACCGTGTGTGCGATTGCTCGTGCCGTCTCGTGCTCGAACCACGCAGAGCTCCAGCGAGGTTAAAGCAAGTGCAGGAAGACTAAAACCTGGTTCAGACAGTTCCGTTTGATTGCGTTCGACTGCGTTGCCTGTGAGAAACCAGGTCATCCCTGCTGCTTATATCACCTGCCAAGGTGATTCCTTGAATTGGATTCCACGCTTCATACGAAGCACAGATGTGCCGGTCACTCGCTTTCGGTTCTCGACACAACGCAGTTGAACGCACTCAAACACAAGTGTCTGAATCGGCCTTAAAGGGTCGTTAACACAGTTGCGTTCCCTTCCAACCGTCTGCGATTGCAACCACTTGCGTCGAGCTGCTGCTATGGCGACCCTTCCGACGAGGCAATGGGGAGGCGCTGTGCTGCACAACGCAAGGCAGCGCAACCCGGTCGACGCAAATGTGTGAACCAGCCTTAAAGTTCCCTCAATGCATTGCGGCAGCGGTGGTATAGTTTAGCTGTCTGGTAAGATCGGTCTATTCCCAGGTCTTGCGCCTTCTTTGTATAGGCAGGAGAATATCAGAAGAGAGTTAAACGGTTATTTCAATGTATAAAGCGGGTTTATTGCGAAAGGTAAATGAAACAACGCAAATTTTAAATACGATAATTTTAAATTCAACTCAAAATGCTGTAAACGGCGAGGCTACTGAAAACTCTAAAACGATATTCCAAACATTCGGACCTTACAAGACGTGTAGTTTAAGAAAACGCGTGGGCTCTGTAGGAAGAATGAGAATCAAGCATTGTTACACTCAAGTAATCCTTTTCCCGTTCTTACCGTCCATGCGTCCACAGGTTTACCGCTTGACGAGGTCTCAGAGCCAACACTGGCGATGGCGGCCACGAGGCTAGCAAACGCAAGCAGGGTAGGATACATCTTGAGTTCTTGAGTTCGACCGGAATGAGAGATCTGAGTTAAATATAAAACTGTTGGTTTGTGAGGCACTAAGGTTCAACATCAACAACCTTACGTGTAAAAAGAAACTAGTGGTCAGAATAAGTCTGGCTTACCTGAGCAGATCTGTTGCTTCTTCGGGTCCCTCGTTGAGGCTGATTCAATATGCTAGGCAGAGCCGCTTTTATAGGAGACTTAAGACACTGATAATCTACCCGTTGTTAGGAGGTGAGTGATGATAATTTCTTTAATATTTTGCTTCTAACATTTCACCTGATATTTTAGTCGGAACATTTCGCTTGATCTTTAATTCGTAACATTTCGTTTGTCTTTCAGTCTTGACGTTTCTCTTGATCTTTAGACAGACATTGAAGACAATTTGGAAGTTCAGTTTAACAATTGTAACAGATGTCGTATGTATTCCATCTAATGTTGACGAAAGTTTAACACAACGCCGTGTCTGTGCGCCGTGCGAATTAATTTAAATGGTTCAGCAATAATCACACCGGGAATGATGTCTAGGCTGCCACACCCTGGACCGCAAAGAAAGCCAGCTATTGAGTGACGTAGAGCTCGACATCAATTGAGGCTTGTCAGACAATTAGTCGAAGTGAACGCAGTCCGCTCGTCTCTATTTTCTATCGTGGGTTGTTAAACAAAAATGGAAACAATGAACACCATATATTTTTGTGAGAACGATTCACTGCAATAAAAATAAAACACAGCCCGCTGACGCGTGGACTAAAACAGTCAAGCACATTTCACTCGCTATTATTGGGCGGTGATTGATTTCAAATGCGTTTATTTTGGCAACCAGTCAATTTTTTTTTCTGATGATAAAAACAAAAATAACGCATCAGTTTGTTTTGTTAACCTCTACTTTTTACTTTATGCCTGTCGGAGGCGCTTCCCAAAACCGTCGTGTTTTCTAAGTCCTGTTTTCTAATTCCTGTAACGCCCCTGTGCGCCGCGAGACGGCGCTGCCTATGTTGGTAAGCTATTGAAAGGCGATGGAAGAGAGGGTCCATCTCAAACGATAGGGAGCGTTTGCAATCTAATGGCGGGCACCTTCTGCAAGGATTGATCGCAAGTGCGTATGCGCTGCGTTTTTGCGTGATAAGGAGGAAAGCGGCAGGAAAGGCGGAGTCGTTTGCAGACGATCAACGCTTTTGTCATCTTTTCGCAGCTCGTAATACTACAAATGCGGCCCATAAGCCCCGTGGCCCTAGTCGAGCGGTTAGAGGCCTGCAATTGCTGTGTAACGCAACTACCGTGTAATAGGCGAGTACGCTTAACGTGGTCTACGGACTTCTTTCATTCGAACGGGCATACAGCCGCTTTAACGTGAAAACAGCCTCCTTAAAGGCCCATTTATACTCTTGCAACCGAGTACGACGGAGAGAGACAAGACAGGTTTTCAATCCTCTTACGACTTCTTAGGAGCGGATGCGCTACAGCGGAGCTGGTCCTAAGAGATCGCAAAAGACTTAAAAACCGGTCTGGTTTCTCTCGGGTTTACTCGGTCGCAAGAGTGTGAACGGGGCTTAACGTGTAGACGCTTACTGAACGCGGTCCGGGTGCCCGAGGCCGCTTGACGGTTTTTCTGGCTCCATGTTGTGACAATACAAATAAATATGACAACTAGTATCCGCGAATTTTACCACAAAGTTTAATTCCCGAAGAAGCGATCGTGGTCCGACTGCGTCTAATTTTCCCTCTTTGCGGCAGGCACCTATTCACGTCCTCGAACGAATCGGGTGGGCAGGAAACACGTTAAGACTGGCGCCTTTCCCAGCTCGATCACGGTGCAGCCCTAGTCGTGGCTTTTTGACGACGAGGCATTTTTCTACCGAATTAACGTAGCAATGCCCGAATTGCATGGCGCTTTCTCCCCAGACCGAAAGAGCGTCCGAAGCGCCGTCGCCGCGGCGTACACTCTAAGAAAAAGGGGTATAATCTTAGACCCCTTGTGCCATATACGACACCTCAAAACTTCAGTTCGACGTACAGCGAACTGACATCGAACAGACGGCCCCAACGTTTACGAGGGGCTTGAGAACGGTGATATGCACCTCTTTAAACAGCAAAACTACGTATCAAAGTTTACAAAAAAGAAAAGAAAAAACACTGAGGTTTTACAGTATGACCAAGAAAACCCCGATCACTCTTTTGTGGTCAGTAACACGTACATTAGCTATTTTAATAAGTTGTACCACTCCGCTCTCAAGCCGGTCGTGAAAGTTGGCACCGTCGGCTCGACGTCAGCGCGCTTTACGTCGAACTGAAGTTATGTGTTGTTATGTGGGCCAAAGGATATAGGAATACGCCCTTTTGTTCTGCTAGTGTATCGTAGAAGAAGAGTTGATTTGGTGCACAGACGACAGCAGCTTAAAGAACGAGTAAATATCGCTGATCTTAATACGCTCAAGATCGTTGATCTTAACGACCAATTCCTCGGGTTGTGCAAGGGCTGGACATTTCAGTCATAAATCTACAATGAATGTGGCACTAATTTTGGGTTAGCAAAAGGCCAGTGTCGTTCTAATTGTAGGGCTGTAAATAAAAAAAAAATGTAAAGACGGTAAATGCGTAATTGCTATCTGCCTTGTGCACGTTGAATGTACACTGCGTTTTCTTTTAATTAATAGTGGGTGGTGTATTCGAGATAACATTATATTGAGCAAGAACTGATGGCACGCGAAGATGAAGAACAATACATATCCAACTTGGGCAATATAAATGAAAAGAATTACGTTTCCGTCGAGTTCTATGCGTTTTTTTTTTCCCAAGTTCTTTGAGTTCTTTTAAGTGGTATATGCTTCCTTTTTTTCTAGAGGCCGACGTACATTTCGCGCTTTCCCCTTTATCTCACTCTCTCTCTCACCTATCCTCTCCACCTTTCAACTTCCCCTAACCCCCTAACACGGCTGTTCTCGCAGCTCAGGAGAGGAAGGCACTAAAACGACTATCTCCCCTGAAAAAAAACGAGGTTGTACGTCCGTTATTAACTGTACACTGTAAAAAATTTACGTCAATTTGACGTGTCTTTCCCTCGTCAAAAAAGACGGGCACGCTCATCATTTCAAAATACGAGGATGCCCTCATTATTTATTTGGCGCGAGAGCCGAGCCTTCCAGAAAAGCCGAAATCCCAGGAGTGCAAGCATGCGCAGATGGCGAGGAGTTGAATGCCCCGCCGCGCAGCGCGCAGCCCCGCAGCCCTTGCCCGCAGCTCTTTCGCGGCCCTCCTCTCTCGCAGAATGGCGGTGTTGGTGCGTTGTTGCGGTTGTTGCAACACCCATCTGTTGTTTTGCGGTTTTGCTCCGAGTCGTGCGCCCGTGCCGCGCAGGCGCAAACAAAGGTTGCAGCAGTTATCGCCATGCTATCGCTCTTCGGGCGTTCGTCGAACTCGCCTCGGTGGCTGTTGACATCGTGGTCAGTGTAGTGTTCTGTGATGCATCAGGGCCTCATCAGCTCATCGACGACTAAATCGCCCACTTCAAGGTATGCAATGTGACTTTATCCTTGCAATGTCTAGCTTACGTATTGTAATCGAATATTTCTCCATGTTCGCGGTTTGAGTGCTTTCGGTTGAAGACGGAAAGCGCTCGAGCGTGTTCGAAATCCGCGGTCTGAGAACACGGGCGTCCACCGACACATCGTGCTTTTAGTGTTTCTTTTTCAGCACGTTATGTTTCCGTTATAATATGCACGTGTTTATTTATCCGTGGTGCAGCGGCGGCGCCTTTACTCGGAGCCCTGCGCCTTATCTCTTGGGAGAACTCGTGAGTACGAGCTTTTATGGAAGCTTAGTTTCTGTGTTTGTTTTTGCAACAACATTCATGCAGCCAGAAAACATAAGCGAGCGGCTAACGTCTCTGTAACGATGCAATGTCATTGAACGACGTTTTAGCGGCTTCGAAAACGGAAGTTTCCAGTGCACTCGATTCACGAGTCTCTAAGACTTACACAAAATTATTGGCCGCCCTCGTAATTTGACGGGAAATTTCTCAAGCAGTTTGGAGGGTTAATTATTGTAAACATCCACTCTGCAGCTCGTTGCTGGCTCTGACTTTATATTTAACAGTGTGCTTATTTTTTATATCGTATTTTCCGGGCTATAGTCCAAGGTCTATAGACCGACACGCTGTTTACTAACAAGCCCACGTTTGCCCACACCAGGTGTGGGCACTGCGCGTGCGCGCAAACCGAATTCGGGAGGAGTGAAGCATCTACGCATGCGCAGTGCCGTCGACAGCGCCACCGCAGCTGCGTGACGTCAGGGCCGCGTGTTGGTCCATACATGTTTAAAAGTTGAAATTTTAGGCTGTGCGGACTCTCTACGTGTGCGGACTATACACGAATTTTGTTTTTCAAGATAGTTCATTATGAGGAAATGTGACGGATTTTGTGAGTGAAAGAGTATGTTAATGATGATTTATGTATATTATAGGCAGGGACGTAGCCAGGGGGGAGGCCCATGGGGCTCGGCCCCCCCCCCCCCCCCCCCCCGAAATCTTCCGTTTTGCTGGGACCTCCTCTCCCCCTCCCCCTCATACAGCACTTTGTCATAGGCGCCCCCCCCCCCCCCCCCCCCCCCCGAAACAAAATTTTGGCTACGTGCCTGATTGTAGGCTTCTTTGTGTGCTAAGAAAGCAGACATATGTCAAGGTGTGCCGTCTATAAGAAGATTTTCGTGTCGACTAAGCACCAGGTGCCGACTATGCACGGCACGCGGACTATCTAGGTATCTAAGCAAGAACTTTTACTTTGGACCCCAATTTGCCCCTGCGGACTATACACCGGGTACGGACTATAGCCCGGAAAATACGGTACATATATTTTAGGTTTTTGCATGTCCTATATTCCGTTCACGCCTACGCTGACAGTGCGGTGCAAGCTACTTGTTCGCCAACTATAATTAAAGCCTCTTATCGCTTGACCTCGCTCTCCCCGCGTGAGTATGCGGAGAGGCGGTGACCACGTTGTGCAGAATCGACAGTTGACTGGTCAAACGAACATGCTGCTTCCACCGCACTGTCTGTTTAGGGGTGAACATTTCGCAAAATCGTAATTAACTCAGCATACCCAACGGCTGATCGGCTTCGCAGAAGTTTATATTTTATTTATTTTTCTGCGCTTTCTTGTTTTATTTCTCATTGATGAGTACTGTTCATTCATTTGCACACATGGGTCATTAGACAGCTGAAATGACGTCGAAAGCTTCTTGTGATATAGTTTTTTTTTTTTTTGTAATCTTGAACGGATTGTAAAGGAAAATGAAGGTGATATATATGTGGATGCCGTCCTCACTGTATAATTGTAGGGCTCGGCGGACATTAGACAGGCGGATAAATGTCAAAATATGTTTACTAATTAACCAAAAATTGTAAAGTCACTGTTTAATTACATAGCTCTTTTGTTTTCTTTTCTTATTTCACTGTAGATTACACTTGTGCAGCTTCAGACACCCCGGCCATGAGACTTCCCCTTTGGACTCGGTTTAATGAATTTGTGTTTAGTATAGTTGCGTTAGTTGTGTTTAGTATAGTTACGTTTATTATCATTAGTGAATGATTTTTTTTAACGAGGTT
Organism: Ixodes scapularis; assembly: GCF_016920785.2. NCBI lineage: Eukaryota > Metazoa > Arthropoda > Arachnida > Ixodida > Ixodidae > Ixodes > Ixodes scapularis. The sequence goes on along the minus strand of NW_024609846.1, from coordinate 67,361,145 downwards.
ATAATTGCTTTTTCTTTTTTACAGTGGCTATTTTCAAACCTAACGTTGCATTTGCATATGTTGGTGTGCATGTGCATGGTGTGTGTCTGCATCTAACTGTGTCACATGACACCTGTGACATCCTAATGACGTCTGCATATAGTTGTTTCACTCTGCACTCGGGCTCAAAGTATAGCTATGTTGGACTGTTAATTTCAGGGTGGCATATCCCACAAGCCTCATGTTGGCTTTGATGTGCCCGTCATGCTAACTGATGTGCGCTAGATACAATAAATGTACTCTATTATTATAATGAATATTATTATTATTATTTAGCGGTTTAATGGGCCTCTTCGCAATTGCAATTTTAAAGAGAGTAATGTAACCCCAAAACTCTAAATGGCGATTTCCGAAAAACATGGATTACCTCAAAACTTGCTGCTTTTTCACAAAATTGTTTCATTTAGGTGGGCTTTAATAATGTCTCCGTTAAAAATTGTAATCGCAGCATAGCCCATTATACCAATACTTAAGAAGGTAATTAACATATTTTGGTTAGTAAACATAATTTTATGTTTATTCACTTCTCTAACGTTTGTCATTGCTGTGGTATTGCTGGCTACTGCAGTGTGTGACCCAATTGTTATATGTTTGTTATAGGTACTTTGGCCAGATAAACCTCAAAAGAGGTACCAGGTGTGCACCACGCCATACCGCAAAGAGCGGCATTTGTCCGAAAGTGCTCAGGCTCATCAAGGAAGGGAAATGAACCCGTAGGTACTATCCAAAGATTGCCAGCCGCTCTCTTCAAGCCGTATGGAGAGCTCTATGAGTTCAGCAAGCGTTCCTAGTGGTCCTTGGGATATTTCATGCTGGAGGCTGTGGTTCTCCTTAGGGCCACTGCCTTTGGGAGTTCCACGTTCGCGGCGAGACGCTCTACCGCGAAGCGGGTTCGTACTCGCGTGGCATGCTGCTCGTTGAGCGCAAACAGACACCAGTCACGTTGGTAACGGTGATAAACTGTTTATTTACAATGAAACAAATAATAACAACACAGCGGCTATAAGCTGGTGAACGCCGTCGGTGTGGAGATCGCCCACGGCCGAACGGTCGTTCACAAAGGTCCAAAGTACGGGGTAAACGCTCACCGGTGCGCCGGAAGGGTCCCCGTTATCGCCGCCGCCGAATCCCAGGAAGAACAGCCAGCGCGACTGCTGTCCGCTCGTTTTAAGATAACGGCGGGGGCGAAGTGGCCAATCAAGGAGCGACACGTCGATCTCCTTTGTGCGGGGGTTCGTTCCGGAAATCGCCCCAAGGGGGAGAGGAGGAAGCCACTCACAGTGGTAAGCAGCGCCGCCTCTCGCTACGCCAGCGCGGCCGCCACGGCGCGCCTAAACGCTGACGCGACAGAATGTTGAGGGATCACAATCCCCACACTCCCCCCTCCTTAGCCAATAGTCACCCGCAAACGGGTGGACCAACACAAACACACAACAAGACTAAAATAATTAAAAAAAAGAAAAAGGCCGCCACGGGACACAACAGCCCGGCTCATAGGTCCATGGTCCAAATTAGTTCTTCCAACGGTCCCTCACCAGCGGTACAGCTCCCAGCTGCAGTCGATCGGTTGCGTCATCCCGTGACCGCCGCGCACGTGGCGGGTCACCTCCTGAGCGCCCGGGCCGGGGTAGGGCGTCGAGACCAAAGTGACGAATGTCCCACAGCAGCATTCCGCCGAACGCCCAGACGTCGAACTTGGAGGTGAACACCCGAAGGTGCAAGCACTTCGGAGCCGTCCACCGCACTGGGAGGGCGCCCTTGGACCTCTGGTGGTAGACGTCCGACTCGGAGTCCGTAATGCTCCTGGAGAGGCCGAAGTCGGCGACCTTGTAGCAGCCGTGTTCGTCGACGAGCATGTTGCGGGCGACCAGGTTCCGGTGGATATCCCCTCGGCTGCCGATGTAGTGCGTGCCCTACGAGCCCTGCTGGGCGAACTGCGCCAGGTCCCGGGGCCCTTGGGACTTGTTACGGGACGAACGGGAACAGCTGGTCCCTAGTTGGCGAGCTTTCCGACCGCGGCGGGGGTCCCGAAGATGATGAGCCGGCAGTCCCTGGCCGGATGTCGATCCCGACGGCACACGAAAACGACGGGCTGCTGGTTTGGCTCGCGGCCGGCTGGGGTAGCGGGGCCGCCTGACGAGTCACGCGCAGCCGTGGTCCCTGGACGCCGCTGAACTGCCGCAACCAGGAGACAGCAGCTCCAGAACGACGCGAAGCAAAGGCTGGAGGTCCTCCTCTTCGTAGGTGCGGAACGTACTGCGGTAGAATGACCACCTGGTCTCCGACCGCTTGTGACGACGCTCGCACCGCGCTTTTGCGTTGACAAGTGGCACACGTGAGCGTAGGTGGCAATAACTGACCCATGGCAGTTACGCGTACCCTTTCCCTCGGAAGCCGTGTTTGGGGGATTCCCCTACGGGTTCATCCGGGAGCGAACGCTGAGGTGACGTATGTAGGTCACTGCTTGCCAGTAAACAATGGTGTCTGGCGCGTTCGCGAAGGCAGCAGGTGTATTGTGCTTTGCACTTCCCTTAATGTGACATTTCGCCACTTAATGGGGCTGCCTCTACGAAAACTTCGGATAATAGTTCCTCCGTCTACGCAGATTGTAGCGAGACGCCTGTTGTTCATCGTCGGCGTTATCTCGCGCTGCGGGTGCATGTTTTTGCGGGGGCTGAGTTTGCTCGTTGGCCCCGTTTTCCCTCTCATGGTAGGGTTTCAGATCGCACACATGTACCGGCCCACCGACTTTTCTTGATTGCAAGTTTGTCAGCTTGTACACGAGTGGGGAGAGAAGTTCCTGCACTCGGTACGGGCCACACCACTTCGGAGCCAATGCGGCCGAGAAGCCTTTGCTGGCATCACTCAGAACATGGTTGCGTCTGAGGACGAGATCGCCCACTTTGTAGCGGAGATCTCGATGCGAGCGGTCGTACTGAGCTTTTTGTTTCGCCCGCGCTACCTCGAGATTGCGACGCGCCTCTGAGAAGGCTTCCGTCATCCGAGTTTGTAGCTGCCGCGCGTGGTCCGTTTGCGTCGGCTGCGCGTCGTCCACCCCGGCGCTCCCCCCTAGGACACGGTCCATGGGGTTCGGAAGCTCTCTCCCGAATGTGAGGAAAGCGGGGGTGAAGCCCGTCGAACGGTTGAGAGTGGTCCGAAGTGCGAACCCGATCTCGGGGATATATGCGTCCCAGTCACGGTGCCTTTCCGCGAAGGCGGCCAGCATTGGTTTGATGTTTCTGTTACATCGCTCCGTGATGTTCGACTGCGGGTGGTACGGCGTGGTTGTTCTGTGCTTTATGCCAAGGGCCTTGCACGCGTCCACGAATACCTTTCCGACGAAGTAGCTCGCTCGATCAGTCAAAAGAGCTTCGGGGAATCCAAAACGGGTGAAAACCTCCATGAGCTTCTCCGTGATCGCTCGGGCTGTCAGCTTACGGAGTGGAAAAAGTTCCGTCCATTTGCTGAAGTGGTCACTTACAACCAGCAAATACTGGTGTCCTTTAGGGCTCCTCGGTAGGGGGCCGACCACGTCGCAGGCTGCCAGAGACCATGATTGCTGGCTCGGAATCGGTTGCATTAGGCCCGGGGGTTTGCCGCCTCTCGGTTTGAAGCTTTGGCAAGAGTGGCAGGTGCGGGCATAACGGAAAACGTCCCGTTTCATGCCCGGCCAGGTGGCGATGCGACATAACTTTGAGTAAGTCTTGGAGGCGCTCGCGTGTCCGGCCAAGTGCGAGTCGTGATAGTAGCGCAAAACTGCGTTTCTCAGACTGCGGGGTACCACTACCTTGAACGCCTCGTCGGAGTCGTTCTCGGAGGGTATGTACCTCAGCAAGAGCCCGTCATTGCTCAGCAGATATGAATCCTCCGTGCCCGCACCAATACCAGATGCGTCCCGGCACTCGGCGCCTACTACAATACCAGTAGTGTTGCGCCCGGCGGTCGCACCGCCCGCCTCCACGGCGTCCGACTCTTCCGCGAGTCCGTCGATCACCTTTCGACAAAACGGATCATTCTGCTGGGCTTTCAAAAGCTCTTCTTTGCTGAACACGATTCCCACGGCGCTCACTGCGTCTAGGTGGTTGATCGTCTCGTCCGGGTTGGTCAGATCTGCTGCCTCCCTTTGGGACTGAGTCACGGCTTTGCCTGACAATGTGGATGTCGTTGGCTCGGCCTGGGTCTTTGCGGAAATTTGTGTGCAGTCTACGGGGGCTCGTGACAATGCGTCCGCCACCACGTTTGTGCTGCCTTTCCGGTACCGCACGACGTAGTCGTATTTTTGCAGCATCAAAGCCCATCTTGCCAAGCGACCAGCGGGTTCGCGAAGTCGGGAGAGCCATATTAGGCTTTGGTGATCTGTTTCGATCACGAAAGTGGTCCCGTCGACATAAATGTCGAAACGCCGGAGTGCAAAGACGATGGCCAAGCACTCTTGTTCGCATGTGCTGTAGTTCCTTTCAGCTGGCGTCAACGAGCGGCTGGCGAAGGCCACCGGTCGGAGTACACCTTCGTGCTGTTGGAGCAGGACCGCGCCCAAGCCAAGATTGCTGGCATCTGTTTGGATCAGAAAGGGCTTGTTCAAGTCGGGTAGCTTGAGTTCAGCTGTGTCCGCGAGCGCTCGGGAGGTGCGGCGAAAGGCCGCTTCCTGCTCGGGACCCCAGCTCCAACTCACGGACTTTCGCAAAAGGCGTGTCAGTGGTGCTTGAAGCGTCGCGCAGTTTGGGATGAATTGGCGATAGAAGTTCACCATTCCCAGGTAGCGACGGAGGGAGCTCACGTCGGTTGGCGCGGGAAACTCCAGGATTGCCTGTAGTTTGTCGGGATGTGGCGCAAGGCGCCCGCGATCCAGTTCGAACCCGAGCAAGGCGATGCGGGTTTCGGCTATTTGAGCCTTTTCGGGGTTCAGGGTCATTCCCGCGGCTTTTAGCCGGTCGAGTACGTCCTCGAGATGACGTAGGTGATCTTCGGAGGTGTTGGAGTAGACGACAATGTCGTCGAGATAGGCCATTGCGTGTTTCCATTTGGCTTCTCCCAGTACTCGGTCGATCAATCGCTGGAACGTCATAGGCGCTCCGCACAGACCGAAGGGCATTCGTGTGAATTCGAAAAGCCCGCGGTGACAACAGAAGGCTGTTTTTGCCTCGTCACCTGGCTCCATCCGAACCTGGAGGTAGCCTCGGCTAGCGTCCAGGGTGGTGAAGTAGCGCGCACTGCCCAAGTTGGACAGAATCGAGTCGATGCTCGGTAGCGGGTAGGCGTCCTTTCGTGTGACGTCGTTCAGACGGCGGTAGTCCACGCAAAGACGTGAGCTGCCGTCTTTCTTCGGGACCAGCACCACAGGGAATGCCCAGGGGCTGTTAGATCGCCGGACGACTCCGGTGTCGATCATTTCGTCCAGGGCACGGTCGATGGCTTTTCGTTTAGCCAAGCTTACGGGTCGCGCGTTCTGCCTTCTTGGCAGTTCGTCGCCCGTGTCAATGCGATGTCGCACTTCGTTTGTGCAGCCCGGTCGGTCCGTGAACATTGCGTCATAGCGGCGCAACAACGACGACAGTCGGGCTTTTTCCCGCCCTGACACGCTGCATGATTGCGTGAGCAGTGGGTGCGTCATTTCCCCGATGGGGGCGGCGCTTGCTGCCATCGGCGCTGGACTCGGTGTCTTGGGGTCAATGACCCGGTTTAGGGAGTCCTTCGCTTCCTCTCGACGGCTCGTCGCGTGCGCCAATGGTGGCGTTGGCGGTACGGTCGGGGGTTCGCAGAAGGGTTTCAGGGGTGCAAACGTGCCCTCCCGATAGCCTGCGCTGCTGACGTCGATTACAATGCCTGTTTTGGCAAGGAAGTCTCTGCCCAAAATAATGGGCACCGATAGGCCAGGGAGATGAACGAAGCGTTGTCGTCTTACTCGATTCTCCCACCTCGCGACCAGCCGCGCGGTACCAGCCGAAAGGGCGGTTCCGCAGGCTAGGCGAAAGGCAGTGTTGCATTCTCGGAGTCGGACAGAATTCTGTCGGAGGTGAGTCAACACTTCGTCGCCGAACATCGAAGCGCTTGCTCCGGTGTCGAGGAGTGCCTTGAATGCCTTGCCGGCGATCGTTACAGAAATGAACGGGGCCGGCGTGCCGGTCGGGAAGCCTATTCTGTAGGCGGTCGGCAAAAGAGTGGCCATGGGACCCTCTGATTCTTTGTTAGCCACCGGTCCGTCCGTCCAAGGGCCGTTTACCGGTGGCTTTGCTCGTTTCCCGCACGGTGCGATTCCGTGTTCGGCCGCTCCGGGCACTGGCGAGCGAGATGACCGGGGCGATTGCACCGAAAACATCTTCTGTCGTCGCCTCGCTGGGGGTTCCGCCGTGCGTTTTGGTTTTCTCCGGCTCTGTCGTAGCGTGCATTGACTCGCTGAGATTGAGGGATCCTCGTTTCCTCCTGCCTCGCTGCCTCGTTGGGGCGCGAGTCGGTGGTTCTGAACTGCGGCGTCGGCCGGCTTGTTCGTCTACCGTAGGAGTACGGGTCGAGCGCACGATCTGAGATTGCGTACGTGTCTCGGCCCCGATCTTCCGCATAGTTTGCGGAATCGTAGCGCCTCGGTGTTCGAGATGGCGTGTCCCCGCTCCACGCGCAGCGCGGTTCGAGGGCCGCTGACGCTGGAGGCGGAGGCCGGTACGCACGGGCAGCGAGAATGTCACCCTGAAGGCGCCGGGCCTCGGAGGCGAGCTCGTTCAGGTCGCGGAAACGGCTGCCTCGAAGATACGCAGCGAAAGTCGGGTGGCTTTGGCGTATGACGCGTTCCACTCGCTCTGCATTGGGAGCTGAGGGTTCTGCGAGCTCGAAGAGCTCTTGCATGGCTCGTACGAACTCCAGCAGGGACTCGTCCGGATGCTGGGTTCGCTGTTCGAGCTCCCGCCGCATCCTTCTCTCGTAGTCGGCGGGAAGGAATTCGCGGCGGAACGCCTCTCGGAACTGATCGAGCGTTCCGGGTTGGTCACCGACAAGTCGGAACCAGCGTGCGGCTTCGTCGACGAGCGCGATTGGCAGAATGCGCTCAAGTATTTCACGATCGGACATTCCCATCGCGCGTTGGTACTTCCGTAATTCGTCAAGGAAGTCCGTAGCGCTCGCTCTGTCTGCGTAACCCCGATAAGTCGGGACGGGAATTCGGACCGGAGGTCGTTGGGCCTGTGGTGCGAGTGTTGTCGTTCGCAACGCACCTGTCAGACTCTCAATCACACGTGCCGCGTTTTCGAGCAAGGTGTGATGAGACGCCGCAGCGGTTTCTCCGTGGGGAGACCGGTAGGCTTCGCTTTGTGCCGGCGGCGGAGCACGTGCGTTCAGGGAAGATCCGGGAGCGATGGCGCCTGTCCGCAATGGCGTCGGAGCCACGCTCGGCTGCAGGAGTGCGTCGTAGGGCGCTTCTCGTTGGAGGGTTGGCATTTCGGCTTCCCGTTGAAGTGGGGGCCGCGCGAATGCGTCGGCCGCGGTCGCCAGCGTGAGCAAATCCGAGAAGTCAGTCTGCATCGTCACGGTAAGCGCTGGTTGCGCGAGGACTCGTCACTCGGCAGCAGTCGCCACACACGTACCAGGGTTCTGGTCGTCAGCCCTTTTGTTGGGCGCCAAATTGTGGTTCTCCTTAGGGCCACTGCCTTTGGGAGTTCCACGATCGCGGCGAGACGCTCTACCGCGAAGCGGGTTCGTACTCGCGTGGCATGCTGCTCGTTGAGCGCAAACAGACACCAGTCACGTTGGTAACGGTGATAAACTGTTTATTTACAATGAAACAAATAACAAAAACACAGCGGCTATAAGCTGGTGAACGCCGTCGGTGTGGAGATCGCCCACGGCCGAACGGTCGTTCACAAAGGTACAAAGTACGGGGTAAACGCTCACCGGTGCGCCGGAAGGGTCCCCGTTGTCGCCGCCGCCGAATCCCAGGAAGAACAGCCAGCGCGACTGCTGTCCGCTCGTTTTAAGATAACGGCGGGGGCGAAGTGGCCAATCAAGGAGCGACACGTCGATCTCCTTTGTGCGGGGGTTCGTTCCGGAAATCGCCCCAAGGGGGAGAGGAGGAAGCCACTGGATGGATGGATGATGGATGGATGAATACGGCTGAGCCCTTTGGATCGGGCGGTAGCTTACGCCACCTAGCCATTTTGTTTTACCATTTAAGCTTAGAATATTTAAATGTGAAATCTATATTTACTCCGCAGTGCAAAGAAAGTGAGGCTATGAAACCCCCTTGCCATCAGTGGATAAGAAAATACCTAGTTTTCTCTCGATTTCTGCCACCATTCACTTAATCTTTGCTTGGTAATCTCTACAGTCTTGAAATCCACTCTCCCTTCGCTGTCTCTAAAACCCAATGACTTTATTAAATCTATGTTGTCTTCGGTAGGCATAGGGTGAAGCCCTTTACAGTAGAGTATCAAGTGCTCAGCCGTCTCGTCCTCCTCTCCACAAGCAGTGCACACTGTATCAATTTCCTGGTACTTCACTCTGTATGTTCTGGTTCGCAGAACACCCGTTCTTGCCTCAAACAGCAATGAGCTTCCCCTAGAATTGTCATAAATGCTTTCTTTGGCAATAACTCTTTTGTTTAATCTATAGCTTTCCAGAGCCGTCTTTGTCTGCATTCCCTCTAGCCACCAATCTCTTTCTGTGGCCTTAACTTTCTTCTTAACTGAGACTTGCTCTTCCGTATCTTCGCTATAGCCCAAAAACTTTCCTCTTAATTTCCTAGTGCGCTGTCTCCACTTTGTGTCTACACTCCTCATGTATAAATAGCTGAAAACCTTTCGTGCCCATTGCTCCCCGTCCATTTGCCTCAACCTATCCTCAAATTCCACCTTGCTCACCGCTTCCCTGCTCTCAAATGATGCCCATCCCATGTCTCCCTGCACTCCCTGGTTTGGCGTTTTGCAATGTGCCCCCAAAGCCAGTCTACCTACTCCGCGCTGTTTTATTTCTAGTCTCGCATGCACTTCGGATTTCATGCATAGCACTGCGTTTCCAAAAGTCAAGCCAGGCACCATGACCCCTTTCCAAATCTCTCTCACCACCTCATACCTGTTGTAATTCCAAAGTGCTCTATTTTTCATTACAGCTGCATTTCTGTTGCCCTTACCTATTATATACTTTTCATGGTCTCTGAGATATTCTGCACCATCACATATCCATACTCCTAGATACTTGTATTTACTAGCTCTCTCAACTGTAATATTCTGTATCTTCAGCCTCTCAACTTCATCCTCGTTAAAAATCATGACTGCCGATTTTTCGCTACTGAATTCTAAACCTAATTCCTCTCCTTCCCTACCACAGATGCTCATTAATTCCTGCAACTCTGTCCTGTTGTTAGCCATTAGTACAATATCATCCGCATACATCAATCCCGGTAAGGATTGCTGAATTTTTTGGCCTAGCTTACTGTAAGAAAGGTTGAACCCAAGCCCACTCTTCTCTAGTCTATCCTCCAATCCTCTCAGATACAACATAAACAGCAAAGGCGATAACGGGCACCCCTGCCTAAGGCCTCGTCTTATCTCTATTTTCCCTGTCGCCTTTCCTTCCCATGTTATAATCACCTTGTTATCTTTGTAAATGTTCCTTAATAGTGCTGTTAGTCCTTCATCTAGGTTTAAGTTCTCCATTATGTCCCACAGGTTTCTTTGGTTCACATTGTCATAGGCACCCTTGATATCCAGAAATGCCAACCAGAGCTGTCTGTTTTCTTTCTGCGCTATTTCTATACACTGTGTTAGAGAAAATAAATTGTCCTCCAACCTTCTTTGTTTTCGAAATCCGTTCTGTAATTCGCCCAGTATGCCCTCGCAATCTACCCATTCCTCCAGTCTGTTCTTTATAATCTGCATTACCAACCTGTAAATAACCGGTGTCACGGTTATAGGACGATAATTCCTAATATCAGACTTATCTCCCTTTCCCTTATATATCATACTCATCCTACTAAGCCTCCATTCATCTGGAATATTTCCTTTTGTTATCATGGTACTCACTACCTCCCTTAGTTTTGCCTTAGATTTAGGACCCAAATTCTTCACCAGCTTGATAGGGATACCATCTGTGCCTGTCGACGTGCCACTAGGGACTCTTCGTTCCGCCTTTTCCCATTCTCTTTGTCCAAAATCCGCGATGTCACAAACTGGACTGCTACTTCCTTCGGTTCTCCTATCTTCCACATGTAACCGTTCCCGAAATTTCTCCTCCATCACTGCTCCTATATATTGTATCGCATCATCTCCCTCTAATTGATCTCCCTGATGCGAGAGTATGAACCTCTGTCTAGCTTGCGTTGTTTCACCGAGTGAGTTCAAGTGCTCCCAAAACTTCTTGGCAGCGTTTCTATCTTTCTTACTTACATTACTCATCCATTCCTCACCCTTTCTCTGAATTTTCGCATTGATCAAACTGGATGCCTCTCGGCGCTGCTTACCACTCACAGTGGTAAGCAGCGCCGCCTCTCGCTACGCCAGCGCGGCCGCCATGGCGCGCCTAAACGCTGACGCGACAGAATGTTGAGGGATCACAATCCCCACAAGGCTTAGGTAATATCGGTCTTTTCTTTGTAACTTTGTGGGTATAAGGCAAGCTGTATTAAATTTATTGCAGGTTCCAGTTGCACCAAGCAGGTGCACTCACCCTCAGGTTGCAAGCTGCTCTCTTCAAGTCGCATGGGGTGCTTTATGAGGTGAGCAAGCATTTCTAGCAATCCTTGGGACATGTCGTGCTTTAGGCTTATGTATTACTGGCCTTGTCTTTGTTACATTGTGGTATATGGCAAGCTGTACTAAATTTATTGCAGGTCCCAGGTGCACCAAACAGGTGCACGCACCATTACAGATTGCAAGCCGTTCTCTTTAAGCCACATGGAATGTTCCATGAGGTGAGCGTGCATTTGTAGTGGTCTTTGGGGCATGTGCTGTAGGCTAATGTATTACTGGCTTTGTCTTTGTGGTATACGGCAGGCTGTATTAAATATATTGCAGGTCCCAGCAACAAAAATTGCAAGCCGCTCTCATCAAGCCACGTGGAGTGCTCTCTGAGGTGAGCAATGATTTCTGGTGGTCCTTGGTACATGCCCTTCTGGGGGTTTATGTAATACTGACCTTGTCTTTGTTATTTTCTGGTATATGGCAAGCTGCATTAACTTTCTCGCAGTTCCCATCTACACCAAGCGGGTTGACCCACCATCAGACCGCAAGCCGCTGTCTTCAAGCCGCACAAAGTGTTCTATGAGGTGAGCAATCATTTCTGGCTGTCTTTGGTGCATTCCATGCTGGGGGTTTATGTAATACTGGCCTTGTCTTTGTTACTTTTTGGTACATGGCAAGCGGCATTAACCTTCTCGCAGTTCCCATCTACACCAAACGGGTTGACCCACCTTCAGACCACAAGCCGCTGTCTTGCCGCACAAAGTGTTCTATGAGGTGAGCAATCATTTCTGGTTGTCTTTGGTGCATTCCATGCTGGGGGTTTATGTAATACTGGCCTTGTCTTTGTTACTTTTTGGTACATGGCAAGCTGCATTAACTTTCTCGCAGTTCCCATCTACACCAAACGGGTTGACCCACCTTCAGACCGCAAGCCGCTGTCTTCAAGCCGCACAAAGTGTTCTATGAGGTGAGCAATCATTTCTGGCTGTCTTTGGTGCATGCCATGCTGGGGGTTTATGTAATACTGACCTTGTTTTTGTTATTTTCTGGTATATGGCAAGCTGCATTAACTTTCTCGCAGTTCCCGTCTACACCAAGCGGGTTGACCCACCGTCAGACCGCAAGCCGCTGTCTTCAAGCCGCACAAAGTGTTCAGTGAGGTGAGCAATCATTTCTGGCGGTCTTTGGTGCATGCCTGCTAGGGGTTTATGTCATACTGGCCTTGTCTTTGTTACTGTCTGGTATATGGCAAGCTGCATTAACTTTCTTGCAGGTCCCAGCTGCACCAAGCGGGTAGACCCACCGTCAAAGACCGCAAGCCGCTTTCTTCAAGCCACACAGAGTGTTCTGAGGTGAGCAATCATTTCTGGCGGCCCTCGGTACATACCATGCTGGGGGTTTATGTAAAACTGGCCTTCTCCAGTTTGATCCATTTTTACCTAAGGAAAAGGTGGACCTCTATGGTGGGATGGACATGCATTCAATATTTTTATATACATGTATACAAAGCTGTCTATTTTGATTCGAACGAAATTAAAAAAAAAACGGCACGAGTTACTTAAATGATTCCCTCACTGTGTGTTTGTGGGGCTTGGAGGACATTAGATAAGGGGATAACCGTTGCAGTATGTTAATCAAAACTAATGAACATAATTTTTTTAATAATGTTTTTAATTAATTGTTTTATGGGATACGTTTCAATTCTAGTTTCAAAAGCAGTAAATATTAGACTAACAGAATTTCTGTATAGCAACAAGGTTCAAGTTATGGAATGCTAAAAATTTGCTTTTTAGAGCGCAGCTCTTAGGGGCCCGTTTCCGGCTGGAGCGGCGTCGGCGTCGGCGTAACCGCGCGGTGCATCATGGGAAATGTCTCATAATGCACCGCGCGAGCCCCCCACCGGGGTCACGTGACCTCGTGGGGGGCACGTGACCCCCCCGAGGTCACGTGACCCCGGTGCATCATGGGAAATGTCCCATAATGCACCGCGCGAGCCCCCACCGGGGTCACGTGACCTCGTAGGGGGCACGTGACCCCCCGAGGTCACGTGACCCCCGAAGTCACGTGACTCCCCTGAGGTCACGTGACCCCCGCCGATGTCGCGTGACCCCCAATGACGTCATCGTCACTGATGACGTCACCGGCATCCACATCGTCATCGTCATCATCACTGATGACGTCATCATCACTGATGATGTCACCGGCATCCACATCGTCATTATCACTGATGACGTCACCGGCATCCACATCGTCATCGTGATCATCACTGATGACGTCACCGGCATCCGCATCGTCATCGTCATCATCACTGATGACGTTACCGACATCCGCATCGTCATCGTCATAATCACTGATGACGTCATCAGCGACGTCACTGATGACGTCACCGACATTCGCATCGTCATCGTCATCATCACTGGTGAAGTCATCAGTGACGTCACTAATGACGTCATCGGTACCCGTATCGTCATCGTCACTGATGACGTCATCAGTGACGTCAGTGATGACATCATCGGCATTGGGGGTCACGTGATCCCCAAGGTCACGTGACCCCCCTGGTTAGTTTAAGCCCCCCCCCCAGTGCCCTTCCCTCCTCCTCCTCAAGAGCTGCGCTCTAATTCGGCGTTACAGGGAGTTGTAAGCAGCTTTCACTTTTTTGTCACGCGATTCGAAAATTGCGCACTCGGGGAAGACCTCAGGATGTTGTGCGGACGTGGTTGCTTCGGACGCACCTTTTTATCTTGGACGTATGACGCGGATGCATCTACCAAGGACACACTGTCGAGATAGTGACGATGTGCCCAGTACGACTATGTCGCTCTTCCACCCACCATTAACGGCACAAATTCTTGAGCTCCTGAGCTCGGTTTTTGCATCCGACATTAAAACACAAAAGTTGGACAATGAATATGTGGAAGCCGCTTGGCATTTCGTGAATTGTTTAAGTCGGGATAGCCTTTAATATTGGCTGGCTTTTAACACTGCTGTTGCAGCATGGCCCATATAAGCCATTAGTTACTAAGCTAACAAATTTTCGTCAATTAGTCAACATACTGTGACGGTTATCCCCTTTACTGATGTCCACAGAGTCCCACGAACGCGCAATGAAGAAGACATTCTCATAACTCTCGCGGCCTTTTTTGAAAATTCTGTTAGCTTTGATATAGAATGATCTGTATACATGTAAAACGACTTGTAGAGTGTAATCATGCACATGATTGTGTTACAAGGTTTTGTTTTTCACCCAATTAAGTAGTGCATTTTTTGTCGCAACCTTCCAAAAATAAGCAAAGCATCCAGTTTGGTATTCAAATTGTATTCTATTTCGGTAATAAATCAACGGACTACTACTTGGTTCGCCTTTGGCTTCATACTGTGAATAATAGGCATGTGCGAATCATGAATTTTGGGCTTAAAGTGTATAATGACTTGAGCTTATTAACTTTTCAGTGGAATATCACAGTGTCTGTCCCTCTCTCCAAGCCTGTTACTTAGTGCCGTCACGCTAGCCTCAGCCATCCTGACAGTGTTGGTATCACTTGTTTAGCTGTAGGCTGCTTTGATTACTTAAGTACATATGTTTTCAAAATGCAGTAATATGTCAGTGAAGGAGCATGATCGTGCACGAATAGTAACTTTAGGTATGGTACAAAAAAATGCCTAATATCAGGGGCAGATAGTCATCCACTGAAATAAAGTTAGAAGTGAATAACTTTGATTACCAAACTGAATGCTCTCTTAAAATTCTCAAGGATCTGCTTAAGCTGCACAGTTGTAATCGAGGCAGCAAGCAAAGCTTGTCATTTATTTATGCTTGTCAGCAGCATGCTGCATGGGCATATAGATTTATAAGCGTACATAATCAGCATGAGGGCAATACATATACTTTTTAAATGAAATTCTAATTGATCTCGATATCATCGCCCTACTGCCAAAGCTCGGTTAGTTCTGATCCAAATTATGTAGTGGCTCTGGCTATCATCAGGTCAAGGCCTACATAGAGGTTGTGAGTATAAATATACGATTTGATGGCCTTCTCGCCATGCTCATCCTTCAATTTCAAATTAGAACTGTTGCTGCAATGTCATGACATAGCATGTTAGGACATTGCAGCCTAATACATATTCTTGATAACAGAATAGCTACAGTGTTATTTGTTTTCTAAATTTGACCTTGAGGGGAGTACCGACATCCATCAGATGCATAAACATTCACGTAACCATTTTTAAATTTTTTTCTTAATTCCTCCTGTGTACATGTCAAAACCTCTCCGCTATGGAGGTGTGCATTTCCCACCAAAGTATGAGTCTGCACTGCGACAAAGCGAGATTCTTGCGACTGGGGTGTTACACCACCACCTAGATAAGCAGAAGGCCTCCGCACCGTCATCACAGCCAGATCGATTGAGGCCTGAGATTGGGCACGAGTGCTTCGTCAGTGTTCGGCCGGGGCTCGTGTTCCATCAGCGCGTTGTAACTTGGACTCGGGCCCAGTAGCCGAGTTAGCGCCATCCGACTGTGATGACGTTTCATGAAGGGAGAGGAGGCGATGCCGAGGCTTTGATTGTTCTAGATGGTGTTGGGTGTTAGCGCGATAATTGCGATTGCGGAGTCTGCTCCATGGGTTTCGCTTCTCCGCAGCGCAGTGCACATGCAGAGAAGCGCACTGAACAAAGCCAATTCATTGCAATGGTGACTTTACGAGTGCTTTGAAATGTTCGAATGGCGTAAACGACTTTATTTTCGCGAGCTTGATATTTCATACATTTTGTGAAGTGTCAGCTTTGGAAATACTTTGCGGGAACAAAATTTCACAATCAGGAGTAATGTTCAATGTATTCGTAGCCATGGGGTTACTTATTTGCATGACCAATTTGAAGCAATTTCGATAAACTCGCAAAAACTAAGCCTTTGCAAAAATTAAGCCGTTTACAGTAGTACGATTAATGTTGAAACCCAATGTCAAATACCGTATAATACTAAACTGCTATAAGAAAATTTTAATATTAGCACAGTCCTGAAAAATGGCCATTTGCAGATGTTTTCGCTGTGGCCTTCATCAATCCATATGGGCTTCAAATGTAGCAGCTGCAACCTTGAATCTGGAAAAGGCTATTGTTTGTCACACATTTTCTTTATGGTGCCTAAGGTTTGATGTAATAAATGTTGTGCCCTGCAGTGAACACTATCACCTGTAGCATATCCCTGGGCAATCAAAGAAGGCACACCAACAATGTCTGACGTATCAGACTTTCAGAAATGCTATTGTCCGATTTTCCTCACCCTTTTGTCAGGATGAAGCTGTTACTATCTTTCTTGCTTTCCTCTCATAGTGGTCCTTTGAGCGAGTTATGTGACGTTATATCATTGGGTGGCATAGGGTAATTTTCTCTTCTCTTTTCCCGCAGGATGTAATGGCACACCATCATCACCAAGGAGAGTGTACAGTGAGGAAGCTCGGAAACTTGAATAAAGTGATAAGTAATCTTTCAATTTTTGTCTTTATAATTACGTGAAGCACACTGATCATAATGACTGTATGCTACACATGCATACTTTCAGCTGAAAAATGCAATCCACCTTTTCTTTATTGCTTTTCTCACACAGTTTCAGAAGACGCTGGTACGTCATTTTCACGAGGAATGTTTGGAAATAGAGCTGCGAAAGATTTCCTCGTAATTTTCACGTACAAAGCCGCAAATACAAATGACGACTTTCCTAGTCAATTTAGAAAAACAACAGTACGTTATTTTCACGAGGGAAGATTTGAAAACGATTCAGTCGTCATTTTCACGTCTATGCTCGTAAACTAAGAATGCGGTGCCTCGTTTTTTTGACAACTTTTCCCAAATAATTTAAAAAAAAATGATTGTAATTTATTTTGACGGGAAATGTTTGGAAATAGAGATGCCAGAACTTTTTTCGTAAATTTCACGACTCATTTTTAAGAGTGTAGTTTTATAGCACTTACGTCCAACTAATATTCACAACGATGTTTGCAACGTATATTTTTAAATCTCTTGGGATTCTTACGGGAACAAATTTTGCGACGTAATCGTATGATTTCGATGACTGCAGAACATTAAACCGTTCGGAGGTAAATCACGAGCGGAGATTTTTCAGGGGACCATAATAAATCGGAATACCGCAAAAGGCGTATTCACTCTACGTACCCCTTCACACTGCAAACTATTTGTTTCGAAGCAGATTAGAGCCACAATGGAAAATTTTCTGAAATCTGAGAGAGCTTTTTAGCACTTGGTGGTATTTAAGAGAGCGAAATCTACCGTAAGAGGAAATTTCGAATAAAATAAATAACAACAAATCATATGTTCAAATAATCACGCAGCTTCGAACCTCCTCGCCTGAGCCAAACCATAACAAACCTTCTTTGCAGATCACAACCCATGATGCTCGTGATTGTTGAGCGGCGCTCGACGAGTGCGAGCATGCGTAAGTGTGGCATTCGGTTCCGGTCGTCTTTGTTGAAAACTCGGCAATTGTCGATGATCGTCGTTACGATCTTCGTGGACAGAGCAAGGCTGTTGATAGGTGCGTTACTGAACACTACCGCAAAGCATGATCGCGATGCATTTGCTCGTGTACGTCGGCTGCTGCTCGCGTTGGTGCACATCGCAACTGAAGAAAAACATCGAGCGCCCATTGCGTGTGATTATGTTCCTTAATCAGAGCGGAACAAGTGTGCGGCTGTATAAAGACATCGTGTTTGGCGTAAATATGTAACTCGGTTTTACACTTCCCGTATGTTGGCGACTTAAGGGCTGTTTATACTCCGACGTTGAGCGCAGTGAACGCAACGCAGCGCAGAACGCGCGCCTTTCATTGGCCGGCAACCAGGAACTCGATATCTGCGACCAATTAGTATCTGTGCGGGCTGCGCTACGCCGCGCCCGTTGACGTTACGTTGGAGTATAAACGTACCTTTAGCTGAGTTTGAGACGTTCAGCTGGCCTATGACTGCGCGGCTTGCGCGTCAGCTTCCTTTCTGTTATATTTAGTTTTAGTTTTCATCTGTATTTCAACACTTTAGACGTCTCGTGCTGACTGAGGAGCACAAGCATCTCGTTCTCGTGCCTGTTGTACTTTTGTATGTAACAATTAAGTCCGTCTCTGTTACCCGAACATCACAGATATTTTTTTTTTCTTCTTCAACTGTGAGTAGTGTTCCAAAATAAAAGAAGCCAACGTATGAATTGTAACAGGAGGAGTCCGGCTCTACATTCCTTGACCAGTTTTGCGGAATGGGCACTCCCATTATTTACCAATTTCCGTTCCGAGGGATTAGACCTTCCGACAATTACATTCCTTTCATCTCCTCGGAATGGAGACAGAGGGCCCATTGCCACTCCTGGAATGACCTATAACTCCCCCATTTGATTCCTCTAATTCCTAAACATGAAAAAAATGGCAATGAACAGTCACTTTGCGTTACTGGATAAAAAGCAGCACAAAGCTGCTAATATTATCAATCGCGCAGACAACTGTAAAACTATGCAAAAGCTTTCTCAAAGTATTCTACTAAGCCGAGGAGTGGTCGCAGAAAGCGCTTCGTGGTAACATGGTGTCACTGAAGACATCGATCGCGCGATCAAGCGTGTGGGCTTGCCACCTTTACCCCGAAGTCCTCAATGAGGTGAATACCCACTCCGTACACTCTAAGAAAAAATGGTGGAAAAAGGTAGCAACGGCGCGTCTTCCTCCCTTCTATATACTGACGCGCCCCCAAGCGGACACGAGAAAAAAGGAGGAACGAAACGTTTTTCTCTTTCTCCAGCAGACCGGAGGAAGCTTTCATCCTCCCGACTCATCTTCTTTCGGTTTCCTTTTCCGAGCACGTCGCGCACGTTGTTTAATAAATGTTGTTGAGTTGATTGAGCTTCAGCGGCAGCGAAGGCCGCCTGTAATTCTGTCTTCTAGCCCAAACGTGCAGAACATTTCGGTTGATGACGTTTTTATCACTAATTTTATAAAAATAGCAAACGAAGCCTCTAGAAACAGCGAAGTTCCCGAGCAGCGCCAGCAGCGCTACGTACAGTGGGTTAGATGGCCGTCTCCGGATTGCGGGACCAACGCGGAATTATTTGTGGCGGAACCACGCGGAACTGTGTCGACGTTTTCGACGTTATGAAAATCGCAGGAACTGCGTCCAAAACAAGCAGGTTTTGCTGCCGGCTGGCTGGGTGCCTTACGAGCTGAGTTCGATTTTGTTTTCCGATGCCGAGCGCCAACCGGCGTTCAACGTGGTTCTGTATTTCTGCGTCTCAGCAACATAGCAGCAATATCGTGATGGCAGTGCTGTGCGTTGTGAACAGAAGACTGGAATTATCGCCGATGTGACCGTGTGTTCGCGTATCAGTGGTTTACAAGAAGATGAGATGACGTAGACTGTCGGGAATTGATGCCACTGGTCGGGCCATGATCGGAGGGGGCGGGGTTTCGCAGGTTGACTTTCCGCTTTAGATTAAAAAAGTTTAAGACCACTTGAGGGATCAGGTGGAATCGATCGACGTGCTGATAGTCATGTTGGAGCGCTGGTCTGAACAGTAATCTCCTATCGTATACAAAGGCCAATGTGACTGTCGGTTGTCTCCTTCCCGAGAGCGATTGCGCTCTGGGGAAAGGACTGAACAGTACGAAATTATAACGGAAAGTACGTATGTTTACAATGTGGAATTTCAGCATTAACAAAAAATAATAGGTAAAAATTAAAAAAAAGAAGCTACCCTTTATTTTGCTGTTTAAATATACTACGGTTCCTGGAGAAACTGCCCTCCAAGTGGCGCGCTGGGATTAGCGCTAGAAGTTTTCTAGTTCGCCACGGCGGAGCTCCGTACACATAACACCTGTCGTAAGTAGCGGCTTTTGACTGCATTCATGTTGATCGAAAAGCGATTTCTCTGCCCGTGAAGCATCACTTCCAGCTGAGTGAATATCCGCTCTAGAGAGAGCAATTCAAGACCGTAATAGCAGCCGTGCGCAAACAGAACAAATAGAAAAACAAACACTACAATAGAAATACAGGCAACGACGCGCCGTGCGGGGAAACGAACTCATGGCTTCGAACCGCATTGGAGCGGCTTGATTTATTGGCTTTCAAATAATTACGGCATGATCGAGCGTTTACTTTATCATAAGAGATTCATCCCGTGAGCCATTCAAAATACTCTCAGGGGTATGACATTGCTGGAAAAAAATCAGCATGCTGGGAATATATATTTTATTGCTTAGCCAGTCACCGAGAAATTCCGAACGTTCAAAATAACCAGTATAAAAGACGTAAACGCAGAGGTCGGGTGTAGTGTTCGGTAAGCAGGTGCATACCGAACACTACACCCGAGGGTCGTCGGTCAGAGGGGCTGCTGTAGACTGTTGATCGCCGCCACCCGTTCTCGAGATGTCCCCGGACAGGACCATACCAGGTGATGGAAAGTCGCGGGGATGCCACAGTGCAGGCAATTCGGGTCACGGCCTGTGTCCTCCTGGTCCGTTGGGCTGTGGAACTTGGCATGCCAAACGGGGGTCACCATGCTGCGACTCTGTAGTCCGACCGAAAACTAGTATTTTCATCAATCATCTCCTACCTCCGCTCCTCTGGGACTTGTGGGGATCCGTCCGGCCGCCCCACCCTGGAGTCCCGTCTTTCCCGCATTCCCCCCCCCCCCCCCCCTTCGCCCGTTCCACCCGCGCCCTGCCAGGGCCGAACATTCCTGCTCATCCCGATACTTGGACAGGGGAGCGTCACCGTACGGCGCGTAATCCCCGCTCGTGGATCGTGCGGGGCCCGTGGCAGGGTCGTGCGTGTACACGTGGACGGGTCGTGGTGGGCACGTGATCGGTGGTGGGGCGAGGATATAAAAAGGGGAACTAAGACAAAGTAAGGCTCTCTCTTGCTGCCGACTTGGGGATCAACAAGTCACGGGGGCAAGCTCGGACGGCGGGGGACGCTGGCGCGGGGAGTGCGGGCACTACGTCGAGTGGCGGACTCGACAAACGGACCGGACAGCGACCCTGGACGACGACGTCCCCCTGACGTGATGTGGACGACCACCGCTGGGACTCGGAGAAGCTGCAGTGGCAGCGGACTTTCCCCCGGCCTCGCTGATGACCGTCCCCCGATCCCGAAACCCCCAGGCAATAAGTGAGTCAATGAACCCTTTTGCCGAGAGCGAAGTATTGCTGTGTCATGTTTATCCGGGAACAGGGTCTGGGGGAATCGGAGCTAGAAGATGCCCGCAGACTGAACAGTACATCTAACCCATCGTCACCGCTAAACCCCCCTTTCCCCTCCCCCATGCCACATGAGGCCCAATAGGCCAGGGTATTCGCAACTCCAACGCCCTATAGGTGGCGGGGCGGTAGTTCCAAGATGGCGGAAGAGACGGGGATAGATTCTCCAGGATATCCCGCGCGCCTGCTCGCGCTGACGCTGTTCAGCGTGCTAAAAATTATTTATTGGTCTACAAATGCGAAGCGGTTATGAAGGGATCATATTACAGGTGACGTAGATGTTGATGTGCGTTAGGAAAACGAGCATGCTGTTATTTAAAAGTTGCAGAAACCTCAAATTGCGAAGCTTTGGGGTGAGCGAGCGCGTTTTAGGCAACGGCCAGGTTACTGTTTGTGGCAGAATATTTTTGAGGGCGATGAAGATATGTTTGAGGCTTTGCCTGGCCATTAGTTCTCTAAAAAAAGAGCCGAGAACGCTGACCGTCAAGCTTCAGAAGAGCAGCGTTCACAGTATTGGTGTCTTCGCGTCACAGGCTCACAACTCGCTGCTCGCCGTCTCGGTGTTAGTGTATTGCAACACGTAATCAAACTGCTCTATAGTTATTGATAGAAAGTTTTTTATCACAGGCTACCGTGCGGTGTAGCATTATCACCGCAAGCTCGCGCTGTGCCTTTGAAGTACAATTTTCAGTGCGCGCCAGGAGCGTTGCCGTGCTCATCATTCTAAAAAAAAAATGTTGTAGTCCTTGCATTTCTTGGCACATATACGACACTCCAAAACTTCAGCTCGCCGTCCAGCCCATCGACGTCAAACTGACGGCCCCAACTTTTACGAGAGGCTTGATGACGGTGCATTATAAGATATTAAACAGCTAAAGTACGCATCAAAAAGTACCGAAAAAAAAAAACGCGAGGTTTTGCAATAGGGCCAAGAAAATCCCGATTATTATTATTTTTTTTACAGTCATTCACACTTACTTGGGTTATTTTAAAAAGTTGCACAACTCGGCTAACAAGTCGCTCGTGAAAGTTGGTAGCACTGGTTGAACGTCAGTGCGCTGTACGTCCAAACGAAGTTTAGGGGTGTCGTACGCTCTGCAAAAACTGCCTATTAACATAACCGGCGTGTTTAGAGGTTTTATTTATCGATTTATCAAAAATAAATATGTTAATATACCGTATTTTTTGCACCGCGTTATTTGCAACATTGCGGTCCCTCTGGCCAAAACTGCGCGTTCTAAGCTCTCGTCACAAACGGCTGCCTAACACAGAACCGCTTAAAATGCTTCTGGCCTCTATTTATTTGCTTTGTAATCGCCTGAAAGCAAGTACGGGTATTCTGTCTTTTTTAAGTGCTTGGAATAAATGGTCATGTTCCTTGTAACGGCCTTAAAATGCGAACCCATTCCCGCTTTGTATTGCTCGACATACCGTTGCGCGACGAGTTTTCTCCTACTTATGGCAAAAAATAGACTTTCCGTAGACCGTACTATAGAGTTCTTCATTATTAGTGGGAGCGTTTTTCGTCACGTTGAGTACAGATTGAGCTGGCGGCCATGCACAAGACCAAAAATCCGAAGCGTATGCGATACACGAAAAGTCCCTAATAAAATTAGACATCCCGGTCCTTCGTGCAAGGCTGTTGCAAGGCGGAGCACAATAATTCCTTTTTTAACGCGTTCACGTTTTTCGTTAAAACGGCTTCACACATGAAGGCCGACAGTCCCTGCCACCGTTTCCGCGCCGCCGCCGCCGTCCCCGCTCCTCTGGTTCTCCGTTCGTCCACGGGAGGGCGAGCGGCGCGCTGGAGTCGCTAATGGTTCACACAATAAACGTTTCAATCAATCAATTGGTTGTAGTGTTCGGGTTAGTGTGCCGTTGTATTCATGTTTCTATGTGCCATGTACGTATGTGTATGCGCTCAATGTATGTTCACCTGATGCTTGTAGTATCCATAGTATGCGTAATGTTTCTACATGCCTGTATACTAGAGGTTCCCGAAAATCACGAAGGGATTTTCGGAAATGGTGGCGGGAGAAAATAAAAATATTTTTTGTAGTACTCGAATTGTGCGGCACCTAGCGCCACCTAGCCTAGCTACGTGCAGTTACTCTGCTTGACCCTGCCATTTGGTGGCAAGCGATTTAACTTTCTTTCACGCTACGCGACAAACAGCGGCTTCGAATTTGTTCTTTTGAGAGCGGCTTTTGGTTTCGCGGATTGGTTTGCCATTCCTCCGTGATGTGCGGTTTACGATGGAATTGTGACTCGAGGAACAGCAAAGGTAAGACGTAAAGTTCGCGAAGTAACTGGGTATCGGTTGTCACTGTTTAACACCGTAGTGCTGACGACGAGAGGACTGAGTAACTGCTTTCGAAACGCAAGTTTCTGTACCTGCGGAGGGAATCTGGCTTCGGAAATAAACACAGTTCGCGGAAAGCTCGTGTTACACTTTTATTTGCTGCTCCTCGCGTCCCTTAGAAGAGACGTAGCGTCCTCGTTAAGCCCTATTGAGCTCGATTTGCTCGATTCAGGTCCGCCATATTAAGATGCAGGCGACGGAGGAGCTATTTGCACCCCTGCTTTAGGTACGAAAGTTTCTTCCTTTCTAAAGGAACATAGGTTACAAGACCGTTCCTCCCCTTAGTGAGGACTATTGATACCCTTTTTTCTAGAAGTGTAGTGCGCTCTTTGCGTGGCTACGGCCGGGTCGATCCATTAACTTCCTTTTTTGGTGTTAGCAGTGCGAGTGAGAAGAAGAAAAGAAAGGGGGACGAAGAGGAAAGACGCACCAGCACGGACCATACCGAACGATTTGTAACGCTTTCTGATTAAATCAGTTTTTCTTATAATCCTAACATGGCAGAGTCGACACCGAGAAGAATCACAGGTACGTGTTAGTAGAGGCACACGTCCCAAGCATGCATTTTATTGAACGCCTGCCAAAGTAACCCCAGACATGGCCGACTCTACAAACGATCTCGCAGAGCGCTATGAACAGCTCCAAATTGCCTACGAAAAGCTTCAAACTGATATGTCGACGATCAAAGAGCAGATGCGTCAAAGTCAAGAACAACGCCCGACCACGGGTTCAGTGCCGCTAACACCGGACACAGTCGCATATCTTGAGGACGCAACAGCTAACGTTCCCATGGCTTACGAAGCGACCTGCCGAGAGCCTGCGATCCTATACCATCAACGAGCCTCCCGCCATCATCGCAGGGACTCAACAGTGGATCGAGGAGTGGGTATCGACAAACTCACGTCCCTTCGAAGTGCACTCTACGATTGAAACGTCGTCCGCCATACCTCTTACTTTACAACGGAGATATCGAGACCAACGTTTCTCTGTGGCTTGAAGCGATCGATTGCGTCGCCTCTTTTGCACATTGGACGTCATCGCTCACCATGCTGAATGCGTTGACTCGACTCAGAGGACCTGCCAAGGACTGGCAGACAGAATATGGTAAATCGATTCATGACTGGGAAACGTGGAAGCAAGCTCTCCTTGAACATATTTAAGAGGAAGATGAGCATGTAAGACTTCATCGAATACCAGGCCCAACGAAAGCTCCTGCCTATTGAAACGCTTGTGCTATACATTTACGCCAAAGATGCTATGCCACAAGAGTTGCCATATGAATCAGCGCCCGAGGAGAAAATCTCACTGATCTTGCGTGGCACTGCCGACTGCCGACGACAGATGGGTGAATTCCCTGGCGTCCAACAGTTGCAGGTGGGTGCTCAAACTTATCGACAGAGCAATGTACATGGATAGCCGATGGCCACTAAAAAGGGGCAACTACGCAAACGAGGAACGTGAAGAGCTGTGCCGAAGCTTCGAAGATAATGCACAACATAACACAATTAAATGCTACAACTGTGGCAAGCCGGGACATATCTCAAGGGAATGTCGTGTTCTGAAAACACCCGCCACTATTCGGCGGAAGAAATTGAGACGCAGCGCACACAGTCCGACGACGTCATCTCCAAGACGTCTAGAACAAGACGATAACGAACGCCGAAGCCGTACCACGATGTCATAAATGTTCGTTGTTTCCTATGTACAAGCGGAGACGACCTACCCATTGTTCATGGCACAATTGGCTCAGACACAACTGTGAAGGTTTGCATCGATACGGGCGCAAACGTCTCAATCATTCACTCTGAATTCATTCCACTCAACTCAAACGTCGCAGTTTATTCCAACAGATCTGAGATAAACGTTCTTGGAACACGAGTAAGACCAGAGAAAGTCACAGCTTTGACGATCACGGTAGGCACTATTCACGTTTGGCTACCCGAGGTGTTCATCACGGAACTATACCTGCCCCTGTCGACATCCTTCTTGGATCAGATTGTAGACGCCTTGCCAACGTAGATGTTACCTTTCACCCAGCCACGACGTTGCGGTAGTTTAACAGCCTCAAGGAAAGCACGCTTGAACGTTGTAGCCAAAGCATATCAAGTGAGCTAACGGGTGAAACACTCATTGCATCGTTCTATCAACGCAACCTTTTTTATTGGCACAGTTCCATTATGTGGAACGAAGCACGGCGATAGATTTGTCAAACTGGAAACGCGAGCGAGTTCCCCAGACACCGAACTTCTCGAACACATTGAAGTGGCCGTCAAAGAAATGACTCAAGATGCATTAGTTGATCAACGGAACCAGCTTCGTCACATTCTACTGACACATCACTCAGCCTTTGTAGATAGCGAGAACAGAATAGGGTTATGCCCCCATTTTGAACATTCGATTGATCTCAGAGCCAAACTACACGTCACATCTTACCCGTATAGATACTCTCCTGCTGATCTCCAGTTTCTCAACAGGGAAGTCAACGATCTACTACTTCTCTGCTTTTCTGCCATTTCTGCCCTCACGTCCCCTCTACGTGCCTTGCTGGCTCGTGACGCTGATTTCAGCTGGACTGAAATTCACGACAAGATTGTCAATGACGTGCAGAGAACTTTTACATATCTTCCAATAATCGCAAACGTCATGTACGGATGTCCAAAAATAATTCACGTCGACGTCAGTCAAACTGCTTTGGGAGTCGTACTCGCTGAAGCTCAAGAAGGGGGAGAACGAGTAATCGAGTATGCAAGCCGCAGCTTCAATGAGCACGACTCGAAGCTCCATTCAAACAATCTCGAATATATTGCTCTTCAGTGGGCCGTCACCGAAAGTTCGCCATTTTTATTCGTGGAGGACCTTGATTCAGAGTTGTCACAGACAACATGAGCTTTACGTACTTAGTGAAACAGAGTACAATCAACCGCAGATTCGCCAGGTGGACACTCGACTTAGCGGAATATGAATTCGATTTTGTACACCGATATGGAAAACTCAACGGAGCAGCAGACGCGATGTCACAACTTGACATGCCGGAAAGAGTCCTGGGAAGCCTCATCAACAACGAGGTGGCTGGATGCCCACTCAAGTGCTTGGCGATTGTGCTAAGTCAGGACTCCCGCCTCAGGAGTTTCCAGGCGTCTGATCCCGAATGCCAACGTCTTAAATTACTACGAAACAAGGAGAACAGTCTCTTTAAAACTGACAGCGGGAACCTAGTACTGAAACGGAACCGCAATGAACGACAAAGCACGTGAATTGTGGTAGCTCTTGCACAGCGCGACATCGTAAAGTCTTTGTGCCATGATAAGGTCGAACATATGGACACAAGAAAAACGGCAGATCAAAGTTCGAAGCGTAACTGGTGGCCGTCCGTGACTAAAAACGTCGCACGGTATGTTCGATGGTGCAACATATGTAGGCAAACAAATCGACGCACAACTACAGAGGAAGGATGCCTGAACCCAAGAGACGTCCCTGACGAACCAAACAATGTGATCTCGCTTGATCATTTTTGCCAATGGTCGAGGAAGAAGGCAATACCCACGTTTTGGTGTGCCTTGACCACGCTACACGCTACGTCAACGGATCAGCTGTCCCCAACACGGTTTCCATTTACTACATCAAGTTCCTGACGAAAAGATGGATCCCCAGATTGGGGGTACCGGAAATGATCATCACAGACCAAGCAAGAGGATTTGTGAACCGAAACAAGGAAATAATTCATCGACCTCTCGGTGTGACACACACCAGATCTCCACCATATTGGCCGGAAGCAAACGGTCTTATCGAAAGAATGGTAGGAACAATCACGGAGGTCCTGCGAAAACTTGTGGACAATCGTCCCAGCTGGCATATCGTATTGCCAGATGCAGTAACCGCTGCCAATGTCACAAGACAGAGCTCAACGCTATACAACCCTTTATGGCTAATTCACGGGAATGATCCCGAACTTACAGGCGAACTAAATGTTGGAAGCGTTGATGATGACTTCACCGAAACCGAAAAATTGCTCAACCTTGTCAGGAGCCGAAGCGTTGCAAAGCTCAGTTTGGATAATAGCCAAACGCTGGCGAAAGTCTGGTACGAAGCCGACGTGAAGGCACCTTCTTTTAACGTCGGCGACTTCGTATACTGCAGCAAAGGATCTCGGTGTGGAACCCTGGACTCTTTATTTGAAGGGCCGTACAAAATCGCACAATTCAACGACAGAAATACTGTGTTGCTGAAAAGAGCCGTCCCCATAGAGGACAGATCTAACTCAAGATTAGTTAATTTACAAAAGCTACGAAGGTGTGTCGCAAAAGATATCGAGCCAGTCAAGCTATCAGACACTACAATAGGACAGGCGCTAGCAAACCAAGTGGAAAAGAATCGCTGTAAAACACGCTCAACTTTCCAGAGGGATCTCCCGATGGTGTTGAAGAACCAGCTGGTTCAGCGCACAACGGAGATGAATTGGACGCAGTAAGCTAGAATGCAACATCAGTACGTATGCCAAGGCAACGAAGGCCTCCAGCATACCTCCAAGACTATTTCACAAATTGAAGCGGCGTACAGACTTGAATTGAGGATAATTCAAACTTTGTAGGGGTCTTGTCAGCAGTGCGAGTAAGAAAAAGAAAAGAAAGGAAGACGAAGAGGAGAGGGACGCACGAGCATGAACGATACCGAACGATTTGTAACGCTTTTTGATTAAATCAGTTTTTTTCTAATCCTAACGTTGGGCACTGCTGGACGAGAGACAACACCAACACAGTGATTTTGTTTCCCACATGTTTAGTGACTCCAGTGCTTGATAAAATGGGCGCTTGGGCGAGTCGGTGAACCATATTCAACTTTGACAGCGCAGAGGAACGATCACACACCAGATACCCAGAAAGACAAGCACACGCGCTGAACTTCCAACTCTTGTGTATTTCACTTCCTCGTTCTTCTCTTCAACGTCTGGATTGGCTTTCCAGAACGTGATAAGCTTATCACGTTCTGTCTGTCTATGCTAGATTGCAAACTCAACGATAAAGTTAACTCAATCGGTCGCTGATTGGCTGCTTTCTTTGTCACGTGATGTGACGTTGCGATCGAGTTTCTCGCTACGGATTTCGATGGAGTTCGAGATATTCTGGTGAAATAATAAAGATCGCGGTGACGTCAGAATTTCGTCACGATTGAGTTTGGCGATGGAGATAACTTTTTTGTAGTCAGGCAGCTAGCCAAAGTTGCCAAAGTCAATGAAGATGGCGACGTTCACGCTCGCAGACGGGGCGAGCCAAATCGAGCTTACACGGAACATCGCAACGTTTTTTGTAAGTTCGGTTCATGGTTCGTCAGGGACGTAATCGGGGAACACTGCCCAACACTCGTTGGTGCTGACAGTTGCCGTGGCAGCTTTGGCGGCGTCGAAAGGGGCCCATGTGCTGACAGCCGAGCAGCAAGTGCTCTCGGCTTCTGCGTGGCTGGCGGCACATTTTGCTGCGACGAAGACATCACCGGGCGTCGGTGTGCTGCGAGTCGCGTTCTTTGCATGTTACAAAGGTGATAATCGATCACCCGGGCTAGGCTTCGCGCGCAAAGGGAAGACGGAAAGACGACAACCAAGAAGTCTAGCGATGCAAATTCAGCGGTGTGTTCGGTAAGTGTTCAATACGCTCTGTTCTAATACAGTCTGAATTGAGCATTTTCTCAATGCGCTTTCGCGAGAGCTTTCGGTAGAAAATGGGCGCCTCATTCAACGTAATGAGCGTCGTGCGAGATCGTCGCACGCATTCAAGCTTACTCGTGGTTGTATATGTATCATCCAAATATCTCGGGCCTTAACATCTGGAAATTGTTCAGCTGCAGCACGTTGTGTCCGTTTTCACTTTAAGATTGCAGGTTCAAATAATAATATTCTGGTTGTATGTATGTTTATACAGCCTAGAACTTGGTCTGCATCGGTGGGCGACGAGACTCCCAGCTGTAGATGAGCAATTTAGCCAGTGCGGTACAACCGCTAGCCTTGAGTCTTTAACATGCATCACGCAGTGGTGCAAATCGAAACGGGCAGGGGTGGGGATTGAACCCAGAATCTCTGGGTTCTGCAGCGCGAGCTGTTGCTCCACGTGCTCCGAGCTGGTGTGCGCTAGCCCACTCGGCCCACGATCCCCCTTGCAGGTTCAGACTGGTGTAGTATCTTGTTTTTCGTTTTTTTTTTTTTTTTTGCTTTTGTTGTCTGAAATGATCTGCTGCTTTTCTTCCACACAGGATAGGGCGCGCCTCGTCAAGCTGCAAGCCATGCAGCTTTTTGCCCCTATCTCCCACCTTTGTATATAAAGGAATGTAAAGAGATTATAAACTCAATTGACGCCGTACCTCTTTGCTCTGATGGCATAATTACGAGTATTGTGCAAGGCAAGTGGAATACCTCCACTTTTTTTAACTATTTGTAGAAAAAAAGTGGTGGGATGTTATGCAACTACTAGCTCCAAGTAGAGGCTGCATTAGCATGCAATGTCTATCTAGTCTTGATGTGCTTTTAAACAACTGAAAAGGTTATGAAACATTCATGTCAGACACCGTCTCACTGTTGTGTGCAGGTGACAGTGACAAAGCCCTGGAGCCATGCTTGCATATCAATTCCTCGCAACCCCATTGGATGTTGTGCTGTCCCGAGGCCAAGCTTACCAGAAAGCCTTGCTTAAGATTCTGTTGTAAAGCAGTGAATAGGATGCTCAAAAACAGGTTCCGCTGGTTGCAAAGGTACTGGCCACAGCAACATCATTTGACTTTCTGCACAATGCCGGTTTTTATAGCTCTACCTTGGGGTCTCCCCCTTGAGCCCCAAAAGTCCGACCCCGAGGACGGTGTAAACTTCGACAGCGGAGGACAAGACGGGCATTACAGCTGAGACAATAAAAGAGGGCCTCCTCACGGGTGGCATCTTGTTTCTCATCGACTGCGTACGCATTCTGGCTCTACCGGTGTATTGTTTTAAGTATAGAGGAAGAAAAGGTGAAGAATTAACTGTGGTATCTAATATCTAGACGACTGGACTTGCAGCGCCGTATCACCATTAAATTGGGAAATGTCTGTTTCCTTGTATATGAAATATACTTTGACATTAGAAGTCAAGATGTGAGTCTCGGCACATAAACAATTGCACCGAGATTTCCTGACCAAAAATTGTATTCTATGTATAAAAGTTTGTCGGGTATGACCATGGGAGCTCTGCAAATTTTTTTTCATGCCATACTGAAATCATGACAGACGCAAAATGGTGCTAGGGAGGATGTTTTATTGTGGATGGAAATTCTACACCCCATGAGGTGCAGAACGAGTGTGGTCAGTGCAGATGATTGCTAGTATGTGCCTCCAGAGCCTGCAGACAAAGTACACGAAAAGGGTGAACGCTCATAAAAACATGCATTTTTAATGAGCACATTAAAGAAATTGCATAGAACAAGAGTATCCCAGTCGAGTGGTGAGCAGTAGTGAATGGCATACTTCTTTTAGAACTCTCTTGCAGTGCTCGAAATAGCAAGAATGTGAGACTCCTGAAAGACATTTCGTATATGCGAGCACCTTCCTAACCAAGGAAATGCTCGGATCAGCACACTCATGGTGTGGGTTTTGGAGTACAACACGCAACCTATGAGACAAGCAGCCCTGAGCAATGTGCATCTAGCTTGATCTAATTACTTTGCAGTAGACAAGCCTGCTCTGTCAATCACATGAAAAAAAAATGTAAAGGGAGAAGTTGGTGGCAATCAGTCACTTTGAAACACAACACAAGTTCAGAAATTGAAAAGGAGCGAAATCACAATAGTGCTGCATTCAGCTTCCTTTATGCTACAGCTGTCTGTCATAACTGACTTCCATTGACAAGGTAACTGTTGTTGCCATCAATGCTTTTGGTGCTGTGGAAGTCCAGCTCTTCCGCATTGCATTGAGCATGCAACAAAGGCTGTGAGCACGAGCTGCTTTAGATGTAACTGAATAAAGCAAGGATGAACAAGCACAGCCTAAAATAACTTATTAGTGCCATGTGACGCAGGTTATTTCGACGGTGTTCTAAACAATGCTTGACAGCCAATTTTGGACCTAGATTTCACTTCTCTACAACTAGAACATTCATGCTGAACTGTTGGGTGCCCAGCAGCATGTGCAATGCAACCAGCTGTTCCTGCTTAGTGGGCAAGAGGTCCTAAACAGTGCAGCTAGGGGGCAGTTCAGGCCCTCGCTATCTAAAGCGTGTTTCACATGCAGCGGTTTTGGCCCTAGAGCGGCGCGATTTCTGCCGTCGCGGCGCTCTGGCCAGCACCAGCGGTTGAGCGGCACGAGCTCCGCGACGGCAGAAATCGCGCCGCTCTAGGGCCAAAATCGCTGCATGTGAAACACGCTTGAGGTTGCCGGAGCGGCAAAATCGCGACACGCGGCGCTATTGTTCCCGAGCATGCCGATAGCGAGAGTGCCAGTCACGTTCCATGTCTTAGCGCGGGGGTGGCGGGCAGAAAATTGAGGGATAAGATAGCTTTCGAAATGCGGGCTTTAGGATGGGCTGCTGTATGGCGGCCACCCCCGCGTTGAGACATGGAACGTGACTCGCACTCTTGCTATCGGCACGCTACGAACAATAGCGCAGCGTGTCACGATTTTGCCACTCCGGTTGTGGGTCGCTTGTGCTAATCTTTTTCCGCTGCAGCTGTACCTGATAGCTGGTGCACAGCTGACATGACACAGTTTCAGTAGCACGCATACATGGTTTGCAGGTGATGTCATGTCATTGTATGAGACGCGGCTTTTAGGCACTTTCAAGGGCGCCGTGGTGGTGGCCACCACTCGGCAGATGTTACATAAGTTAATGGCAGAGGCTGCTCATATGGCCACGCACGTCTCCGAGCAAGCGCCCATGGCTGATTGGTTATTGTGCTTTTCTTCCATGCAAAGGGCCAAGGTACGATGCTTGGCCGCAGATGCACCTTTCTCTGTTTCTCTAAATGTTGCGTTCGGTAAATTCAAGACCTCTGTTGCTTGTTCAAAGTCCGGTTGTTCTACGCGCCGAACCTTCTACCCCGATTGTTCCAGAGGCCCACGCGTGTACATGAGGGGCTTTGCCCGGTGATACGGAGGAAGTCTCGCTCTCGCGCTTGATCGTGCTACTCCGCCGACCTTCGATGGCTGCGACGCTACCTCTTTGTATTTTTGTTTTTGGAAAAAGTTCAAGGTGCATGCGCAGTCAGGAATTGAACCTCGGAACTTTCTGTCGGAGCCCAGCACGATAACCATTCGGCCACGGGCGCGCTTGCTCGGAGACGCGCGTGGCAATATGTGCCAGTGCGGGCACTTGCGCTAGGCCTAGGCAGAAGTTTAAACCGTCAAGTGATGACGACAAAGTTTGCCCGTGTTTGTCCAGTTCAGTACGCAGAAATTATAGCCCTTTGTGATGGCAAGAACCATCTAATGCCTACACTCAACTGGTCTGTGACAGATTGTGATCTCTGGCCTAAGGTGGAGGAGTTGGATACCTGAGTGCAAGCAAATTAAGAGAAATATGCAAAGCTGCACGCCGACGATTTTGCAAAGTTCAACAGGCAATGATCAGCTAGGTGCGTCCTGCTCCCACAGCCCTTTGCACCAAATGTTTTAGAGCATCGCAGAAAGTAATACCGTAGCTGCGCTCACTTTCTTTGTGTGTTTATTTTCACCAACTAAACCAATCACGCAGAGTGAAGGCAAACCTATCCTTATAGCCAAGGCTACACTGAGTCTTACCATCGGCGGCGGTCGGACTTAAGGCCCGCCCACACTAGCGATAAAGCGCGTTCCGTAGAACCCGTTGAGCCGGAAGAGTTTTCTGCCGCAAGAGAATGGCTCCCTGCGCTACCTTTTTGCAAAATGCCGCGCGCCGCTGGGACGGACGCGCCAATCAGAGGCGTCACATCTAGTAATGTGGGATGCAATGGCAACGCTTTGGCGCCAAAGTTGGGCCGCCGAGTAGTGGCGAGCCAGCCAAGCTTCTTTCTGCCATGAGCCTGGACAACAACACCTGGACCATTAAGTGTTTTATTGAAACGGTACGTATGTACTCATATCATTATGATGAAAAAAATACCCCGAGATCAACGAGAATGGTGCTGACCTGAACCAATGGGCGATCATCGGCGAGGATTCTGGCCTCACCGGTGGGTTTTTTTGGCGGCAATTGTTGCACGTTCATTGTCACTGGAGTTGTATAAATCCCTTTCGTGCCAACTTCATGATGTTAGCGCAGGGGTTCCCAAAGTGGGTTCCGAAGCAACTTTGGAAGAAACAAGCACAAGTATCTGTTGGGCTCAGCAGCTGATATGAAGCTGGCCCAATTGGCGTGACGTCCGCGTCGGCGAAACGCTAGCTAGTGTGGTCTTCAGAATGCGGGACGCATCTTACCACGCGTGGTGTGCCGCGCGCGTCTTCTGGCTAGTGTGGGCGGACCTTTCCAGAGAAACAGAGTATTTTAATATATCACAAAACAAAGAAACATATTTTTTGTTTCTGTAGGCATTGGCGCGCGCAAACAGCACAACTAGTCTGAATTTAAAAAAAAATCGACAGAGACACTAAAGACTGCTTACGTGTAGGAATGCGAAAGCATTCCTACACGCAGTGCATTCCTACAAGCAGCGCGCCACGTCTTCCTTCTTCACACGGCGCTCCGGCGGTGACATCACGCTCCCCCACTGCGCAGGCGCGGCGAACCCCGCCGGCTCCACGGCTTCCGTAACGATGCATCTGACCTGCTGAGCTTTTGGCCAATGGGAATTTAGCTGCCGTTTCGCTGCTACAGACGGTCACAGACAACGCCGGCTTCGCTTCATAGGACAGCTAATGGTTTCGCATTAATAAATGCGCAACGAGACGTGAAAGCTGACCCTGCGAAGGCCGCACTACTCACTCGGTTCCAGTGTTCCAAAGACAACAATCACGTCGCAGGTTGAATGATCCGAATAAACGAGCCGATTCTCAGCTGTCACTGTATTAGCGCCTGTTGAAAAAACATGGGAATATTACTTCCCATGTTAAGACGGCAAACAGTTTACTCCCCGTCATCCTCACAAACGCAGGGTGTGGCTGGTTATATTCACGCTCCTTGCTTCCTGATTGGCTCTTCGACGCTCTTCCCTTACAAAAATGAACAATGAGTTTCAATTGAGCTTCTAATGTGTTTTTATAGAGTAAATTGAAACAAAAAAAAAAAACTGAACGTCAAATGAGTTTTATCATTACAAAACTAATATTTATTATTTTGAATTTACTGATTACATGTTCAAATAAGTGTTATCATTACCCAATCAATATCTATTTTTTTAATTTACTCATTACAAATTGAAGTGAGGTTTATTGTTACCCGATCAATATCAATTCTTTTGAGTTTACTCATTGCACATTCAAATGAGTGTTATCCCTAAGAAGACAATATTCATTATTTTGAGTTTACTCATAACAAATTGCAATTAGTTTTATCATTACCGACTCAATATCCATTCTTTTGAGTTTACGCTTTACAAATTCCAACGAGTTTCATCGTTACCCAGTCAATATTTATTTTTTTAGTTTATAGATGTACTGAGTACTCATGCAAATAAGTATTATTATTAAGAATGCAATATCTGTTCTCTAGAGTTTATCCATAGACACTCAAGTGAGTTCTACCATAGGGCACCCAATAGACATGAGCTGATCTACACGATAAAGCCAAAGGTGAAGATAAT
Organism: Ixodes scapularis; assembly: GCF_016920785.2. Taxonomy (NCBI): domain Eukaryota; kingdom Metazoa; phylum Arthropoda; class Arachnida; order Ixodida; family Ixodidae; genus Ixodes; species Ixodes scapularis. The sequence continues at coordinate 67,326,113 of NW_024609846.1, read as the reverse complement.
CATGAATGCAGATTGCCTACTATTCAGAAGACATTCTCCTCAAATAAAGTCATGTTCGAAATTGCGATTCAATAACTTCTCATATTCATTAACCATTTAGTAACCCTTCTATGAAATCCAAACAGATTCAATTACTCCCCTTCTCAACTAGTACACTGTCTCGGGCGATCAAAATGACAGAGCGATAGACATAACGAACTGAATATACAGCATCTGCTCCCAAACTTTCCGACGTGTGCAATCCACTAATATATAAAATATATCCTGCTACGACCCCGCCCCCTCCTGCATTCGCATTTGACTAGACCGCAAGTCTTACCATCTCAGTGCATAAGCAGTAACATATTGAAATTGACTCTGAAATTTAGTTTTTCAGGTAATACAAATAATTAACAATTAACAAATTTAAAACCATTTTAAAAAGAAAGAAACAAGCCAGCAGTTGTTTTGCGACACTCCGCTAGATCAGTCACGACACCCCTTGGGTTCGCGCATCACAGTGTGGGAAGCACCTGCTGTTTAATATTACAAAGAGCGGCGTAGACTTTCCATTTTTCCGTGGGGGAGGGGAGGGGGGGGGGGCAGGCTAAGAAGGTTTTTTTTGGGGGGGGGGGGTGCTTTTCCCGCAATTTTTTTTTACGCCGGCAGTTAGCAGTAGTTTATTTTAGGGGATACATTTTACAGCCTATGTATATCGCCATGTGTCCGTCGCTGTGTGTCAATGTCAATCACCCTACAAGCATAGCCGTGTGTTCATCGCCGGTACCACGGCGCATGCGCCGGCAAGCACAAATCTGAAAAACAAAGTGCTTGTGCCAGCTGCGACGTTGTGGGCGTAGAACCCAGGCCCCTGTGCTTCTGAAGCAGCTAGTAGTCCACGTAAACAGTAGGGATGCCGCGAAGCACCCTAGGTTCGATTTCTAAAGATTTCGATATTTTCGACCGTACGGAGATTCGAATTCGAAAAATTCGCAACTTTCAAAAATCGTGAAATTTCGAAATCGAAAAGTTCGAAGCTTTCACGGTTTCTAAAAGTTCGGGTTCGAATATTTCGAACATTGTTTTACTTCAGGTTCGAGACATTCGAAGATTTCGAACTTACCTAACTTGAAATTCGAAAAATTTGAATGTTTCGATTTTTTTTTATTTGAAATTCGAAAAATTTGAATTTTTCGAATTCTTATAGACATGAAGTTGAATAAATCGAAGATTCGAATTTATTTTTACATAAAGTTCGAAAAGTTCGAAGGTTTCGATTCTCTTTTAGCGCTAAATTCGAAAAAGAAACTTAGGTTTCGAATTCCTTTAAAGTCCAAGCAGTGCCCGGACACTGCCATAGACCCAATGGAGTCGATTTCTAGGAAAACTGGGCGTTCAGCAGCGCTTCCGTGGTCGGAGGCGCTCATTACTGCAACGAATCGAAGCCTCATTGCTCTATTAATAGATTGCGAAACTAAAATAAGCAGCGATAATTATGTCCATAAAATGAAGCGCTAACGTATTAATAATTACTTTTGACGCCGTCGAGCTAGCTGGAGCGGCTTCCCAGCCGTTTGCGAAGCTCAAAATCCAACGTGGCGCAGCCCTTCCGCCGTGCCCTGCCGCTGCTCTCTACCGTGGTACCGCCGGTACCGCGGTAGGTTTTGTTTGGAAATTTACGGTTCGCGCGTGCCATACCACGTGTTATGGCAAAGAATTGTAAGTTCTGCTTGCCTACCTTGTGTCCAGCAGTTGACAGTCCGTTACTTGTCGTCGGCGTCTTCCAGGGAATCGAAACAGATGCAGCATTTTTCGCACTCGTTGACGCATTTATTCAGTCATTTGCATGACAAGAAAAAACAATTTACACTGTCACTTTATACAAGCGTTGCTATGCGGAAAAAAATTAATAATGAGCGCAGTATCTACGTTAGCAAGAGGTGCTACAGTGAAGATACAATGTGCGACACTGTTAGCTCGAACATGACATAGCTTTTTCACTTTGAAAGGCTATCGGCGCTAGTTCGCCAAGTGACTACTTATAGTTTCGTAAACCTCAGACGCAACTATGGCGCGAGAATATCGGTCTTCGCGATTGAAAAACACAATAGTCATGTCTCGCTAACATGGTCGATCGTTTCGGTCACGCCGCTATAAATGTCATTTTCGGGGACTGATATGTGTCCCCATACAATTCTAACTCGTCACGTTAAATAAAGAAACCCGAAGTACGTACTATGGACAGCTAGCTTGGGAGCGAAATGGATAAATACATGTTTTTTTATCTTTTTATTGTGGTCTCTGTAAAGACAAACGCAAAAAAGGGGGGGGGGGGATAGTGAGGCAAAAAAGAACGACGAGGGTAGAAAGTTGGGCGAGTTGGTGATTCATAATGATTAAAAAGCGCGACAGGACAACGGACACAGAAGGAGACACAGCACTGTGTCTGTGTCTCCTTCTGTGTCCGTTGTCCTGTCGCGCTTTTTAATCATCATAATCATTTTCAAAAAAGAATAGTAAAGCTCTTCAGTTACGGAATTTACCCAGAGCTGCACAATTGTCAGATATGACAATGGTGACTCCATGGTTACAATTTTCAGGGGTTTCCAGCCTGAATCACTTGCAGTTCTTTCCCTTTCCCAGTTGCAGATGACAAAAATAAACAACATACCACCTTCATTGTTTATTCTTTGTGATCTTGGCAGGGATCCAAGATTATGGATGACCAACATTATGGAGAATTGTTTTGGAAACTGGAGATGTCCATATTAAAGAGAAAATACTGTAACAGCAAACAGAAATGTCTGTTTCCGTAACATGAAAACACAATAATTATAATTTATGATATGCGTTACATAGAAGCAAACCCAGTGTGAAGTAAATATGTAGCCTTGCCAGAGAATTGTATGCAAACAGCCCTATTGGTGAGGGAGGCACAAAGCCAGGGGGGAGGCCCGTAGGGCCTGGCCCCCCCCCCCCCCGAAATCTTCCATTTTGCTAAGACCTCCTCTCCCCCCTCCCCCCCCCATACAGCATTTTGTCATGAGCGGGCCCCCTCCCTCCCCCCCCCCCCCCCCCCCCCCCCCCGAAACAAAATCCTGGCCACGTGCCTGCGGTGAGGTATGTCTAAGAAGATATTTAAAGGGTTATAGGTTGTGGATTCTCAAATACCAACTTGAACGTATGTTACGATAAAATATCAATTCTTCAACCTATGTAATAAGACAATAATGCAAAATTTTAGTGGGTCAGATATTGTCCACCAAAACTTGAGGTCTTAAAGAGTGGAACTCCCCAAATAAGTTGTTTGAATTCTAGCTGCCAAAGGTCCTGGAGTCACTGGTTCGAAGCAACAGATATTTCCCATGAAAAAACTGTGAGTGCGCAGGCGAGCTGGTGGATGTTGATCATAATGTAGAAAACCCGAGACTGTGGTGAAAGCAAGGATACGGAGTCGAAGAAGAAAGACAGGGGAAAAGAATGTCTCAACGTTCTTTTCCCCTGTCTTTCTTCTTCGACTCCGTTTCCTTGCTTTTACCACAGTCTCGAGTTTTCTACATTAAGATATTTCCCCCCTTGCCCTCCCAACCTAAAAAGAAAACTGCCTAGAGGCTGTTGGCCACCAGCAGGCTAACAACGTGTCTAAATAAAGTGGATGCTCAGAGGCTTCTGTTAGTCTATGATCTTGCTCCATAAAAATCGTGCGAGGAGCAACCTGCTGACGCAGTGGACAACATTGTCTCTCGAGGGTCTCAAGAAGCACAGCCAAAAGATTTCATGCCTAGTTGAAAGCTCGTGTCATTCTGACTGGTCCATGCAAATAAACAGTTAACACAATGAATTGTAACTCGGGCAAACTTATTCGTTGCTTACTTACAGACTTGAACCAAAATTTTTAGAGACCTAATAATGTGTAGATCTAGCTCTCTGTAGACCACTTTGGTATTTCCCATTTCTCTTGGCCTCTTGATGAGCTTCCGATACCTGTCGCTTGCACCGTCAAGTTGAACCACGAGTTGAACCAGGTTTTCTTGGTGTGGCCACCGAGATCCTGTGATGCCCATGGGATGGACCAGCCACTTCATTGCTCTTTCTCATTTTTGCTGTATGTGTATGCTCTATCCTCTCAGGATCTGCACAGGACAATGTAAGAACACATTAGTTTGTCTCGTCACAACACATGAACTTGCAGAAGAGAAACAGGGCTATGAAATATTGCAGAGGGCTGCTCCTACTATCCTTTTGTTTTTGTTGTAATTCTCTTTGCCCCAGCCACTCTCGTTTTACATCACAGTTGATCGTAGATTAGACTGCATAGATCACTACGACAGAACCTAGCATGCTGATGGTTACGTATTCAGGAAGCTTGATAGGTTGGCCAACAATCAAGTGCACATTACAAAAAAGTTACCACGGACATACCTTTTGTCTATTGGGGTTCCCTGTCCCTGAGGCTTGTTGGAGTGATTTTCATGCCTTGAGAATCTGTATGAATACACAAAAAAAAACAAAAAAAAACAATGCAAATGATGCTCTTTTATGTGCAACAAACTAAAAAAAAGAAAGCCTAACGCGAGTTTTAATTGTTTTGAGGGGAGTGCGTTGGGAGGTGTAAAAAATTTCGAAAGAATTATACATGAAAGGACGGATAGCACATCTCGCGATCAAGCTCTTCTGTCTGCATTCCACCTTTCTATGTTTTACTATCCAGCTTTCTATTTATTTCTGAAAGAAATAAAACGTGGCAAAACTAGTCGCAGGGCTGTAAAAGAATCTACACGAGATACATTAATAAAACCGAACAGATATTATAAGATGTGAACTCCGAAATATTATAACTGGGAGAAGAATATTTATATAGAGACTACAATTTACTCGACGGGGATCGACACTGCTGTGAGCGAGATCGACGAGAGGTAATGGAGGTGATATTTCGCCAACAGTCTACAGATCATAAAATATTTGCAGGACGGTCTTCATCCACAAAACCGTGCTAAGAACGCTCGCCGAAATGGGTACATCGCAATGAAATCACGGTGACATTTTGTAAATTTCAAAAATGAAACGATATATTCAATTACCTAAAAGAGTACAAAACCCTCAAATGGTGTCATTTGTGGCTGGAAGATCAGCTGAGGGAAAGTTTCCATTGGGGTGAAAACTTTCGAACTCACCGTCGTCAGTTGGGATCCGAACGAACGGGTGCTTCTTGTCCCCGACGCTGCTTGGGCACGACTTTGCGTAACCGCACAAATGAGGTGGTTCAAAGACACGAAAAGCTTTCCACTTGCCCGAAAGTGCGAGGCTCGCGCAATGCGATGATCGGGGCGCCGAAGCTTGACGCTCCGAAGGCGAGCGAAAGAGCAAGCACCAAGCCACCGAGCCAACCGAGCAGACCCACGGACGCCTCCACAACGTTCCACCGGTTTCAGAACGCGAAGAGCGCAAGCGCGCATGCGCACAGGCAGCGGTTTCGTTTTAGAAACGCAAAAACCAGAAAAAAGCAAAATTTCGAGAGTCTGATGTTGAATTGAACTTTTAAAAAAATATAATATATTTTTAGGAATACGTAATTTGTATTTAGTAAATTAATATGCAGTAATAACTAAAGTTGAATGCGGTTTAATTTTTTATTGTTTTGTTTAGTTTTTAGTAATGAGCGCCTCCGACCACGCGAGCGCTGCTGTACACCTCTATGGTGGCGCCATCCGTGTTCGAGCCGCGCAACTCGCTCTGTGTCCGGAGGTTGGTCCAAGTGCGCAAAGTTCGAAGTCCGGTTGTCATGTTTCGCCACAGTTTCATTTTCAAATAACGTTTTCATGCCTCACTGGTTTTCACGAAATCAGGTTTAGAAATGTTCGGGTGTGATATTTAGATTGCGCGAAGTTGGTCAGGCAATTAAATGAGACGACGAGTGTCCCGGATGTGCTGGATTATTGGCCAGTGCAGAGTGACGTGTGCAGATCAGTAATTGTGGCCGCCAGCTCGGGGGGGGGGGGGGGGGGGGGGGGGCGGAGGAGGGGGAGTGTTTAACGTGCATCACACAGTAGTGATCACACGAACGCACTGTTTAACGATACTCATCCAGTTCGAAACGGCCAGGGCAGGCAGGTGGTTGAGGGTCACTTGAGGCTCAGAAAAACCTTGAAGCGATCTGTCAAACTGCCTCCCTACCCCCTAGCACGCTGGTAGTAATCCGCTCGAACGCCGCTCGAGTGACGCTGGCACGTAGTAAGTTCAGTTTGTACATGACGCAAAATCCTTATACTGGGAATGAAATTTGAAAGAAAAAGTGTAAGAAGACAGAAAAAAGGGAACAGGACAACGTCTCAAACTCAGCTCAGGACAACGTCTCAAACTCAATTCAGCTGAAAACTCAGCTCAGGAATAACGTCTCTAAGGGCCGGTTGCACCAACGCCGCTTACCCTAACCCAAAGCGGCACTTTCCTAAGCCGGCTTAGCGTCCTAAACCGAGCTTAGGTAAGCACGGGTTTAAATTCCGGTTGCACCAACGTTAAGCCGGCTTTACAGACGCGCCCCCAGCTAAACGCTGGATTTGCGTAGGGAATCTGGGGACAAACAGAGCAAACTAGGGAACGCTCAGAGCGACGAATACGATTGGCGGAGAGGAATCACGTGCTGTAAACAAAAAAAACAAAAAAAAAAAAAGACTGCCGTAGTAGTTGTCGTCGGCGTCTGCTTTTCGCTGTATTTCTTCGGTGAGTAACAAATTAAAGGTCTCCAAATTCAATCATTTTTTCGTTTAACTTTCAATAACAGAAGTCAAAGCTTCAAATAAACACGAATGCTCTTTACATCTGTGATTGTGTGTTTAATATCGGTTGATAACAGGATATTTTGACAGTGGTAGTAGTTTTCGTGCTCACATTTTGAGGCGAAGGAGCCATCGGGGGTCCCAAATCTCACCGAACGCGAGAAGGACACTCTACTCGCTACGTCGCTGAAGACAAAACATCATGGATATAAGTAGGCAGGTAAGATGACTACTAAAACCAAGTCAAGCCTGAGACCGATGAAGTTCAAAACAGTGACGAACTCGCCACGGCAGCTGCGAAAATGCCCGGAAATCGTCGAATAGAAGTCGTCGGGAGGTCAGGTCACGAGACCTTGCATCGACGGTACTCGTTGCTATCAGCAAGGTGACAGAACTGCACTGTACCGTCGTTGAACATCCGCTGCAGCCTCAAACGGACTTCAGTTTCACCCTGTCGAGTTCAGAAAAAAAAACAAAAAAAACTCCCACTAGTACATCACATCGTGCCGATAAGAACGGTCGTCTCTTCGCATCACCTGCCCCAGCCTGCCCCAATACAGCAATGCACGAATCTAACATAGTAGTCGTTACGATTTGTTCGCCACGAATGAAAGATATAAAGCAAAATATTCCTAAAAAATCGCGATCACCAAAAAAGTTACGGAGGACACAACAAGGCGCAACTTTCAACTGAATTTTATTGAAAACGTGTTCCGGTATATAGTCTCAACCATCGTCACAACGACAACAAACGGCAAAAGTAGAGGGAAAACACCATCACAGAGCACAAGTCGGAAACAACACTATCTCGTTCTCGGGAAACGAATGAAAGATATAAAGCAAAGTATATAAAAAAAATGCGATCACCAAAAAAGTTTCAGTTATGGAACGATACAGTTTTCTGAAGCCAAGATTCTACTCGCGAGATAAGGAAAATTTACTGAAGATTGTCTCAAAACTCAGAAAACGAAAGAAATTGAATTTTCGCTGTTTTATTACTTAAAAGCGCCGCAATCTAATGCAAACGGCAGAGGTGTCGACAATCAGCTGATCGCCGAGATCATGTACTGCCACTATTCAACGCGCTGATCAGATTGAAGGATACGCGCTGCAAGTGTAGATAAACAAGGTGGTAAATAACAATACATTACAGCTATGCGAAAATTAGTAAGTACATACGATTAAGCTCGTTGACAGAAGAACCAACGGGAATACAGACGTGAGCCCCACAGCTCCGTACGTTTCTCGGTTAGGGCTAACACGCCCTGAAAGTGGAGAGCCAACTTGAAAACAGGGGTCGATCAACACTTCACGCGACAATATTTTGCATCCTTGTCACAATCGAAAGTCATTTTGTCGAAACTTTCACGCTGATGTAGCCTAAAACACTTTGCACAACCAATTTCGTCCACCGCGTCGACCGTGACAAACCAGCCGCCATGTTTTTAATCCAGGATTAAGAAACAACCAGAAGCAAAGCGCCCAATGTTGGGCGCTTAAGTTAAGCGTAGTTTAGTGCTAGGTTTAGCGATAAGCGAGTTTGGTGCAACCGAACGAAACCGAAACTAAGCTTATGTTCCCGGCTAAGCTCCGCTTTGCGCTAAGTGACGTTGGTGCAACCGGCCCTAACTCAACTCAATTGAGCTTGAGACTTTGTCCTGTCCGGTTTTTTCTTTCTTCTTACACTATTTCTTTCGAATTTCATTCCCAGTCTCGGGATTTCGCACCATGATCAACATACACCAGCTCGCCTGCACCTTGACAATTTTTTAGTTTGTAATTGTTTTGGAGGTTCTTTTTCGGAGACGGAAGAAACGCCGAGCAAAAAGCACAGGAGCCGACGCAACTTGAGGTCGAGGAGCGTTTTACCATACCAGCAGCTTCGGAAGAGGGAAAACGGGGAGGAAGGGAGGTGGGGGGGGGGGGGGGGGCTTCAGTTTCCCCCCCTTCCCCAGATATTTCGGACTGTTAAAGAAAGAAAACAATACGGAGAAAGCGGGCATGGTCGAGCTTATTTTCATCTGAAATGTAAAGGTACTGTCGCTCTTCACTGCATTAAAGATCGCGTAGATGGTCCTTGTTAGAAACTCGTTGTCAGATGGCACTACTCGTCACATCCTTAGTTATTCGGAAGTTCAAAGCTATGTCTTTTTGACCTAAATAACTGTGCCATTGGTAAAAAACAATAAATAAATAAACATAACAATAAATGTAAAAAACAAAAAGCTGGAGAAAAAAAGCTGGAGAAAAAAAGCTATCAAGAATCCGCCGGAAGTGTGGTATACTTGCATATTCAGAGGCCGAGAACTACGAAACACGTTTCTCCTACCAAATATTTACAGGCTAAAAGAAGCACGTCCCAAAAACGTGAAATCAGAAAAAAAAACTCATAAGAAATGTTTTTTTTATGACGTGTCGAATTTGAACAATATTAGAAATCTTTTTCCCTGAGTTAATTTATTCCTCAACGTGATAAGAACAATATATACATTATTTGTATTCTGCAGATAGCAAAAATATGTACTGTCTCTGGTGTTAATTTAAATGCAATACCTCAAACAATCTCGACAAAAAAAATTACCAAGTTTCGGGCATAATTGCCCGTAGATACATGTTTGGATATTTCTTCGAAACTCGTCTAAAACAACAATAATCACATCTTAAGACGACACTTACCTAGGCTATACATAGATAAGCCTTAAGACGTTTAACATTTCTACCATAAATAGCTTCGGCTATAGCGCGCTTGAAATATGGCACAAACGACAATTGTCAAAAACCCGTCGTCCTTCCTCGCTCCTTCGGGAATCTATTTCTTTAAAACCAAGCATGCCAGATGATTGAAATAAACGGCATTGTCTTTCGCAAAGAATGCGGCACCACATGTAAAAATGCGAGAAAAAAAATTACGAATGTACGTCACTGTTAAAATCCAAATGAAACCGCCCGCCCGTCTTTCGAAGTTCGACGAAGTTCGAACTTTTACCCTAAAAATTCGAAGTTTGTCCAACTTTTGACTTTTCAGGAATCGAAAGTTCGACAATTTTCGAACTCTCTAGATTAATAAGGTCGGAAGTTCGAAAATTATCGAATTTATTAGCGTAGGAAGTTCGAAAGTTCGAAAAGTTTCAAACTTTTTAGTGCAAGGAAATCGAAAGTTCGATAATCATCGACTTTTTTGGTCTATCAAGTTCGAAGGTTCAACAAGCATCGTATTTTGCAGCGTAATAAGTTCGAAATTTCGAAGAGCGTCGAACGTCTTAGTTTAACAAGGTCGAACATTCAAAATTTTTCGAACCTTTCGAACCGCTTGTAAACAGTAAACCCTAGTAAACAGCGTCTCGGTAAGGATCATAGCCCTGGGGCGGGGGGGGGGGGGGGGGACATGCCTGTCTCCCTGGATTTCTCCAGGGGGAGAGCATGAGCCCCGATTCTCCCCCGTAGTCTACGCGTATGATTACAAATACAGTGCTGCTTAGAACATTTTTCAAAGCATCCACAGGCAGCAACTGTTGACCTAATACCGCGCAAAAATTTAAACCAACTCACACACAATCTCACAAAAACATAATCCCAAGTTTCCACAGAATAAAAACTAGTAAGAACAAGACGAAATAAACACTAGGCTGATCATTTAACTCTGAGCTGTCATTTTGTTTTAATTCAATACACATGAAAATAAAAGAGGAATACGAATACCAATAGGCATACATTTTGGTTCTACAGGAGGTTGGACTGCTCCCATAGGAAGTTTATCGGACCATAAGGAGTTTTTATCAGTCAAACAAAATGTTTTGTTGGCCACGTCCCCAGCATTTCTAGACATGGTCTCCTTGCGCCCTCTCTTGGCTATTCTCAACAAAACGCAGTAAAATGATAATTTAGGCAAACTATTTCAGAAATCCTTAAGTTCCTCGGTATATCTACAGGGTGATACAAGGAGACGCCAGGCTCTTTAAATCGACCGGAAAATTCGGTTTCTTAACCTAACGCGCTACGACTCTGTGCAGCGTTACCCACAGATGGTGTTTTTTTTTTTTTGTAAAATTTGCAAAGAGCAAACTTACCTGAGGAAAAACTAAAGAAAGAAAAAGGCTTAGCTCCTACGGAGGCGCAGCGAAGCCACCGATCTTCAAACAACACGGCGCCGTTTCGCACGGGAGTCAAGTGATGGCGCAACGAACGAGCATATGGCGCCGAGAGCCAGCGTCTTTAGCAGACAACCTTTTCGACTCAAAAGCGGCGCGCGTTTCGCAGGCGGCGGCAGTCGCAGAAACAAAAACAGGCGCGGTAAAAATAAGGAACTGCAGTTCCTTGTCTGCTAAATACGCCGGCTCTCGGCGTCGTCTGCTCGTTCGTTGACAGCAGTTGGCGTCGCGACCGCTTGTGGTCGCGACGCCAACTGCTATCAACGAACGAAAAAAAAAAGATTTGTACGATGCGTTTGTGACAGCATATTGACGAAGAATGTGGCGGTCATAATATGACTACATAATAATTAGATGTTTACAATAAAAATCTGTGCCCTGGATTTCAAATATAAGCAATTGTTATGTAGGGTCAGAAACACTTGCATTGTGTATATTTTCCTTTGAATTTGCCTGTGTACGTAAAGTTTTAGCTCGGTTACTGACACAAACTGAACCAAATTCTCTGAGGCATGTATAAGTAGAAATAACTAGAAATAGAACTAGAACGGCGCGCAGCTGGCCGTTCGATTGTGAGTCTTTTTATCTACCTTATTTTATTCATACATATATACGCGTATAAATAAAGAACACAACGACGACGACGTTGAGAGGATGACACACCAAGCGACGGCGGTGCCTCAATCTGAGCCCTGGTTCCTCGGAAGCGGCAACTTCTACTTTGACTGGGCTACTTCCTTGGAGCCTGATGCTTTGTTAACACCGCAGCTTGGGCTAGTTGGTTTTCCCTAAATTGTACCTCACAGCGCATTAACGTCTCACAAGCAAGCACTCACTCAAGCACAGACAGAAAAACGTACACACAGCACTGACTAACAACTCTTTGTATTTGTCTTCGTTTTCGTCTACTTCGTATTAAAACAAAATCTGGAAATAGTTTTGTTATTTTTTCTTCTATTGAAACGAATTTGTAAAATAGTTTGTGGTTATCATCTTAAGGCTAGATAAGCCAATTCTTTTGCCGATAAGGTGAGAAATGGCCTGCTCCCACATCCATCGTCAAGCCTGGCAATATTCTTTGCTTCAATAATCTCTCTTGTTAGCTTATTGTGGCTTCGGTCAAGCATGGTACAGGTACGTAGTTGTGCCGCACACCCGCAATCCCGGCAGTGCAGACCTCTGCATATCTTTTTTAAGTGACCCAGTCAACTTTCAGTTTTTTTTTTTTTAATTTTGCTAAATTTTGTTAGGGTTTGTTTATAGTGAAATGTTCCATTTATATATGGAAAGTCCAAAACACTGACTCTTCCTACTGTAATGCCTTTCGTGGCGATGTAAGTAATAAATAAAATAAATAAATGTCCTGAATTGGCTCTTGGGATGTTATTCTGGCGTTCGCGAAGTCGATCATTGATGCACCGTCCAGTTTGGCTGATTTAGCGCTTCCCACAGAGAAAGGAATAGAGTACACTACCTTTACGGTGCACTGGACAAAGCTGGTTTTGTCCAGCTTTGTCCAGCTTATATTAGAACGAATTTTACAAATTCGTTCTAATATAAGAAGAAAAATGGACAAACGAATTTCTAGATTTTATTTTAATACGAAGTAGACGAAAATGAAGACAATTACAAAGAGTTGTGAGTCAGTGCTGTGTGTATGTTTTTCTGTCTGTGCTTGAGTGACTCCTCATATCATCTTCTCTATAGAGGCGGCACCGCGGGCCTCCATGGTGCGGGCTGCTGCCTTTCCGCGGTGCCGCGGCTCTCCAGAGCCAAATAAATAAAGACTAAAAACTGAGGATTACACACAAAATCATTTGATGAACAACAGGCGGTAGCGCCTTAAAATAAAGAATAATAGTGTTTCCTCGTTTAAAGGATACCAATTCCAAAACTACACGATACTAGTGGCGCACATCAATGAAGTAACGTACGCAATACAGAAAGAAAACAGTATGTTTCTTGAACGCAAAACGGCGAAATTGGGAGATTTTTTGTTTCTAAAAGCCAAATTCAGAAACCTAAATTAAACTAATCTTTGCCGAAACTCGGGGTACATCGTGTGCATCTTTTAGAAAAAGTATGGAACGAAAACACCACGCAACACATTTGACGTTGTTTCACACCTCAAGACGCTGGCTTGCACTGACGCACCGACCGCCGGCGTAGCATAGCGCCGCATAGCGCGTAGTCGTGAAATGTCTGCGACTGAGGATAATGATAGCTTATTTGCCAAAAAAAGAAAAGAAGACTCGGCGCGGACCTCCTTTCCGTCAGGGCTGGACTCGGCGCGGTAGGCGTTCTGTCTAATGCAATATTTTTTTTTTATTTACTTATACTGTTAGCCTGCGGGGGCTGTTACAGGAGTGCAACAGTGCACAAAATAGAGCACACAAAAAGACCATACAAAGAAAACACCGAGTTTTTACAGTAGGGCCAAGAAAACCCGGATTATTTTTTTCGTGTTCAGTAACACGTACATTAGCTACTTTAATAAGTTTTACCTCCTCTCGTAAAATTTCGGGCCGTCTGTTCGACTGTAGGGCGCTGAATGTCGAATCGAAGTTTCGGGTGTAGTATATGGGACAAAGGGTGTAAGAATACACCTTTTGACACCCTTTTTTCTTGAGAGTGAGACGTTTATGCGTCTCACTGTACTATATGTATTACCGATAGGTAATACAGATAAAGGCAGATTTTTGAAGACTACCACTCACGAAAGACAAGAGTACACTAATACAGTAAGTCACGCAAATGAGCAGAGTAGAATATATTCCCACTAGAAAAGTATTTGGCAAGACGCAAACGGTGGAAAGGGTGGGAAACCGGAGAGATGCACAGGAGAGGAGGTTCAGATAGGCGGTCGCGCTCTTCGAATTCTCCGTTTGTCTTGCTCTAGGGTACCTACATGTCTGTCTGTCTGAGGGCGAAGACATTTATTGTTACCCTGAATGTGCCAGCGCGTGACGCTCTCGCGCACTCGGTGGGTGACTTGGGCGGTAAAATTCCGTCTATGGATTAGCCAAAGCTACGCGCTCGAGCTGGGTGACACCAGATTACAAACACTTCAAAATGCCTAAGAAACGATTGGACGGGAAAATGGCTGAGATGTCACCACTCAAGCAAAAGCGCGCATTTCTAGGAAGGCGCTCTATCTTGCTCTAAAGTCCCTCAATGAAACTCACGTTTATAGCCTCGTCGCACTAGAACGACAAACACCGAATTTTGTCTGGCGACAAGGTAAAGTTGTGTGTCGCTGATACCATCCCACCTCAGCAACAAACGGGACCGACAAACGCCGACAAACGCCCGACGACAGAACAGTTCTTGTTTGTCGTCTGACTCGTACCGCCACGAACGCGAAGCGGCAGTCCCACCTACGAACGATGTAAAAATTAAATAGCGCAAAGGTTAGACAAAGGACAAAGGACAGAACATGTAGACAGGACAAGCGCTAACTCACAACTGGCGTTTTAATAGAAAAGAAGAGAAGGAAGCAGCATAGAAATACGCCGAAAAAGGAAGAAAAACAGATTTATAATAAAAGGAAAAAGTGAAAGGTATATACAAGAATGAATAAAAGAAAAGAGAAGAAAATGAGAGAAAGGGGAGCTGCGTAACTAAATTAATTCCTGGGAATATATTGAAATTAAGAAAAGGCTGTAGCTTAAAGAAAGAAGAAGTTGAGAAGACTAGAAGTTCCCGCTGAATCAACCTCAAGTTGGCCGCCGAAGGTAAGTTAATTCTTTTTCTGTTAAAGCCACTGAAGGTGCACTCACACAGGCGTCTTCCTTGTCTTTGATGGTTAAGGCCTCGTAGATTTCTCTTGAAGTTTTATCGCGGAACCATCGTAGGATTTTCGTTTTTGTCAGGATCGGTAGGCATTTACAGTCTCTAACATGTACTGCGAGATGTCCCGCTGGAGTTGAATTGAGTGAGGAGGCGTGTTCCCGCAACCTGGTGTTGACGCAGCGGCCTGTCTGCCCGACGTATATCTTGCCACAAGTGAACGGTATTTCATAAATTACCTGGCTTTGGCAAGGTACATATAATTGCTTGTGTTTGACGGTGCACGGTATTTCTCGATCTTGCGGATTATTTATCTTTGGACATAGCTTCTTGAGCTTGTTAGGTGCAGAAAATATGACAGGGATGCTATATCTAGACGCCACCTTTTTCAGGTTATGCGACACCTGGTGGATATAGGGTATCACTGCAGGACGCTGTCTTGGGGGTTTTGTATTTTCCTTTCCCTTTCGAGGGCGGATCATTCTTTCAACTGCCTCACACAAGATGGTATTTGAATAGCCAGAAGTCGCAAGCCGTTGTAATTGCTCTTCAAAGCTCTGTCCCGCCTTGTGTTCGCACGATTTCTTGAGGGCCGCGTTGAGACAGTTGTTGATGATTCCCGTCTTTATGAGCTTTGAATGCGAAGACTCATATTGAAGTAATCTTTTCTTCGACCTTGGTTTATACATCCAACACGAGTGGTATTCTTGGAATTTTAGTTGTAGATCGAGAAATTGTAGGGAGAAGTCTGTAGGTAGCTCGTAGGTAAACTTTTGCGCTATTTAATTTTTACATCATGCATATCCAACTAGCCCACCTCAATATCTTATTACCACCTACGAACACTGTCCGACGAACTATCCTCCTTGCCCTCGCATTCGCGTCCGCTCCCTCTCACGTTTCGACATCGAGCCGATCGAGCGAGCATCGAGCCGATCGAGCGCCTTCATTTGGTATGGCATCGTGTCCGGAAAAGCGAGCCGTTGTGGCCGCTCCCCTTTGATTTGAGGCCCTATCCTCCAGTGAGGATGATGAGCTGCCAACGAAACGAAGGATGTGGGTTAAGCCTTACCTGCGCCGACACCGGGAGCAGGGCTGCTACGCTAACTTGATGCGTGAGTTAGCGCTAGAAGACGCCGAGACGTTCCGCTCTTGGATACGCATGTACACCGGAACATTTGAAGAACTGTTGAGAAAGGTGAGACCGCTCATCGAGAAACAAGATACGTCATTCCGCGAAGCCATCCCTGCAGGCGAAAGGCTGGCGTTCACCGCTGCGATACCTCGCCACTGGTAAGTCATGTAGCAAGAACGAACCGAAGAATGTTGTTTACGCACAGAGTTGGCTTTTGAACAACATAGTGTCGAAAGTACCGTCCGACGGCGCTCTTGCAGAGCGTTCAATTGCCGTCGGACGACGCTCCACTCACGCCTTCAAGTGCCGTCCGAAAGTTTCGTATAAAACAAATTGTCAAAGCGAATTCTTTGAACCTGGAACGTAGCTTAGCGGGTAAGATATCCGCGTCAGACGTAGCGGTCGCGGGCTCGATACCCAGTATGGATTAACATTTTTTACTTTGTTTTCTCGAACATTTGTTTTGTCGATTTCACGTATATCTGAAAAAATTAATCTTAGTCGCATTCAGACATGCAAATCTAAACATAAAAAAATACATCAGAACGTCAGGGTTTTTTTTTTAATTAAAGTTTTGACTCTAAAATCACCCGCAAAAATCAGGGACTCGACGCATCAAGGAACTTGACGCATCAACTTGCCTCGAATACTTATATTACTGGTCAGATTGACGCGTTAAAAATTTAAGCTTCAATTGGAAGTGCAAACATATTAAAAATAAAAATAAGGAACAACAATGTCCCACGTTACTAAATGAGACAGTTTTTATTTTTTATTTTTTCACATGGAGTAGTAGAGGCTTAGAATTTTAATGTGTAAATGGGACTAGTAAATTATATATTCGAGGTAACCTTCAACTTGATACATTGAGTCAATGTTGTTTTACTGTCTACAAACAATGTTACAAGCTAATATTAATGGCCCGTCAAAAATCAGCAACTGTACGCATAAGGTTGAACTTACCTCAAATACATATTTTACTAGTCCCACGTATGCGTTCAAATTTCAAGTTTCTACATACAGAAGAGAAAAAAAAATTACACCAATTTGGGGCTTTTTCTTTTTTGTTTTTGTTTTGAGTATGAGTTGAGACTTTAAAATTTTATGCGGGAATCCGGCAAGTATAAGACGTATTCGGGGTAAGTTTCTGCCTGATGCGTCGAGTTCCTGATTTTCACAAGCAATTTTACAGTCCAAACTTTATTTTGAAACACCCTATATATATGCGGCGTTCGTGAAATAAAATATTGCGGTTTCCGGACGCATCGATTTGATATTCTTTATCGTACTCGCAGTGCTAGTTATCGCTCGTGGTATTCATGCACGGTCGACTCTTGTGGAATAATGTCTGCATGGGAATTTCGAGTCTTCAATTTCTCAATTTTAATAGGAGCCAAGTCACGATTAAGTGTTTTAGCACGTGATTGAGGTTTGCGAAAGAAAGCAATTGCAATATTAGGTGAAACACGCTGTATTCTCGTGTTTCATGATGGTATACACTTGTTTCTGTGTTGTGCATTTCTGATCTCGGTGCTATCATTTCTTGCTTACAGGGGAAACCTTCGCCTCCATGGGTTTCCAGTTTAGAAGGGGGCATAATACCAATTCAAAGGTAGTCCGGGACGTTTGCGTCGCCATCTATGAAGTCTTGGCCCCCGACTACATAACGGTAGAGTTTTCCTACATGATGTGTCGTCGGCATAATGAGAGCGATCCTTACAAGCTTCACATTAACTCATTAACCCCACCATAATTCAGCCAGCAAGACAGAGTTAATGTATCATACTACACATACACTGAACTGCTCTTTCATCAACACGGAGTAATGCAAATAACAAAATATTACGAATATAAGCTGGTGACGATGGACGGAGCACCATTTCCGAATGATCCATTACCATATATTTCCAAACTAAGAGAAATAAACTGGATATATTACAAACTTTTCTTGCAGCTAGGCTTCGATAATCAATCCATGGAGTTAAAAAAGAGCGGGTCTGTTCGAACTTCCGAATTTATGAGACTGAGAAATGCCAAAACTGAAACTAGAGGTGCGATGGACAACACTAACACCATTACAGTATTGATGCCAAAGTATTGATCATTCTGTTACATTGCTGCAGGCATGTGTAGTGGCCGAGTGGCAAACACACTTGGCTTCCATGAGGAGGTCCCGGGTTTGAATCCCGAAACCGGCAGCAATTTTGTTTATTAACTTGTAAAACATGTCCTAGAAAATTCAAGACTGTTGTCTTTTGTTCTAGTAGAAATGTCCTAGGGCCAAATGTTCTAGTAGGAATGTTATAGAAAGCGAAGCTGCAATAAAACGAACCCCACATGGTTGTACAGAATCATTCAATCTCCAGCGCTCGACCTTGCTGTAACGCCGACAATCGAAGCCTGTGACGCACAGTTATTATCTTTTGTTTTGGGCACAAGTTCACCCCCATTACACAAAATTTTAATTCAGGTCTTCTTCTCACCAGTTATTTGTGACAATATCTGTACCTGTTACCTTGCGAATTTTGTCACTTTGCATGCACATTGTTGGAACATACAAGTGGAATATGGAAACACTTTCGTTCAGGACGTGCTTGTTGACTTTTTGGCTATGCCATGCACTGTTAGAAAAAAGGGTCAGTATAGTCCTCCCTAAAGAGAGGAACGCTCTTGATACATATGTTCCTTCAGAAAGGGAGCAACTTTCGTCCCTTAAGCAGGGGAGCAAAAGTTCCTCCGTCGACTGCATCTCATTATGGCGGCCACGAATCGAGCAAATCGAGCTCGATAAGGCTTAACGAGAACACTAAGTCTATTGTACGGAGCGAGAGGAGCAGCAAATAAAAACGTAACACGAGCTTTCCGCGAACTGTATTTATTTCCGAAGCTGGCTTCCCCCTGCAGTTAAAGAAACTTACGTTTGGAAAGCATGCAGTCACTCAGTCTTCTCATCGTCAGCACTGCGATGTTCAGCGGAGACAACCGGCACCCAGTTCGCGCACTTTGTCTTACCTTTGCTATTCGTCGAGCCACTATTTCTTCGTCAACCGTTGCGTCAACCGCACATAACGGAGAAGTGAAAACCATTCGCCCGCAAAATCAAAAGGCGCTCTCAAAAAAAAAAAAAGAAAAGCAAATCCGACGCAACCTCTTGGCTTACCTCAGCACGGTAACACGAAATTATGGCGTTGTCGCGTAGCGTAAAAGGATGTTAAATCGTTTGCCACCAGATGGCAGGGTCTTGCAGAGTAATCGCAAGTAGCTAGGCTAGGTGGCTCTAGGTACCGTCCAATTCATGTTTTACAAAAGTATTTTTATTTTGTTACATCACAATTGCGTTTCCTTTTTTTCGGGAACCTCTAACACATGTAGACACGTTACGCACACTACAAGCATCAGGTGAACATATATTGAGCGCATACACATGCATCGCACATACTAATACATAATCAATACAACAGGATACTAACCCGATCACTACTCCCGAGCTCTGCGTTTCCGTCCTTTATAGATGTCGTTTTGAACGTACGGAATTTCTTGGTGACTCCCTAAGCAATAAAAAATATTCCGAGCATGTTCACTTTTTTCCAGATATGTCATACATCTGAGACTATTTTTAATGGCTCAGGGGTTGAATCTCTTATTAAAAAGAAAACGCTCGATCATGCAGTAATTATTTGAAAGCCAATAAATCGAGCCGCTCCAATGTGGTTCCAAGCGATGAGTTTGTTTTCCCGCACGGCCCTTCGTAGCCAGTATTTCTGTTGTAGTGTTTGTTTTTCTATTTGTGCTGTTCGCGCATGGCTGCAATTGTCGTCTTGAATTAGTCTTTGTAGAGCGGATATTCACTCAGCTGGAAGTGATGCTTCACGGACAGAGAAATCGCTTTTGGATCAACTTGAATGCAGTCAAAGCCGCGACTTGCGGCAGGTGTTAAGTGTACGGAGCTACGCCGTTGCGAGCTCGAAAACTTCTAGCGCTCATCCCAGCGCGCCACTTGGAGGGCAGTTTCTGCAGGAACCGTAGTATATTTAAACAGTAAAATAAAGGATAGCGTTTTTTTTCGATTTTACCTGTTCTTTTTTAATGCTAAACTTCCATTGTAAATATACGTACTTTCCGTCATAATTTTGTACTGCTCAGTCTTTTCCCCGGAGCGCAATCGCTCTCGGGGACCGACAGTCACATTGGCCACTGTACGATGGGAGCTTACCGTTCAGACCATCGTTCCAACATGACAATTCACACGTCGATCGATTGCACCTAATCCCTTAAGTGGTCTTAAACTCTTTAACGTAAAGCGGAATGTAATCCTGCGACACCCCGCCCCCTCCGATCACGGCCCGACCAGCGGCATCAATGCCCGACAGTTTACGTCATCTCATCTCGTTGTTACACCACTGATACGCGAACACACGGTCACATCGGCGATATTTCCGGTCTTCTGTTCACAACCCACAACACTGCCATCACGATGTTGCTGGCACGAAGAAATACAGAACCACGCTGACGATGTTGCTGACACGCAGAAATACAGAACCACGTTGACGATGTTGCTGACACGCAGAAATACAGAATCACGTTGAACGCAGGTTGGCACTCGGCACGGGACAACAGAACCGAACTCAGCACGGGAGGCACCCAGGCAGCCGGCAGGAAAACCTGCCTGCCTTGGACGCAGTTCCTGCGATTTCCATAACGTCGAAAACGTCGACACAGTTCCTCGTGGTTTCGCTGCTGTAGTTCCGCGTGTGTCCCGCAAATCGGAGACGGCCGTCTTACCCAGTGTATGTAGCGCTGCTGGCACAGCTCCGAAACTTCTGTTTCTAGCGGCTTCGTTTGCTCGTTCGATAAAATTAGTGGTAAAAACATCAATGCAACCAAAATGTTCTGCACGTTTGGACTAGAGGACGGAATTCCAGGCGGCCTTCGCTGCGCTGAAGCTCAATCAACTCAACATTAATTTATTAAACAACGTGCGCGATGTGCTCGAAAAACGAAAACGAAAGAAGATGAGTCGGGAGGGCGAAAGCTTTCTTCCGTCTGCCTGGAGAAGGAGGAAAACGTCTCGTTCCTCCCTTATTCGCGTGCCCGCTTGGGAACACGTCAGTATAAGGGAGGAAGACGCGCCGTTGCTAACCTTTTTCCTCAATTTTTTTCTTACAGTGTGCATTAAGTGTGAATTAAGTGGATTCCACTGACTGGATACAAGAGGCATATCGGTGCTGTTTAATGAAGCTACGGGCATAATAAATCTATATACTTTTTCACGATAACACTCAAGTGAACTTCACGGTTCTTTTGGTAGAACAAGTGAAGAGTTATTTCTATGTTGCCTCATACTTGACAGACATAATTCCCTATTCCATTCAAGGTGCCATCAAAACCAGGCGAGTGGGAGCAAGTGTAGACTTCCCACAAGTAATCGACCCCTTAAAGAAAAAAGACGACGACGAGACCTCGTGAGCCGGAGCACTGAGTGTGCACGAACACGTGTGAGACTGGAATGCCTGTGTGGCGATCGTGAACGAAACCACAGCCTGTGTGGCCACCCCAGCCGCTTAAGTATTAAAACGTTACTTTTATCTTCTTTCTACGAATGCGAGTACCCTTTTTCTACCTTCTGATCTGAACGAAGACCAGAAGTTAACATCTCAGAAGTGGGATACGGATCGATGACTGCCCGGAAGTACCACGAGCTTCACGCTGCTTGACTAAATCGAAGATGGACAAGGACAAGCTTCCACACACGGCCAGCTCATCCGAAGCCACCGATCAAGGCGAAGGAGTCTCCGTGCGTGAACTCCTTAACGTGATCATGGAAAAAGATCGTCTGCTGAAGGACTTACTGGAACGCTTGATTTTGACTAGAGCAACGACATCATCAGCGGCGGTGGAATCGCAAGGCGTGACGACATTTAAAGTAATGCCCAACATGAGTAAGAGCATTTCAAGGTTTGACGGCAGTGAGGACGCGGAATCAGGTCGTGAATGGGTGGAGAACCTGCGGGGAACGGCGACGCTCCATAAATGGCCGTCATCATTTCTGTTCGAGAGCGCCAGGTCCCACATCGCGGGAGCCGCCAAGGATTGGCTACGCTCACGCAGCGCTGACATCACCTCGTGGGATGAGTTCGAGGACCAATTTCGCCGAACCTTTGTCAGCCAGACGCGTGCAGCGGAACGCTGGAGAAGGATGCAGGATCGCGTCCAGCAACGGAGCGAAAGTACAACGGCCTACTTACACTCTAAAGTTCGTTTCTGCAAGCAGGCGGGACTTGACTTTTGCGATACGCGGGAGAAAGTTATCACGGGCCTGCGTTCAACACAATTAAGTACGATGCTGTTGGGAAAGGCCCATGACGACGATGACGACCTCCTACACGATATCCGAGAATTTGAGGGGATCGAACACGAAAGGCAATAACGTTTTGGTGGTCCCCGTGACAAGAAGAGCATGACCGATGCGGCCAGTATCCAAGACCCAGGTGCGAAATTCGCAAGAAAAACTGGCGATGCAAGGAACACCACTGACAAACGGCCGCCACTCTCGAGTTAAAGAGGAGAACGAAAATGTTACAACTGCAACCAGTACGGCCACTTGGCGCGGGACTGTCCCCAGCCTAAGCGACCCTTGAAGTGCCTGCGCTGCAACGGAACTGACCATACCCAACGTCATTGCAGAGAGGTGGCACAACCAGAGCGTAGGGAGGTAAACACAGTGAGTGAACCATCGAATGAAACAGTGAGAGTTGGTGTTTTGCTGAAGCAAGTCATACTAAATGACAAGTTCTCCCTCATTGGACTCATTGACACGGGCAGCTCCGGCTGTTTACTTGGTGCGTCAGCGGCAGGGCGATGTGGCACAGAGCTTGTTCAGGAGTCAACACCCCTGTATGGTTTTGGAAACAGCAGCGTGCCTGTGTCTAGGAGCATTGGAGGATGCAAGGCTGACATAAAGATCGATGGTGTCCTAGCGAAGGATGTTCCAATTCTTGTTGTCCCGGATAAAGCCCAGGCGGTGGACCTATTGGTTGGACGAACGTTTAC
This sequence comes from Ixodes scapularis, assembly GCF_016920785.2. NCBI lineage: Eukaryota > Metazoa > Arthropoda > Arachnida > Ixodida > Ixodidae > Ixodes > Ixodes scapularis. Next base: position 67,303,236 of record NW_024609846.1, on the reverse strand, counting down.
TGAACTGCCCTACTTGACGTATGCAAGAGTTAGAGGCTGTTTTCGATTCTGGCACCTAAGCGACTGCCCGTTTGCGCACTTAGAACCTCTTGAGCACCACCAAAAACTACTACTGAAAGCAAGGGAGGAGGTCATTCTCCAGAAAGACTCGGTCAACTGGATAACTATGACGGCAGACGAAAGGGTCACAGGCCCTGTCATTTTCAGACACCGCGGGATGGACGTTCTAATTGACATGACTCTCGGTGAGGTGACGATACCTATGTATCCTGCAAGTAATGGTGATATCGTCATCAGGAAGAGACAACCACTTGGGCGAACCAAGCAAGTTGAAATCTTGCAGGTTGACATCAAGGACATTTCTGAAGTCCACACCGGTGGCGAGCAAGATAAAGCGAGCGAGATCGAGTGATGACCCATCCAGGGGACAGAAGTTAACATTGAACCTGCAGTAAGCAAGGTTCAACAGTCCGAACTAGTAGAACTGTTGAACGAATTCAGAGAGTGCTTTGCAATGACGCCAAGTGAATTGGGTTGCACATCAGTCGTGGAAATGGGCATGGTTGAGACTCCGGGTAGCACTCCTTTTGCTGCGCGGCCATATCGTACAAACGCCAAAGGACGGGAAACAATACGGAAGATTGTTAAGGAGTGGAAAGATCTCGGTGTGGCTACCGAGACAACATCCAATTATGCTAGCCCTGTGCTGGTAGTTGACAAGGAAAATGGAGAAAAGCGCATGGTGGTCGACTGCAGGAGACTGAACTCCCAGACAGTGAAGGAGAAGTACCCTTTACCCAACATAGATGACCAGTTCGAAGGACTTGCTGGAGCGACGCTCTACACGGTCTTGGATCTTGCACATTGATACCTGCAAGTGCCTCTAACGGAAGAGGCTAAGCGTAAGGCTGCATTCAGCACGCCAGATGAAAGAGGCCAGTTCGAAAGAATAATGTTTGGCCTCACGAATGCACCAGCTGTCTTCCAACGCCTTATGAACCGTGTCTTAGAACCTCTAAGGGGACGAGTGGTTATGTGCTACTTAGATGATGCTGTCATACCAGCTCGAGACTGGAACGATGTGATCCACCGGCTACGACAGGTTTCGCAAGCTATTAAGGATGCAAATTTGACCCTGCGCCTCAGCAAATGTGCGTTCGCCAAAGATAGCGTGGACTTTCTGGGGTTCCGTTTGCGCGGAGGGCAGATGCAGCCAGGAGAGGCCAAGATGAATGCAATCGCCCAGTTTCCGATCCCTCGGAATGTGCACGACATAATTCGATTCTTGGGACTGAGTGGACTTTTTCGGAAATTCGTCCCTAAATATGCTCTGATCGCCGAACCATTGACAAGACTCACAAAGAAAGATGCTGTTTTTGAGTGGGAAACAGAACAAGAAAACAGTTTCCAAGACCTGAAAGGACGCCTCACGTCGAAGCCTGTGCTGCAGCTTTTTGACCCTAAGGCAGAGAGTGAATTGCATACAGACGCTAGTTTAAAGGGGCTGGCAGGAATGTTGCTCCAACGAAAGGACAATAAATGGCATCTTGGCTACTGTGTGAGCAAAAAGGCAACTGAGGCTGAGAGCAAGTATCATTCAACAGGACTTGAACTCATGGCCATTGTTTGGTCAGTGAATCGACTGAGATCCCTCCTCTTAGGCATTCACTTCACGGTAGTTACGGACTGTCAAGCGCTCGTCTACTTGAATGCCCAGCGAACTCACAAGCCTCAAATGGCGCGTTGGTATGACCTCAAACAGGAATTTGACTTCACGATAAGGCACCGACCTGGTACCCAGATGTTGCATGTTGACTCATTGAGTCGGCAGCCCGTGGAAGGCTCGAGCGACACCATGGTTGATCTTCTGGAAGGGCGCTTCGAAGTGTGCCTGACTTGCAGTCTGGAGGATCAGATACTAGCCATGCAAAGAGCAGACAAGGAGTTGCACCAGCTGTTTGAGATACTGGAAAATCCGGAAGACCTCCGTACTAAGGAGGACAAGAGTAAAGCTAAGGACTATGCCCTCAGGGATGGCAAGCTCGTGCACACCATTGATCAGGACAAACAGCGATCAATGAAGTTTGTGCTGCCCAAGGCAGTGCGTAAAGCGGTAGTGGTACAGTGCCACGATCTTTTAGGGCATTTTTCGGTGGACAGAACGGTCGCAAAGCTTCAAGAAACTTTTTGGTTTCCTCGGATGCGCAACTATAAGCGCAAGCACATCTCGCAATGCTTTCAATGCCTTTTAAACAAGGTCCCTGGTGGAAGAAAGGAAGGACTCCTCAATCCCATCCCTCCTGGCAAGCGTCCCTTCGAGACAGTGCACCTTAACGATATGGGACCGTTTGTTTAAAGCAAAAAGCGCGACCAGCACCTCCTAGTTATGGTCGACAACTTAACAAGGTTTGTGCGACTTTTTGCTACCCGAGACACGTCAGCCAAGTATGTGCTGTGTGCGATGGAGGAATTCCTACTTGAGAGAGGTCTGCCTAAAACCATCATCACAGACAGAGGAAGCTGTTTCACATCGAGAGCGTTCGAAGAGTTCTGCACAACACGCACCATACAACACGTGCACAACTCTTCGCGTCACCCCCAGGCGTCACCCCCAGGCCAACCGCCAAGTCGAGCGAGTAAACCGAACAGTTCTGCCTGTCATCACAACAGCCATGAAAGATCCCGACCACCGAGACTGGGACGTTAAACTCAAACACGCAGAGTGCAGCCTGAACAATGCTGTGAACAAGACAACAGGGAAGACACCATTTGAACTCCTTCATGGATACAAGCCAAGCTTCTACGGAATTGCGCTGCAGGAGTTAGCATTGGATGATGAGGCCATATGGAGGGATCCTAGCGAGCTGCGAGTACGTGTAAGACAACGGTTGCTGGAGGAACAGGAAAGAAGCAAGCAGACGTATGATCATCGGCACTACCCCGCAAAGCTGTACGATGTGGGAGAAGTTGTATTTATGAGGAGAGCAATACAACATACCGGAAACCCAACGAAGGCACAACCCAAGTACCGAGGACCCCTGGTTGTCACACAGGTGCTGCCCGCAGATAGCTATTGAGTGGCAGAGCTCGATCAAAGTTCAGGCAGCCGGTTCGCAAGGACGGCACACGTCTCCCAGTTAAAAGGATGGTCAACGACGTCGGCAGCGTCCTACCTCGACGACGATGTCGCCTCCGAAGATTCGGGAGACGGCCAAGAGGGGCTCCCAGCAGCTAGAAGACCTTCAAGAAAACGCACGCTGCCTGCTAGACTGCGAGACTGTTTAATGTGAAGTCATTCAATAATTTTTCCTTCCGTGTGTGCTAATCTATTACTTTAATATTTGCGTGTGTCTTCAAACTTAACGAGGACGTTAAGGCTCCAGGACGGCCGAGTGTAGACTTCCCACAAGTAAGCGACCCCTTAAAGAAAAAAGACGACGACGATACCTCGTGAGCCGGAGCACTGTGTGTGCACGAGCACGCGTGAGACTGGAATGCCTGTGTGGCGATCGTGAACGAAGCCACAGCCTGTGTGGCCATCCCAACCGCTTAAGTATTAAAACGTTACTTTTATCTTCTTTCTACCAATGCGAGTACCCTTTTTCTACCTTCTGATCTGAACGCAAACCAGAAGTTAACACAAGTTGCCCGAGGCTTCGAAGAAATCTGGCAGTTCCCTCACTGCCTAGGTGCCTTAGATGGGAAGCATGTCACGATTTGCTTACCTCAGGGTACAGGAGCTATGTACCGAAACTACAAGGGTACCTTCAGCATTGTGTTTATTGCCCTTGTGGACTCTGATCCGAAGTTTCTGTACGCTGATGGGGGCAGGAATGGTCGTATGAATGACAGTGGTGTATGGGCTGCAACGGATCTAAGGGCACGTATTGACCGGGGCATTGCTGAGTTTCCGGAAGCAGCCCAGCTGCCAAACTCATCGAAGACGGCACCTTTCGTCATCGTGGGGGACTAAGGGTTCGGCATGAAGCCATACCTGATGCGGCCGTTTCCAGCGTCGGAGCTGGAAGATGCCGAAAGGATCTTCAACTATCGGTGAGCTCATAATATGCTGTGATCACTATGCTGCTGTCAGTGCATATTGCCAGTTTACTTGCATTTCCGAGTTGCGAGGATAACAATAGCATACCACGGCCAACAACAAAGTGCCATCCATACATACCGTCATGGCTGCCTATGGGAGTGTCTGCCACATTTGTCATCCATGCATTTCATGGGCGTCCTTTTCTGTGTGCTAAACCAAAAGAATTAAAGGCTCCATGAAAACATGGAGTTGAGAGGCCTCCCCAGAGGGCTGGCAGCTTGACAAGAAAAAGCAGCTGCGCTGAAAGAGTGTGTTGTGTGGCCAGCGGCATCATCATATGTATTACCGGCACAAGCAGCGTCGCCAGCCCTCTGTAGTCGGAATTAAAAACGCGAAAATAAACGTCTTTGTCCCTCAGCAATCACCGCGTGCAATTGTGTCCCTACGCGTGGTTCACATGTTGTAATTGTAATTTAGTAAGCGAGAGCAATTTCTTGTCTCTTTTTGCACTGTAAAATTTAAAATGACAGACCTCTGTTAGGTTTGAACCACGCACTACTGAATTCTAGATGAAACAATTAAGGGATACCTGACAGGCGAAAAGAGAGAATTGGTGTTAATAAAGAATACTAGTTTCACATGGGCAACACATGTGCCTCATCAGAATGCTACGACTGTATGTTAATCTCGCCAGCAAAATTGCTGAAGGTAACTTTTTCTTATTTGAGCGAAGTTACACGCTGCAAGCACGATGGTGTGCTTTGCTATTATAATTGTTATCAGCCGAAATGGTAGCTTCATTATTTTAATTTCCCCCTTGCTGCAAATGTGTTTTCTTGAAATTCCAGACCTGTTGAATTTGTTTGGGGAGTACAGTGTGGGGCCAAGCTGATGAGAGTTAAGTAGCACAGCCATGGTGATAAGCAATCAGTAGGGGTATGAAAATATTGTCACAAAGGATAATTGATTACGCGATAAATAAAAGATACTGAACATTTAATGTGGCGAACTTGTGCCAAGTAAACAAAAGAGAAACAGTAGCGTCCCAAGCGTTGAATTTGGCGTAACCATAAGTGTTGAGCACTGAAGCGAGTCTGTCTCGTCAAGGTCCCGTGCAGCTCCCTAGCTATACTTCGTTTCACGATAACTTGGCGAACCATGTAGGCTACGACCCTCGTGACCTACTAGGGACGTTGGAGTGAGGCACATGACAGCACGTCACGGTGGCATTCGTGTCACTGCACCAAATGCGAGGCCCGAAGGAACCAGCTGTCGTCTGCTGGCAAAGAGTCGTCCGCTGCGAAACCAACCAACTCGGAATGAATGTCTACCGCCGCAACATTGCGTTCCGCTAGATTAGCGAGATCTTTGGGAACAGTTCATGAGACAAACATACAGTCAATTTGTCCGTGAATCTGTGGCGGGTGCGACATTTTGAGTGGCAGTGGTCGATTACAGGGCTGCGATCGTACAAACATGTGGCGCTCACTCTCTTCTTCCTGGTCACATGCCATTTTCTGTGGTTTAAACGCAACCACCAAAGGTAATCAGAGTCGTGGGTCATCGAAGGCGCACACTCAATTTTAAAAATAAAATGAAAATATGAATCTAATTTTTTGTGGTTTCTAAAAAGCTTCAAATATGTTGACTAAAAAAAAAGTTGCACAGACACGTGACTTCCGGCAACACACTTTTCCTCTTAATTTCTTCTTACTCCCCAGTCCAGTTTTGGTTTCAGTTTCAAACAGTTGCATTTTTTTACTTTATAAAAAAATATATGGGATGCTGTAGCAAAATATTGATTGGATAGCTTTTTGACACAATAATGGATTGCCTAACAAAAATTAAATTTTGGGGTTGTCAGCATCTCTAAGTATTCTTTAAAAGCAACATATCTTCGTCTTCCGTGTAGTGTAGCGTAGTGTTGGTGGAGATGCAAGGAGGCGACTTCAATTGCCGTTAAAAAAAAAAAAAAAGATCTCTGGAACTACTTTTTGTTGTGTACGCCGCTGTTGCTGTTGTGGTAACGAGGCTTCCGCGGCCTTGGAGTGCTGTCACATGCCTTGCTCCGATACCATTATTGGGTCGCGGGTGCTACAGCCTCCAGAGTTCGCCAAGTTATTGTGACACGCAGTATAGTGTGTGTTAGCATCTTGAAAATTCGGCCCAAAAGGTATGATCGTTCGGGGAGAGGATGAACAGGCATTTTCGAGAGCAAGAAAGTTGGACGAAATGATAACAGTTACATCTCGAGCAAGAATAACCACAAATCTTTTAGAAGTCTGTGACCTAGCGTTGCTTGCTCGGCCCTGCGCACAGCAATATTGCTGAAAGTCAAGTAGCAGAGTGTCATCCACAGCTTCAGCAGTCATCCTAGCGATCAGTCAACCACTGGCATCTTTTTATGCGTCTGCTTTAGGGTAGTGCAATACCCTAGCTAATTTGCCTTTTTTCCTCATTGATTGAACAAGATTACAATCTATTTTACAGGCTTTCCCGGGGACGCCGAATTGTTGAAAATGGTTTCGGCATCCTCCGGAACAGATTCCAAGTCTATAGGGCTCCTTTTCGTCACAAGCCGGACAGAGCGGTGAAAGTGGTGAAGGCGACTATTGCCTTACACAACTACCTTCGTACGAAGAACGGCACGCGGGCAAGGTACGCGCCACCCGACAGCCTTGATGTTGAAGACGTGCTCACAGGTAAATGCGAAATTAGCTGTTCAACTGGTGTAGATATGTCGCTTTCAATTTTCAATAGTTGCGTATTGTACAACTAGACACTTCTCCAGCTTGTTGCTCACAGTGAAATGTGTAGTGCTCTAGCGAGGGTCCCCCAATTCTTCTGGTCAGCAGCCATGGCAATGCCACTCATTATTATGGCTTGCAGCTATTTCTGAATGTAAACAGCACTATTCGGTGTACTAATGCAAGACTGCAACACATTGAAGGATCTAAAGTCACTGTATAACCGGTCTCATATCAAAGAAACATACAGTTGTGAAAAGACGTATGCCTTCCTTCGAATTGAACTGACTATGGCCAAGAGAACAACGGTCAGCTCGTGGCTTTTTTCATTGCAACACAGTTTCCCTCCAAAGAGTGTGACGACCTCTTGCACAGCAATAAGTGCAGTATGGAATACGTTCCTTGTGGCGAATTCGGGTGGTCAGTCGATGGCAACTTATTTTGCCGGAAAACCGGCAAGTGTGTTCACGCGGTCAGTTTCCGGCCGGCGCGCGCCGTTCGGGTGGTGGTTCTCCGGCAAGCAACGGCAACTTTCCAGCGCTTTTTCCGCCCGAGCTCCAAACGGCCGGGCCAGCAGGCACCAGTCTGTATCCACTGTCGTTACTTCCGAAATGGGAGAGAAGGTGAGTGAGAAAAAATGAACGAAAGAATTAAACTGATCTGAAGTCACTTCAGCAGCTACTGCTCGAGTCAATCCAAGCCGTTGGGACATGGGTGAAGATGGCAATAGCCTCTTGCTAGCGGTGTCGCGCGAACAAGAGGCGAGGTAAACGCCACTGTCTGGCGTTTCGTGTTGGGGAGCTGAGGGTCACGTGGTGTGCCACCAGCGCGTTTCTGGTTGCCGGTTCGGCCGGCTTGGTCTCGCCAGCGATTGACCACCCGAATTCGCCATTATCTAGGAATTCTGCAATGCATGGCGTGCAAGAAAAATGCAAAGAAAGCAAGATGTGCAGAGCTGTATGCGGATATAGCTGGTCATGCCACATTTGAACTTAACAGCCCATCTAAAGCAACACCATTATAAGCAAGCTGCTTCTGCTATTCTAGTTCTGCTGTAGCTGGACAATACTTGTCGGCTTGTATGTGAACATTCCTTGCTATATTGGTGTCGTGCCATGCACTCCTTGCTCTCCTTCACGTTTTGTGCAGCCGTCTTTTCCTGTTAGCACTCATGCCTTGCCATTACTTGGCATCAGATAAACTCTACTCCACAGCCTCATGGCATTCGTGGTTCTTTTGTGAGGGTCTTTGCAACTTGTAGTAAAGACTCGGTTAATCTCTAATACTGTTAGTTGGTGGTGAATGCGTTAAAAAAGATTAATTTTCATTTCACTTGTTGCAGTCACTGTACGTCAAGGCAGCTGGAGAAAGGGTTTGAACGACAAAGCAGTCTTTCCCCCTGGAGCGCATTGGTGGCAGAGAACCAGACGACGCCAAGGCTGTTCGTGAGGTCTTCAAAGACTACTTTATGAATGAAGGCCAGGTTTCTTGGCAGTGGAAGGTGCTGGAGTAACGGTATGTCATGTTTGTATGCAGGAACGAAGTAGCATCCATTAAAACAGTTGTTGGGGTATTACGACATTACTCAGGTCTGCTGAAGCTGTCATTATCTGCAACCCAAGACATTGTAGGCAAACACTCAAAAAAAGGGACACCTATACCGACTTCATTTTGCATGTGTCCCTCTTTTCATGTAGCTTTTTTTTTTCTGTATACATAGTCGGGCATATCTAAGTATGACTGCTGATTCCAAACTCGGCTGCATCCTTACTATTGTTTTCACTTAATTTTGATAGCTAATAAGATATATAACATCTCCAACAGGCCATAGTTGTGTATAATGTATAAAATATTAGGTGTTGTAGCTTTCAAGATGTTTGTTGCTCTCCAAAAGCAAAAAACGTAAAAAAAAAGAAAAAAAAAACTGCCCGAACTGCAAGACATACCATTCTATTTATTTCCATCGAAGATCAGCGCATGCGCTCAAGCCCACCGTCTGAATTCACTCATGTGCGATCCTGCGCTCTTAATAATCTTAAACCATTTCGAATTAATCCAACAGTTTTCCCATCCTACTTGCTAGCCGGTTAGAGACAAAACTAAATGAAAGAATGAGTTTTCATGGTGTTTTGTTGATTTGTCTACATGGTGTGCGAATATAGGCATCGCAGCTAGAGGAGGCCAATTTAGTGCCACAAAGTACCATAGCAGCACACCTGCTTCGCTTATACATCAGCCTAGCAAGTGTGCTACTGTACTTAGGGTACTACTAGTTTGTGAAAGCTCACCCAATACCAGCCCAAATTGAAACCGCAGAGTTGCATAGAAATTTGTTAGTGCTGTTTTTAACTCTTCGGGCCCCATCAGGCAGTTCTGACAACCATGAACTTCTACTGTACACGAAGAACCACAAATTATTTATGATCCTTGAAGTGTGTGCAATGTTGGATCCTACATCAAATGAATCTAATAAGCCTCAAGGCTTGGTTTGTCTGGTAAGACAACAGGGTGGCTAGTGTGACCGCAATAAAGTTGATAGCAGCAACACCAACCAAAACTAGAGACACGACACTCCAGCATATGGAACAAGTTTAACACTCTAGCTGTGAAAATGCAACATGCACACAGTTGGCCTATGGACTTCAACACAAAATAACAGAAAAAAAAATCTATTTTACAAGGGTGAGGAGCCTGACAATGTGGCAGTTTGTTGTCCGGTTTTAGTCTCCAGACTTATTCGAGCTAAATCTGCTACACTGTGCCCAGTGATTGCAGGGACCGAAGCTTGCACTGAAGGACAGAATGATGCTTGGTTCAATTCCCACTCCTGCTTGTTACAATGAGGACGAGCATGGCACGAGCATGCGGTTCTGTTGTCACTCCACGATACATGATAAAGACCCTCCCAGGTTAGCAGTTGTAGCGCAGAACCAGTGTCATCATATTTTAAAGGTGGACTCGCCTTATGTTGTGTAAACACTTGACACGTCCAATTTGCAATGTTTTTCCCGTGGCCTCATTTTGCCTCATTATCTTGCAGTAGAATTTGACATATTGTCTTGCTGTGTGCTTTTTCTGCACCGGCAGTTTACAGCTTTGCTGTAGACTGCCCGTGTCCTCTCTGTCTCCTCCCTCAGCCCATTTGACTGTTTAGCCCGAGCACGTTTGTGCAGCAGTGCAGAAGGCACAAGCACTGAAACAGAAAAGTACCTAGTGTGGGCACGGGTGGTCCACCTAAGAGCTTATCACATATGTGCATGTTCTGCTGAGTACCCTTTTTCAGCACCGCACACAACCAGTAAGAAAGTGTGGGACATTGTGGAACAAAAAAAACATATAAAGCTCAAACTGAAACTTTTAATTTTCTCCTTCAGGCACCACGACCAAACCGGCTACGGTCGAGTTCTCCACCATGATTCTGTGGGCGGCCAGCATGGCGAGCTCCCTGTCCGCACCCCTTGGTATGCTGCGGGCGCAGCACTCCATCATGAGCCCGAAGCTTCTGCATTCGTCCGGCTGCGGCGGCCCCTTGGCAGCGTTCAAACTGTCAACAGCTGCCTGCAGCAGCAGCGCCCTGTTCGGTGCCGCCTCCTCCGTGCGGCGGCAGTTCCTCTTGGAGGGTGGAGGCGCTGACTGCGCAGCTTCTTCAGTCGCTCGTAAATCGGCTCGAGGCTATCATCCTGCACATCATTTTTTATCCCACTTCTTGTATTATTTGGTGTTTTCTCTTTTATTCTCGTATTCACAAGCTCTAAAATACACATGCGTATTTGAAACCAGAAGCCTGACAAAGAAAGCTTTTCATGAGAACAATTGAGTGTGTGTAACGAATGTATTGCAAATTATCAATTACGAAAGCTAAGGTATACAGAGGTGATTCATTTGGCGAGAAACGATCCCCTGAAATTTGTATGGAGCACAGATGCAATCATTCCATATTCCAATTTTTTGGCTGGATCAGTGATAATCTCTACAAACTGCCTTTTTAGAGCGCAGCTCTTAGGGGCCCGTTCCCGGCTTGAGCGGCGTCGCCGTCGCCGTCGGCGTAACCAGGGTCATCCCAAGGTCACGTGACCCCAAGGTCACGTGACCACTCCCAAGGTCATCTCAAGGTCACGTGACCCCACGTGACCCCCAAGGTCACGTGACTCCTCGAGGTCACGTGACCCCTCCCAAGGTCATCTCAAGGTCACGTGACCCCAAGACCCCACGTGACCATTTGAAGGTCACGTGACCCTTTGAAGGTCACGTGACCCTTTGAAGGTCACGTGACCCCCAAGTCACGTGACCCCTCTGAGGTCACGTGACCCCTCTGAGGTCACGTGACCCCGAGGTCACGTGGTCTCCTCCCCAAGGTCACGTGACCCCCAAGGTCACGTGACCCCTCCCAAGGTCATATCAAGGTCACGTGACCCCAAGGTGACCCCCACGTGACCCCCAGGTCACGTGACCCCTCTGAGGTCACGTGACCCCTCTGAGGTCACGTGGCCCCCCGAGGTCACGTGACCCCCCCTCCCCGAAGTCACGTGACACCCCCCCCCCCCCCGAGGTCACGTGACCGCCCCCCCGGAGCATATTAAAGAATGAGGGGAGGAGGAGGGGTCTACCCTCCCCTCAGTACCCTTCACTCCTCCTCCTCAAGAGCTGCGCTCCAATTCGGCGTTACAGGGATTTGTAAACGGCTTTCACTTTTTTCTGAAAGAAGTTTTTTGTCATTGTTTGAGTGTGAGCCGTGTCCTGTAGATTTGGCACAACTGCTGAAGCCAACACTTGTGTTGCCCATGCAACTATGTGCTAAGGAATTGTTAAGGGTAAAGGTGCTCTTCCTGTCAGAGTCAATTATTGGGCGATGCCTTGAATGAAGTGGCACAGATATGTGTTCTGAATTCTGTTGCTCCTTCCCGATTAAAAGAAGGTCCCTCCAAAGTGGGCACTTACCACTTCCTCCTGGGAGGTCTCGAGTGTCGACTCACTTTGGGCTTCAGGTGCCCTAGCCGACAAGAATCTCATTTTCCTGTAGTGCGCCCATTTCGGAACAAAGATGTCATCGGCCCCAGCACCAGAACGGCTCGAATCCTTCACCTTGCGGTTTTCCCTCTGGTACTGCAGACCGCATGTTTGCCCATTTGTTCTTCACTTTTTCCACTGCGATGCAATAAAACAAGATATTCACACTCCATATATCTTGCCACCTCGTTTTATGCTGTTGAGTGCTTCAAGCCATGTTTAAGCTACTTGTTAGAACTATCAAAGTATCAAAATGTATACAAATGCTACAATTGTGTCACCACATTTCATTCGCTGACATTGTAAATTGTCGACCAAACTGGACGAATAAATGTGGTTTGGTGTAAATTGGACTCGTGGTCATATTCAGTTATGTGCACTCCGGAGGCGCGCGTACTGGCGAGTCGCAGCGGTGGCGCGACAGCTTTTCGGTCACAATTACACTGATTCTTGGCAGCTGCACCCGCTACCGCATCGCGATCAAATCGCGAGTGCTGTCAAACTAGCGATTTAATCGCACTGCGATCGCGATGAGATCGCGCATGCGGCTACCTTCTTGCTAGCGCTCGCCAGCGCAGTAAACAACTTCAAAGAATCTCGAATACAGTACTTTCGTTCGAGTGTGAAAAAAGGCTGAATGGTGCGTAGATGTTTTAACTCCGGACGTTTTAATCGCTCGTGGCTATTCCTCAGAAAACACAACCAATGAGTACATACCGTTGCCGAATCCCCACCCCTGCCCGTTTCGATCTGGATGAGCATCGTACCGGCGTGCGGTCGTGTATCACTACTGCGTGGTGCACGTTAAAGACGCCAGGCTAGCGGTTCTACTGCACTGGCTAAATTGCTCATCTACAGCTGGGAGACTCGTCGCCCCTGTGAGGCAGACCAAGTTCTAGGCTGTATAAACATACACACAACCCAATTTTTTTTACCGTTGCCGTCGAAGCCCAGGGCGATGGCAATATCCCTGAACGTCTTTTTTTTCATTCTCTTTTTGTGGTACGATAGGTGGGTCACATGCCATATCAGTGGCCTGTCCTCCACCATTTGGATCAAAGTGGCTTCGAGCGCCGAGTCGAACTCTGGCGTGGCTGACGCTGGGGCTCCCATCTTCAATCCTCGTGGTTAGATCGATCGCGCACAAATAACGCTTGGGATTTATTTTGGTGTCGATGGTAATGAGGAAAGCGACGGAAGTAAACGACGACAATAAATGTTAGCCGGAACTGTATATTAAACATCAACACATAAATAATTACCTCTTCTTTGGCCGTGTTTGTTGGCGTGTAATTCTCCATCTAGTATAACGGGAAGACTGCGTCGCCCGACTCTGTTTGTCTGTGTATTTTGCCGTGTTTTGTTGCCGACTTCAGACCCACCAGGAAACAAGTTTCCTTGTTCTGCGTCGTGTCCGCCAGGTGGGACGGCGGACTCCGACAAACAGGCTGTCCGTCGGTGTCGTCTGTCGCTCGTTGTCGTGTGTCGCTGTCGTCTGTTGCTGTCTGTCGCTCTAGTGGGACGCGGCTATTACAAGTAGCGCCAACTCTTGTTGTGGAAACGCGAAAGACACGTGCCACGAGCGGGTGCGCCGCCGCCATTCGCTTACAAGGGTCGCTCATTTCAGTGCTGCGCGCCATTTGCTTCCAAGGGCCGCTCGAGACACGGGCCTCGTGCTCTGGCGCTTTTGACCTTACTTGCAAAAAAACGCAAACAGATCGAGGGGCTTTATCTTGCTCTAGAGTTCCTGTATATGCTCCCTACGGGAGCCAGAGTTGCGCGTCTGTTTTGCACGTGCTGCCGCGCTGCTATTCGCCGAGATCCGATCACGTGAGGAGCCGGATCAAGTGCCGTGCAGGAAAGTAGACGTTGCACGCGCCCGGCCGTACTTTCCCTTGCTTTTGAGCGCGCCGCGCGCCTTGAACGCGCGGCGCTGCTATTCGCCGAATTCAGTCCCGTGCGGAGCAGGATCAACATGCTGCGCAGGAAAGACGGCGCTACGGGAATGAACGCGCAACTCTGGCTCCCGTAGGGAGCCTATACAGGAACTCTATTATACTCAAGGTTGGTACGCCACGTGTCGTGAGAATCGGGAACTAAAACAGCGTGTCTCAAAAAAGCTGGCAATCAACAGGAATGTTCAAGCCAATTGCGCGTATATATTTGAGCAATAGGAACCAATTAGATTATGTCTCTCAGAACGATGTAAATGCATATTGGACGCAGCAATTGAGAATCGGATCAATGGGAAAATTTTTCTGTGCTTTTGGAAGGTTGTTTTTGGACGAAGCCGATATATTTGTCAGACATCCAACTGAGGAAAAACTAGTCCCTATCAGAAATACACGGGCCCATTTGATGCATGTTCCTGCGCTGTATGATGCAAATATCTCTTCCACGTCCAAAGACTGTGTCCACACCAGAATTCTAGCATGTATAAAAGTACATTAGTCAAGTTATTATGCGACAGTTTTACGCTTATTTTTCAATATTTTCGGATGACAAAGATGGTTTCAGCCCAAGTTACTTAACGCACCATCGTTCTACATCAATGGAGTTATGAATATTTAAAAAAAAGGTTTGTAGCTCGAAATTGATGCTAGAATCAAACAAAAAGAAAAATCCACAATTTAGAGAAAAATACCCTATTGCAATGGTTGCTTTTCTGAACGAATTTTAGGGTCATACTCTAAATAAAACTTAAGAGCATGGTGCGCTAAAATAATTTACTAATAAAATACAGTAAGCTGAGTGTAAATTAAAAGTAATTTGCACAAAACTAAAAATGATAAATCTACTCCCTATTGCATTGCAACCGAAACAAACAACGCGTCGGTGCTACTTGTGATTTACAGATTTACTTCCTGCGCTTATAATAATAACTGTTTTCACCTTCTTTTGTTTCTAAGTTTCTGAAGACGTATTTCCGGTGCCCCTCTATCGCGATTTGGTCAGTTTCGATTTCGGTATTGTAACTCTTACTGGTTTCGGTTTCGTATTGTAAGGATCGCGTCTTCGACGCCCCATCGGTAGCGAGCCAGTTCTTTGTTGTTGTTTTTTTCTTTTTCCGGCATGGTTGCGTTTGTCGTCCGTTGGGTACACATGTGTCACGGGATGGAAATGCCTTCAGAAATAGAAATGTGCCAATTTAATCAAGTTTATCTATCTGTGAAGTTTTCTCTTGTGGCGATTATGTTCAAGAAGAGCGCGGAAGACCGACGACGCGACCAGAACGAGCAACTCAACGGAGTTGGTAAGCATGCTTCTTTGTTTGCATTGCAAGCAGACGCGTTGAACGAGAAGTGGACATTAGGAAAATTTAGAATAACGTCCGCAACCCCAAAGAAATAACGTCGTCGCTGCTGTGCGTGCGTATACCCAAAACAAGCATTCGGACTCGAGCTTTGGGGCCCGTTATTTCACGAAAATACCGTGGGTACCGCAAAAAACGGCGCCCACGACATCTCCGTTGATCGCGTCTTCGACGCCGTCACTCGCTCGGGAACTGCGTGAGTCGCACTCGGCGACCGCGGTCGGTATGGTCGAAGCGTATTAAAAACGCCACGGATGGCTGGATTCACAGCTCAAAGCTATCGAAGCGCGTGTACTTACGATCGCGGCAGACATGTAAACATGCCTGGGTAGTGGATCGTCTGGGCTTCGCAGTACAACAGAGCAGCTTGGCAGTCACAAAAACAAAACATACGACATTGAGAATAAAACAACTTTAAAAATGTTACTCTAGACGAAAAACTTGTTTAATTTTCAACATATAACGTTCTAACTTCCAAGTAAAAGCTGTCGCGACATCTTGGTGGCGCTTTAAGCGCGAAAGGCTTGCGTTTTGGGGGGGTCCCCCGGCAGAGGAACGCTATTCTAAAACTCTTCGCCGCAATCCTCGCTATTTTGCCGTCCGTAACGCGCGGTAAAGTAGCGCCCGGTATTCTAAAACTCCATATTTTCTCGGCACACGTTTGCTCGTTAAGCTAGATTTTTTTTCTTTTTTTAACTACCGTATTTTCGCTATTCTAAGCACCCCCCCACACACACACACGCACGCACACTTTCAAACATAAACATCTGAAAAAAAGTTTGCATGCGAATGTAAGCACACCCTCCCAACAAGAAATATACCTGCTTCATAAAGTATTTAAAATACTACTCAAGTTATTTTCGCTGTAAAGTATCTTGAGTAGAGTTCAAATACTTAGAAATGTAATTCAGTTACTTTTGAAGATACTTCCACATTGCGTAATTTGTATCGACGTCTGCTTACAACTGTATAATTGTCATTGTCACAACGGCAAATATATAGCTGCGCAAATCTTGGTAGCAGTATGATTTATTAGCACGCAACAACACAAAACGGAAAAAGAAAAGAAAAAGTATCGTATAGGGCT
Source organism: Ixodes scapularis (assembly GCF_016920785.2). Lineage (NCBI taxonomy): Eukaryota > Metazoa > Arthropoda > Arachnida > Ixodida > Ixodidae > Ixodes > Ixodes scapularis. The sequence continues at coordinate 67,287,040 of NW_024609846.1, read as the reverse complement.
ATTTTATGCAGTCCAACTATAAGGAGCAGGGTATAGTCACGAATGACAAATGATGAGGCAGCGAATGACTGAAGAAACTAAAAGTTTAAAGGGGCTGTACAACGAGATTGGGTAAGAATATTTCTTACTTTGTACCAGCTTCCTGGCACTAATGGGACCCTAGAATACTCGAACGTAGCACCACTAACCAAGAAGCGTCTTCGCCGCGGCGGAATTCAAAGGATGACACCGAAGCTTTTCATTCAATCTTACCTTCCAGAGCCGCCTTTTGCTCCTTCGCGAAATTCGATGACGGAGTTGTGGGTACAATGGCAACAGTACGAACCTCGGGAATGCGTCATCGAGCTTTGTGGTGACGTTCCCCGCGCTCTATTAAGAAAACAATGACATAAACATGCCCACAAGGCCTATGGGCATGTGCACAGGTTTTGTGTTGGGTAAACATCGAGGTGTGGGGGTGACAAACGGGTCAGAGCGCCTCGCCAGTAGTGACATCGCTTAATATCACGTCCTGCGGCGCACCTTGGACGTATTGTTTAACTACAATCCATATTCATATATATATATATGGGAAGTTCATTATAAACGAACTTGGGATACGGATATGAGTGAATGGATAACAAAGAGAACCCACATAAAAGCCACGGCAGTGGTCGCACCTTCTTCTATTAGGTTGCGTTCAGAAAGGCACTTAACGTTGGGAGACGCTTTGTTGGCATTTTGAGAGGTCATCGAGCTTTTAGTTCGTTTCCTGTCCTGCTCTCTACTTATCAGTGTTCGCTTACCGACAGTGTTCGCGAGAGAAATAGGGACGTTCTGAAGAAAAAAAGAAAAGAAACTAAAGAAAACTTCGACGTTTGCCCTAGCGGGGTCAAGTATACAAAAGTAAAACAATTTTGTTTTGTGTGTGTGTCCACTTCTCTTTTTTTTATTTGCTATTTTCTTGACACGCAAGTCTGCATTGTTGTCGTAGGTCGTTTCCCGGTCTGCGTTGCGACTCAGGGTGGCATCTTTACTTCCCTAAAACCACACCTTTTGTTTGAGGATTTTTTTGGGGGAAACTCTATGGAAACAAGAAGGCGCTTGGGAAGGCGATGGGAAAACCTTCGTTGTACGAACTTTGCTGTGAAATATGGGTCACAATTGGCACAAAAGCGATCTTTTCACGAGCCCAGTTCAGGTCATCGTAGCTTATCGGAGCTAGCAAAGGGATTTGGTTGCTCAAAAGAATGTTCGCGTTTGCTCGTGCAACGCCCACGCCACTTCATACCGAAAAACTCGAAAAATGGCGGGATGTCAAAAATGTATTTGAGAAAATGAGTACAAGATACTCGGGATTGTTTTTAAAGTAGAGTATCAAATACTCTCGATCAAAGGTATTTGCAAGATACCATGATACTTGAAAGAGTATTTGAAATACAGTCTTGAGTAGAGAATTTGAGATAGGCACAAGTCTTTTTTCAAGGTCAGTTAATAGATGGCAGCACATACCGCCATTTTTCACTTTCGCATCCGCTCAGGTTGCGAATGAGGGTGCGTTGCCGTACCCTCTATCGAAGATGTTTTGTCTGTTTGGTCTCCTTGCGCTTGTTGCAGTCAGTTGTCTAGTCTGTTAAGCCTATTCGTCCGCGTTGGCCTCGCAATCGTATCCCGTTCACTGTGTGCACGTGGTTTGCGGAAGTCGTTCATTATGAGTGCGAAGAGAACTTGATACACGATGAAGTTCAAGAGAACGGTTATTTCTTACGCGGAAGAATACGCAAATCACGGTGCTGCTGAACAGTTCGGAGTGCGGCGTTCCGCGCTAGCCGAGGCTGGGTGGAGCGGATGATGAAGAAGAACGGTTTCTCTTTGAGACGCCGCACCACTATCTGCCAGAAGCTACCGGTGGACTTTGAGGACAAGCTTGTCAACTTTGAACGTTATGTGATGAACCTGCGTCGCCAATCTCGCTACGGACTCGGGCAGATCGGCAATGCCGACGAGACCCCTGTGTACATTGACATGCCAAGGACGTGCACCGTGAACGAAGTAGGCGCCCGAGAAGTACAAGTGCGTACGACTGGCTATGAGAAGCAAAGGGTGACCGTAATGCTGTGCAACACAGCCGACGGTCGAAAACTTGCGCCTTACATCCTCCTCAAAAGACTAGTCACGAGAGCGACCAGTCGACCGTGGTGCAAATTGATGGTAAGCGGGCTACTTCCAGTCTTTGCTTTATTTATTTCCTTTAGAACATTTATTCTTTCATTTTGATTATGATACATTTATATTTTTTGTGGAAATTTCGTATTTTTGAGGGCATTTTCCGGATCTAAGCACCCCCCCCCCCCCTCTTTGAACATCGCGGGTGTGAAAAAAAAGGGGATGCTTAGAATCGAGTAAATACGGTATTTGGGTTTGTTTTATCTGTCCTTATGTTTGGATCTGTGCGTAGAATAATGAAACGTTGCCACTCACTCTGTGTATGGTCCGAGAAAGTGTAGCTCATGTCAACAGAGGACTAATTGACTTCCTAATACTACTTTCAGTCCGTTGCTTTAGAAAATGTCTTATTGGTATAGCAGTGGACTGATGTCCAACTATAAATTGATTACATTGATCATACTTCATTACATTTCAGAAGTTAGACTTCCTTGGAATTCGGTTCATGCAGAGCCAATATTCCTTTGGAGTCAAAATGGTTCAAGAGGATAGCCATCTTTTGTTTTGAAGTTATGGAAGTGGACTGGATTGTACTGTTAGGATAAACTTCGGTCCCCTGACTTTCCAGAATTGAAATGGGTTTACATTTTTCGGTTAGAACTTTTGATAAAGCAGTTGCTCCTTTCCCCTCTTTTTTTTTCTCTTTCATTTTGCAACTGTGACGTGATCAAGACGAGGTCCGCAGTTATTCCCAAATGAAGCATCAGCAGTGGGTTCCCAGCTTGCGTCACTTCAATTCATTTCAACGCATGCCACGAAATGAATGCCCCTATGCATACACCGTTGGAATTGGGTCTGACTTCAAAATGCAGTTCGACACAGTGTTTGAGCGGCATGGGACGTGTGTTGAATGACCTATGCGGTTGTCACGGGTTCGTGGTTGGTCAACCCAAAGTGCTCCAAGTCCGACTTCCTTCTTCTCGTCTTCCTCTTCGCCATTGGTTTGAAGCTCCGCCGGCATTAGTCTCATCCGAGTTCATGCCTTTGGCGCTCAGATAAACATGCGCGAAAACTGCAATTGAACGCCCCCCCCCCCCCCTCCTCCCCTCCCCCAAACCACTCTTAAACTGAACAAAATGACAAAAAAGACGAATTTGTGACCGCGGTGTTCATGACCAACTGCCGACTTTTAATTAACCTGCCTGAAACTTTGCAAATATTTCAATTTGGCCGCAGCTGTGAGGGTGAGGAGGATCCAGTATGAAAACTGGACCCTGAAGCGATGCCTTCAGGATGCCGAAAATAATTATGGTAAGTTAGAAATTAACCCACTAATATACTTCCTATACATTTGGGCCGGATGTTGATTAAAATATTTTAACCCAGTTAATTTGTCACAGTAATTTTCAAGCATAATATCTAAAAAAAAATGAAACTGCAGATGTTCCAAACTGGCTGAGGTAAAGCAGCCTTGCAATGCACCAAAGTTTAGACTGAACATACTTTTGTGTAGCGTCCACAAGGTGTAGTTCTTGCATTGAAGTTTTATGAGCTATAGTTTCTTCAATGTTTGAACAATCAGCGTGCCAGCTGGGTAGTGTGTAATTGTTTTTAGAGCGCAGCTCTTAGGCGCCCATTTCCGGCTTGAGCGGCGTCGCCGTCGCCGTCGGCGTAACCGCGCGGTGCATTATGGGTAAATTTCCCCGCTAAATCTAGCGGAAAAATTTCCCCGCTAAACTAGCGGAAAAATTTCCCCGCTAAATCTAGCGGAAAAATTCCCCCGCTAAATCTAGCGGAAAAATTTCCCCGCCAAATTTAGCGGAAAAATTTTCCCCGCTAAATCTAGCGAAAAAATTTCCCCGCTAAATCTAGCGGAAAAATTTCCCCGCTGTCTAGCGGAAAAGTTTTCCCCGCTAAATCTAGCGGAAAAATTTCCCCGATCCCCGCTAAATCTAGCAGAAAAATTTTCCCGCTAGATGTAGCGGAAAAATTTCCCCGCAAAATAGCGGAAAAATTTCCCCGCTAAATCTAGCGGAAAAATTTCCCCGCTAAATCTAGCGGAAAAATTTCCCCGCTAAATCTAGCCGAAAAATTTCCCCGCTAAATCTAGCGGAAAAATTTCCCCGCTATATCTAGCGGAATATTTTCCCCGCTAAATCTAGCGGAAAAATTTCCCCGCTAAATCCAGCGGAAAAATTTCCCCGCTAAATCTAGCGGAATAATTTCCCCGCTATATCTAGCGGAAATATTTCCCCGCTAAATCTAGCGGGAACATTTCCCCGCTAAATCTAGCGAAAAAATTTCCCCGCTAAATCTAGCGGAAAAATTTCTCTTCAGGTCAGATGACCCCCGTGGTCACGTGACACCCCCAGGTCACGTGACCCCACGTGACCTCGGCGAGGGGGTCATGTGACCCCTCCAAGGTCACGTGACCACCCGTTCCCCCCGATAACACGTGAACCTCGGTACCCTTCCCTCCTCCTCCTCCTCAAGAGCTGCGCTCTAATTCGGCGTTACAGGGAGTTGTAAACGGCTTTCATTTTTTATAGCACAAGCAATGTCTTAATCCTGGCGGCAGGAAGTTTCGGCTAGCAATTGAGATGGTTGGACAACGGTGTGCATGCTTGCTTTCTCTGAAGCGGCCAATGAAGCGAAATAACAGCATGTGCGGATTGTCCATGCGTTTAATTTTTTGTTTGTTGTTTGTCTCAGACTACATGTGCTCCCAGTACAAGGTGGTGGCCCTCCAGGCGCTGACGACCAGCATGTTGTCTTTGCTGTGCTGTCGAGGGAAATTTAAAAAAGTAAATATTGCAGCTGCAGTTTTTTTCTATTCCGTCCCTGCTAGACTCGAGTCTTGCGAATTTCCCTAAGTTCTTGGTCTTTTTGTTTTTATGTTACTGTAAACTTTTGTTACAGTCCGTTGCAACTATAGAATAGCAGAAGCCCCTCCCGCCATTCACTTTGCACGCCATGATTGGCGGTGTTCTCTCGGCTCTCCTCCTCTGTAGTGTTTGCTCATTAAACGAGTGAAGGGCTTTGTGGAAGGGGCTTTTGCTATTCTAGAGTTGCAACAGAGTGTAGCGCGACCTCAGTTAATTTAATCATTTGGAAGAGTCCCAGCGGGCACCGATACATTTTTGTGGGAAGGACTCTGCATCATATTCTGAACCGAGAAAATTACCCCACAAACGGGAAAGCACGGGCCTTCTGCTACAAAATTAACCGGATCAAACTTTGTTTTCACGATCAGACCGGAAAAAGTCGACTCCTGTCTTATAAACGGCGAGTAACATAAATCATATGCTAGTCTCGCCACGTTGGGAAGCTAATGCTATGACCCCCATCTTGATTTTTTAATGCTTGTTATGGCTGTTTTCACATCTCGTATTTTCACTGTTCTTTGGCCAAAAGTGAGTGGCCGGTCGCCATAGGTTTCCAGACGAAAGCGGTTGCATATGCACAAATTTCTAGCAAGTTCGAAGCGCAGTGGTGCTTCGTCCCGACCGAGGGAAAACTCTACGGTATTGTTGGTGGAAACCTTTAAGCCTCACGACTAGCAGCAACTTAATCGTGGATATACTTCACCCTACGACTTTTATTTGAGCTCTAATCCACGCAAAAAATTACAGGGGCACTTATTTGGTATTCCTTTATGGATTGAATGCAAAAGCATTGCCATTCCTAACGACACTTCCTTTTTTTTCCTCTATTGTTAGGAATGGCAATGCTGTCGCATTCAATCCACGTAGGGATACCTAAGTGCCCCTGTAATATTTTTTTACGTTACATCATATAACGTCACATATCATGGTACGTCATGTCGTCACGTGAAGTGTGATGTCATCGAACCGAGAACATAGTTTTATAACCATATTTTGGGCACATCAACGCCGCCGTCGTCTTTTGCCGTAATGGGACAAGCTTCTTTTTTAGGGTAGAGTAATGCCGCATTCCAAAGCGGCTGAGATGGCACAGCAGCTAGCATGTCCGGCTCTAACACAACAGCACCGGGTTCGAATTTGAGCCGTGGAAGCACATTTTATTCTTTCTTTTATTCCTCTGTTTGCATTTGGTACCACTCGGGTAACGCCGCCGGACGCCGGATTTTCCGCTCCATGCACCATATAATGCTTTCGCATTAAAAAGGCACATCCAGTCAGGAATGTGCCTTCGTGTGCTTTTCGTGTGGTAGAGTCGCACAGCTGCTTACCACTTCGAAAATCACAACTGAAGTACGAGGGGGTACTAGTGATCAACAAATCAGGTTCACGCTATTCATAGGTGAAGGATCCATTTGGGTGCACTGAAGATTTGTGTGGGCATTTTCTTTCGTTGATTCATTGGCGCGTCTCGCCGTTGACCGCAGTCCTGCACCTGGTTAGTTCTAACCGGCAGGATGGACAGCACGGCAGACTTGTCGGCTGAATCCTCCGTGTGTAGTTTAGCGTTGTCCTTCTGCTTCAAGTAGGGATGCATGCGAACAGCGCGCACAACACATGCCTCTTGCCCACGCTTCTAACTTCATTGCTGGTCGCGGCGAAATATTCAAGTGACATGTGGCCATGTTTACCCTAAGAAGTTCGCAAGAGACTTTGGTTGATGTCGTAATATTCTGTTGTAAGTCACACAAAAGAATTGTGTTTCGTTAATACGGATTTCTTCTCGGGTTTTGTCATAAGCAATTTTTTATCGTAAGTTTGCTTTTTGAATTCGGCCTCTGATATTTCGATGCTCCCAATAATTAAAACTTCGTGTATTGCATCGATTGTGAAAGCTGCAGTTGACACACACCCATTCGGAGCGGGGCTTTATGATCCACATAGCTACCGTGTCTTTCCTGTCCGTTCTGATTAAAAATACTTCTTTAAGATAGTAAACAAACACAAAAAAATACACAGGGACAAGAAGTGGACATAAAACACTGGCGCCAGTGTTTATCACCACTTATTGTCCATGTGTTTTTTTGCGGCGCTTGTCTATGATCATGAACCAATTGGCCCGAATTGCCATATTAATTCTTCGAGATGCTTATATATCATAGCTTCTCTATGTTAAAATTTTGTTAGCTTTATAAGCGATGACATCTGCTCGCTTATCTTTGGTAGACTGTCAAAAGCCAAAATAAAAGACTGCAATGCGGCGGCAAAATGATTGAGAGATTGATTCTCGCAGGCTCGGGGGCAAAATATACTTTTGCACCATGGTGCGCCTGACAATGTTATTAGTGCCACTCATTAAACTATCAAGGTAGTGTGTAAATTAAGTTCCTGGGTGAGCAAAAATGTAGGAATTTTAAATGTGACTTTCCGCATTTAAAAGGGCACTGACACATCAAAATCATATTTTTTTTTATTATCCGAAACGGTCGAAAACGATGCCGGGACATTACCCTCAAAATTTGAAATTTGGGAATTCAGTATTCGTGAAGTAAAAAAACAATTTCCAAATGCCGAATTCGAAGTTCCCGCGCGTTCGGCGCCGGTGCCTTGACGTCAAAAATTGCGGAGACCTGAGAGTCCCCTTTCCTGCAGAGCCTTTTATACTGGGAGAGTTCGGCGGGTGGGAGGGGCTTACGGACCGCTAGGTCTAGCGGACTCAGCGGGCGCCGCTTCCGCCATGATGTGCCTCCCGGCGAGTGGGTCCCCATTGACATGCGATGTATACGCGTGTAGGTTTTGCCGTTTGCGCTTTTGTTGGCGTAAGGAGAAAGTCGAAAAATCAAGCATTTTGTTACGTTAATCATACGTTAATCATAAACTTACCTCGCACAATCGAGAACTCGGCTTCCAGTCAGCCCTTCTTGGTTTCCCAGATCTTGTGCCTTGCGCGGTTTTCTTTTCCTTGCGGGAACCGGTACATCCTGAACCCCTTTTTCGCGTTGTTCCAGCACCCAACGACACTGCAGCCCCCCCCCCCCCCCCCCCCCCCCCCCCCCCATTTCTTTTTCATCTAACGTCTGGCAGAGCGCAGCGCAGAAAAGATCATTTTCATCGTCGTCTCTCGCTCCATGGACTCTAGCGAGCCGACTGCCGGCTCGAGTCAGTAGGGCAAACGGGTTTTATCAGCCGCCACCAGCCTTACACCAAACAAGGGTGAAGCTTGCAATTTAAGGTTATAATTATAATGCAATTAAATGCAAAGGTGCAATCAAGCTAGACAGCAAGGCACATCATGGCGGATGCGCACAGTTGCCAGACTGTTTGATCAGTGCTGCCAGACTGGCGGCTGGATCAAAGAACCGCCGAACTCTCCCAGTATAAAAGGCTCTGCTTTCCTGTCACCACTCCCTGCTGTTGCCATGGCGACCCAAAGCGAGGAGGAAAGGAGCGAGCGCCGGCTGGCGCCGGCGTTGCGGCGGACCGGTTTTGAGCGGTGTCGCCTGTTTTCCGTTGGAGGATACAAATCCAGGAGACGGCACCACAACGAACTCCCGATTTTTGGTATTTCAAAAAGAAGGGCCGTAGTGCGTTCGCAATTGCGTTAAAAAACATGTTTTAGGATTGCCGTCATTAAATGTTATAAAGATGCCGCCTACAAAGCTTCTAAATTTCCTGATTTTTGACGTCACCGATCAAAAGAAGCGAGGAGGCAAGAGGCGGGAAAATCAAACGCCAAAAATAAAAAGGCGCGCGTGCGCGCGGGAAAAGTTTTTTTCGCGATGCGTTTTTTTTTTTGCGTGTCTATGGCTGCAACTTGCATCGTTTTAGACAATAAAAATAAATACGACCTTTGGGGTGTCAGTGCCCCTTTAAGGCTGATTCACACATACAGTGCAGCGCTAACTCAGCCGGTCACTGCAACTTCCATGGCTTGTATCGTGTGTTCTGAGTTGCCTCCTTTCATACAAAGGACTGATGTCCCGGTTTGTAATACTGATTCAACGCTGAGATAGTGCTGCGCTGTGAGCAGGATACCTTGCTTGGACATTGAAGTTTAGATAAGCAGATTAATCTTTAACTGTGCTTTTGTTTTATAGGTTACCAGTACTCCCGTAGACACGAAGGCAGTACAAGGTCCCCCATGGACACGAAGGCAGTGTACCATATACTCGAAATTCACATTTATTAAACCAGTTATTACTCCTTCCCACGGTTTTACGCAGGCATTTTCTGAACCCTGCTTGCGTATATAGGCAAACATACAAGTGACACTTGCACTCACTTTCCTCTTCCCTCAAAACAGCGGTTACATCCGGACCACATGTCACGCAACGAATTGCCGTCTTCCCTCTTAGAGCTCTCTATCTAGAAACCCGTGCTAGGAGTATAATTTCTAATATATTTGATTTGAAAGTCTAGATACAGAGATTTGAGTTTCGGTTGAAAATCAAATGTTTTTTTCTACCGCGTTGCAATTGAGGTTTTGATGGGCCATCTCATTAGGTATACCGACTCGTCGGAATATACCTAATGAGATGGCACGTCAAAACCTTAAGTACAACGCGGTAGGAAAAAACCTTTGATTTTCAACAGAGACTCAAAGCAGTTTATCTAGACTTTCAAATGAAATGTATTAGGAATTCTGATGAGGTGCACGGCAAAACCTTAATTGAAACGCGGTGGCCAATAGTTTACGTAAACTCCTTAGGCACTCGTTACAAAAAAATCAATTGTTTTCCAACACAGACTCAAAACGGCGCCATAGACTTTCAAATTCTATTCATATGAAATACATTTGAAACTTTATGGGGTAGCACGTCGAAACTTCAATTGGAACGCGGTGGCCAATAGTTTTCGTAAAATCCTTACGGATTTGTTACAAAACCCATTTGCATTTCTATTGAGACTCGAAAAGATACGATGAGTAGAGTCCATTAACGTTCGAATGAAATTCATTAAACATTTGTGTAAGGGCGTCCCCGTGTGTGCATAAAAAGCAATAAAAAAAACACTAAAGCTGTTTGTTTGTCTGCTTTTGGTCAAGTCTTATAGTTATATATAAACTTTGGTCAAGTTTATATATAACCTCCTTATCTTCCAGAGCCACTAGGAACCACCATCAGTTTTCTCTTCAACCAATATTTGCTCGAACCAACATTTTTAATTTTTCATATTTTCCACGCACCATATCAGATTGGAACGCCCTCCCTTACAATATATTCATAGCTCCTAATTTTAATAAAGCACTTGATGATCATCCTTTTTAGGTATTGCCATTGTGCTCTTGTGTTGTGAACCTTTTTGAACATATGTTGTACAAACTTTTTTCCCCGTTCATTGTTAGTTATGAGAGTGTTAGTTACTAAACATTATGAAAGCCATGTGCAATGATGGTTTGCAAGTTTTTTGTACCCCACACCTGCAAGGGCCTATCCAAAGGCCTGCGGTATGTAATAAATAAATAAAATAAATAAAATAAATAACGAGAGCCAAATTGTTCCTGCGAAAAATATGCCTCGTGCACAGAAACCAAAACAACCTAATCTCGTATACTGGTCCTTGCCATAAGACTCATTTGGGAAAAATAACGTTCGGTATAATTAGTTTATTAATTAATTTCTAGTAAATAACTTTTTTCTTTAGTTCGCTTTAGTTAGTAATTATACTGGGACTAAGACACGAAAATTAAACGGGTTGGTTACTCTTTAAACTGAATGCTCTTAGGCTACTCTATATTGTCACGGGTGGTGACCAATAAACAAGAAATAAACAGTAATAAATAAACGTTTAATGTGGCGAACTTGTGCCAAAAATAAAAGGGTACAAAAGGTAATAACAGAGCGTCGCGGGCGTGGAGGTCGGCGTAGCAGCAGAGTCGAACACTGGGGCGAAACTGAATGCAGATCGCCACGCGGAGCCCCTTATGTACACGTGTGGGCTTCTGGAATGATCGGCGTAGAAGGTTCGGCGCGTAGAAAATTCTAACCTCGAATCAGCAAGACGGTTCGCGAATTCACCAGAAGATCAAATTACACTGTCAACAAAAATGTGTAGTCGCGGCCAGGAATCGAACCCTGGCCTTCTGCGTGGGAGGCAAGCGCGATAACCGTTAGGCCACGCGCGCGCTGCCTACTTGGCGAGCTGCGCGCGCGGCATCGCTCCCCCCTTTAAAAAGTGCATCGTCCCGATACAACCAAAAAACAAAACGAAGCAAATAAAACACAACGGTAAACTAAAGAGTCATTTGGAACACATAAGGTCCACAGTCTTATCGAGCGTAGTACGGCTTCAGTCGCACGACGTGGACGACTTCCGGTCGTGGAGGGCGGCGTGACGAAGTCCGTGTTCCGTCGCGCATAACCTCGTAGTTCAGATCCCCGAGTCGACGAAGCACTTTGTAAGGTCCAAAGTAACGTTTTAGGAGTTTCTCGCTGAGACCGCGGCGGCGAATCGGTGTCCACACCCACACCCTGTCTCCGGGCTGGAAGTGGACGTCCCGAGGACGAAGGTTGTAGCAGCCAGTGTCGACACGTTGTTGAGCCTTTATACGGAGTCTGGCGAGCTAACGGACTTCTTCTGCCCTTTGGGCAACCACCTGGGCGTCGTCGCTTGCGTGGACAGCCGGTTCGTGGCGTAACATAGAGTCCAGCATTGTCGTTACCTTGCGCCCATGCACCAGTTGAAAGGGTGTCACTCCGGTGGTCTCTTGTACGGCCGTGTTGTAGGCAAATGTGACGTACGGCAGCACCTCGTCCCATGTCTCGTGTTCCACGTCGACTAACATGGAGATTATGTCGGCGATGGTCTTGAGTCTCTCCGTTAGTCCGTTGGTCTGCGGGTGGTACGCCGTGGTGCGGCGATGGCTGGTGTGGCTGAGACGAAGGACTTCTTTCGTCAGCTGGGCCATGAATGATGATCGACGGTCTGAGATCAGGACTTCGGGAGCGCCGTGCCGGAGGACGATGGACTCGATGAAAAACGTCGCGACTTCAACAGCCGTTCCTGATGGAAGGGCTTTTGTCTTGGCGTACCGCGTGAGATAATCGGTTGCGACGATGATCCATCGGTTCTCTTGCGTCGACGGTGGGAATGGTCCGAGTAAATCCATACCGATTTGCTGGAATGGGGCAGATGGCGGCGCAATAGGCTGAAGAAGACCTGCCGGTCTCGTCGGTGGCTTCTTCCGTCGTTGACACTCGTAGCAAGATCGGGTGTAGTGGTGCACTGTCTTCGCAAGCTTGGGCCAGTAGTACTTTTCACGTATCCTGGCAAGAGTCCTGCTGTAACCAAGGTGTCCCGCCGTCGGGTCATCGTGGCAGGCTTGAAAAATTTCTTCTTGAAGACTGGAAGGAACCACCAACAGCCACGCCGTGCTGTTGTCGCTGAAGTTCTCCTTGTAGAGCACACCTTGTCGGATGGGGAAGGTTGGCAGTGTTCGTACAAAACCGCGGGGAACGGCGCTTCCTTGTCCCTCTAGGTGCTCAATGAGTGCTCGCAGCTCAGGGTCGTCTCGTTGGAGTGCTGCCATGTCGCTGACATCGAGAGCACCGAGGAAACACTCATCGTCGTCCTCTTTGGTGCAGGAAGGACCGGCCTTGACTGGGGCCCTCGACAGGCAGTCGGCGTCATTGTGCTTCCGGCCGGACTTGTACACCACGGTCATGTCGAACTCCTGCAGTCGTAGGCTCCACCGGGCGAGGCGTCCGGAGGGGTCCTTCAGATTCGCCAGCCAGCAGCCCTATTGAAAATAATTCTAAAGGGCCCATCAGCCTTGAAGGATTATGGGACCGCACAGGCCTTCAAAACCCTTCAAAAATACCCTTCAGATATACCCCTCAGAAAAAACCCTCCAGCCCCACAGCCCTTCAACCCAAACCCCTTAGCCCATCAACCCTTTAGACGCCCAAATGACTGTAAATCATAGACAAAAATTCAGTTCAAAACGTTATTGAAAATTTATTGCGGACATTGAGTTTTACATGCGTATTAAAACTGAAAAAGACGATAAAAACCAACGCTTGTTCAAACCCGGGCGCAAGCAGCTGTCGACGAAAGAGATCATATCAAATAGGAACAACTAACTTCTTTATCACAACGAAAAATATATTTCAAAGTACTCACAATGCCGTTGGGTAAATTCCTGATGTACGGTAGTTCAGCTAATAAAACGGAGCAGGTGCACCTCACGTACACATACACAGTCTCAGTAAGCACGCTTAGCGAAAACCACGAACTCGCAAGCAGATCCCGCCACCGTTGAGAAATTCCGAGCACAGTCACGGTTTCGTTCACGATGTCGTCGGGGCGGCGTCTTGGGCGTATTTTTCGCTCGCTGGATTCTTCTGAGGCCGGTCGGACGAAGAAGCGCAAGGAACAAGGCGGGACAGCGGCCGTCATCCTCCGTCTCAGGACCCACAGTGCCATGATCCCGGTGCGTAGGCACTACATGCGGTTGGACGCTGATCCCGACTGCCAGGCTTGCTGCGAGTAGGCCGACACCGGCCACCATCTCCTTGAATGCGCTGAACACGATGGTGCTCGAGCGGTGCTGTAGGCGGCCAACGCCGAACTGGGGTTCACCTGCGGAACCAAGGAAGAAACGGCACGGATTAAAACAGATCAAGGGGCGAGCCCTCACAGCAGCGCTTACCTTTCTGGATGTAGGAAACGGTCCGTTCAAGATCTCCATGGCGGTGAGAAACAAACCGCCCACGAGCGGAAAAAAATGGCTATAGCGGCCTCCTGACTTCTTCGGCTTCCTCACACCACTCTCTCCCGCCGACCATTGGAGAAGCGTGCTGTCCGGAACTGGCGGTATTGCACCCTCTCCCCATTGCCGGGGGGAGAGAAGCGCAGTGTGTGCATGTAGGCATTGTAAAAGGGGGGGGGGTGGGATTTGAGTTGCCTGTTACGTGTTTTTGGCGACGGCGAAAAAGAGAGGACTTCCGACTCTGGTGAAAAGCAAAATAGTTTTGTTTATTTACTTTTCTTTCCTTTTGGGGACCGTCTCCCGCGTGGAAACCGGTTCCCGGCACGAGTCGCTGCCGCTTCGCCCTCGGAATCTCCCCAGCGCAGCGTCCCTGAATTCGGGCAACGCGCTGCTCTCGGCTTGCCCTTTTTATTATTATTAGTGCAACAAGTAAAGCTTGTTCTCCTCAAAACGCCGCTCGGCCAACAACACTCGGCCCGCGCCTTGTCAATTCTCCACTTGGGGTGATCGAACCCGTAGCCCCCTTGGCGACCGAACACCCGGCCAGTGACAGACGGGTCGAGGAGCCCAGTTGCGTTTGATAGAAGAGCAGTAATAAATAACTGACCGTACACACATACGATGGACATTCTCCATATAATTATTTGTTTTCCCTTTGTGAACAATACGTAGCTATGTTATAATTCTGCGACATGTATTTTCTCCACCTAGGCCGTGTCCCCACCGACATCTAAAAAAGCCTGAGAGTTTTCCCGACCCCATTAGAAAAATCCTTGACAGGCTTTCAGACATTTCAAGGCATTGTAAAGGGGACTTCAGACATTTCAGGAGAGCCTCTGACGGGGCCAACGAACCCACCAGGAAATATCGGTGCACCTTTCAAACATCACAAGAATTCCTGAAGTCCCCTTCACACCCTTTAAAGAATTCCTGAAGTCCCCTCAGAGTGATTTTCAATAGGGAGAGCGAGTGGTGGTCTATGACCACGCGAAAAGGACTTCAATACAAATATGGGCGAAACTTTGTTATTGCCCAGACGACAGCGAGGCACTCCTTTTCAGTAGTTGAATAGTTCCTCTCCGCGTTAGACAACGTCCGACTTGCGTATGCGATGACTCGCTCTGCGCCGTCCTGTATTTGGACTAGTACCGCACCCAGTCCGGTGTTACTGGCGTCGGTTTGGATCTCGGTTTCAGCAAACTGGTTGAAGTGGCCAGGAATCGGAGGCGTCTGGAGTCTTCTTTTGAGCTCGTCGAATGACCTCTGGTGCTCTTCTGTCCACTCGAACTTTACGGCGTCCTTCGTGAGGTGTGTCAGCGGTGTGGATAGTTTGGCGAAGTCTCGAGCAAAGCGCCTGTAGTAGGCACAGAGTCCGAGAAATCTTCTTACTGCCTTCTTTTCAGACGGCGGCACAAATGCAGCTACGGCGCGGGTCTTCTCGGGGTCAGGTAGAACACCTTTGTTGTTCACGACGTGGCCGAGGAACTTTAGTTCCCCATAGGCGAACCGACACTTTGTTGGCTTGAGTGACAGGCCGGCGGTCTTGATGGCTTGAAGCACGGCTCGAAGTCGTCTGAGGTGTTCATCGAAATCTCGTGAGAATACCACGACATCGTCCAGGTAGACGAGGCAGCTCTGTCATTTCAGACCTGCCAGCAGGGTGTCCATGATGCGCTGGAAGGTGGCTGGTACTGTACAAAGTCCGAAAGGCATCACTTTGAATTCGTACAGTCCGCCGGGAGTGACGAAGGCAGTTTTCTCCCGGTCACGTTCGTCGACTTCAATCTGCCAGTACCCACTTTTCAGGTCCATCGACGAAAAATATCGGGAGTGGCGCAGTCGGTCTAACGTATCGTCGATGAGGGGGAGCGGATAGACGTCCTTCTTTGTCACAGCGTTCAGTCGACGATAGTCCAAGCAGAATCGCAGGGTTCCGTCCTTCTTCTTTACAAGCACAACTGGGGACGCCCATGGACTTCTTGAGGGTTGAATGATGTCGTCGTCGAGCATCTTCGAACTTGATCTTGAATCACTTTCCTTTCCTTTAAGGATACTCGATACGGCGACTGGTGGACAGTGAGTGCGTCGTCGTCGGTAATAATGCGATGCTTCGCCATTGGTGTTTGGCGAACTTTCGATGTCGTGGCAAAACAGTCACTGTATTCGGCGAAAAGATCAACTAGTTGCCGGCGCTTCGAAGCTGGGAGCTCGGGGTCGATGTCGAGCGGCGGCGGCGTCTTGCTTTTCTGCTGTGGCGACGAGGTTTCCTCGGAGACTGCGGTGACCACGGCTGGCGCCTGAAGCTCCTCGACGTAGCCCATGGTGGTACCCTTCGTTAGGTGCTGCGGTTCCTCTCGAAAGTTTGTCACGAGAACAGTTGTTCGTCCTTCTTGAAGATCCGTTACGCCTCGTGCGACGCCAATTCCTTTTTCAAGGAGCAGTTGGACGCTGCCTTCCAGAAGAGCTTCACCGTGCACGGGCTGCGTCGGTTATGACGGTGACGAGAACACTCGACCGCAACGGCAGATTCACATGGTCGGCTATAACTCGGATCGCGGATGACGTCGTGTTGGCCTCCACCGAAGGCAGAACAGGCTTTTGCAATGTCAACTGGTTTGCCCCGAGGTCGATGACGGCGCCATACTCGCAGAGAAAGTCCATTCCGAGGATAACGTCCCTCGAACAGTCTTGAAGAACGACGAACTTGACAGGGCACGTCTCACCATGGCTCTCGACGCGAGCAGTGCATCTCCCGACTGGTGTAATGAGGTGTCCTCCGGCGGTTCTTATTTGTGGTCCATCCCACGGCGTCATGACTTTTCGAAGGCGGCGGGTGAGCCTCCCACTCAAGACTGAGTAGTCTGCTTTGGTGTCCACGAGTGCCGATGCGTCGAGGCCGTCGATCACAACGTTCAGGTTGTTGGACACCGATGCAGGAGCGTCGTTGTGATGCGTGGCGTCGGGGTAGTGGGAGCGCTCCGTCGTTCTAGGAAGCTCTTTACGTCGGTCGTCTCCGGCAACTCCACCTCCAGGGGTTGCCGCGCCTAGTTTCCTCGGCGACGAGCGAGGGGCCACAGGCTTTTACGTCGGGGTCGGTGCATCGGCGAAGCTGGACGTCGCGGCGATGGCGACCGGAACTCTCGGCGGGACGCAGGCTCGGGGGACTGGGGTCGTCGCAGGTACTCGTCGAACTCCCGGGGGCGTTCACCATATCGGGGGCGCGGGTCGTTTGGGTGGAATCCGCGCAGCCCGAGTCGTCGGTATGGGCATCGGCGGTACGCATGGTCGGCTTCCCCGCAGTGGTAGCAGAGCGGACGTCGGTCGGCCGTTCGCCACACTTCGGTCTTCCTCGACGAGGGTTGCTCCGGGAGAACGTCCTGGACTTGTCCTTCCTGGCGTCGAGGATACTGTGGCATCGGAGGGTCTCGTGGGGGTGGCGCCGTGGTCTGGCGGTTAGCTTGCGGCGGTCGTCGGGCCATGGCGGCGTAGCTCAAAGTCGGCTCCTCTGGCGTGGTCGTGTTGATCGGAACCTCAGGTTGGAAGGCTCGGTGGACTTCCTCTCGAACGACCTTTGCGGGCGACAGGGAGGACGGGCGATTCGTAGCGGGGAGCATCTTGCGGATTTCTTCCCGGACTACTTTACGGATGATGTCACGGATGCCTGGGAGGTTGGTACCAAGGTCGTATCCGGATGTCGCCAGAGTAGTCACGCCAGGGTGTCGCTCGTAGTGTCTGGCGCGTGCTAGTAGGGCACGCTCCATATTCGTCGCCTCCGTGACAAACCCGTCAACAGTTGTCGGAGGATTGCGAATGAGACCTCCGAATATCTCGCTTTTCACACCCCTCATCAGGTGTCGCAGCTTCTTGTCCTCTGTAGCCTGAGGATCGGCGCGGGCGCTCAGGCGAAGAACATCCTCGACGAAGCCGGTGATGCTTTCATTCGGACCTCGGGCCCTTGTTCGAAGGATGTCTTTGGCCCTCCCGCGTCGGTGTTGGCTGGTAAACGTCTTCTTCAGTTCTTGCTTGCACAGTTCCCACGACGTCAAAGAAGCCTCGTTGTTTTCCAGCCAGTGCCTCGCACTTCGTTCCAGCGAAAAGTAAAGGTTCTGCAAGCAGTGCTCAGCTGACCACCCGTTATCTCGGGCCACACGTTCATAATGTTGCAGCCAGTCCTCGATGTCCTCGTGGGCGTCTCCGTGGAAAGGCGTCGGTGTTTTGGGTGCGACGGGCAGGTATACGACGCTGGCGGTGAACGGGTCCTGCGACGACTGACTGTCCATCGTTGGCCTCGTTGGCTGCTTAGTCTTGGACGGCAGAGGTCCGAATTCCGGGTGTAGGCCTTGGGTGCGACGACTGAACCGGATCTCGGAAGTGCTTTCGTTGGTTCTTCGTGGGCTAGGCGTCGGACTTGCACTGCGGGCCCTCGGAGGGGTACGCGGCAGGGGCAAGCGGTACCCCGCACCTCCACCAAAATGTCACGGGTGGTGACCAATAAACAAGAAATAAACAGTAATAAATAAACGTTTAATGTGGCGAACTTGTGCCAAAAATAAAAGGGTACAAAAGATAATAACAGAGCGTCACGGGCGTCGAAGTCGGCGTAGCAGCAGAGTCGAACGCTGGGGCGAAACTGAATGCAGATCGCCACGCGGAGCCCCTTATGTACACGTGTGGGCTTCTGGAATGATCGGCGTAGAAGTTTCGGCGCGTAGAACATTCTAACCTCGAATCAGCAAGACGGTTGTCGAATTCACCAGAATATCAAATTACACTGTCAACAAAAATGTGTAGTCGCGGCCAGGAATCGAACCCTGGCCTTCTGCGTGGGAGGCAAGCGCGATAACCGTTAAGCCACGGGCGCGGTTTTTATTTCTTTTTTTTTTATTTATTGCCAGGTATACATGGGGTTTTACAGATACGTTGTTCACAAACACGTCAGTGAAACTTCGGTGAGCGTGGAGTGCTTGTACAGATCTTATTGTAGCCAGGTTGTCTAGGACTGGCAACCAATCTGGGCCGTCTCCTGAAACGCTAAACACTTCCCTAATTTTCCGGATACTCCCAGTAAAATGCTGGCACACAGGTCGCACGTCAACGTCCGCGTGCCGCACTGCCATGCGGCTCCTCCAGATGCTGTGGAGCCCTACGACCATAATTAAATCATATGGCACAGACTCTGTGATATCAACTGGAAGAAACCGTATCCCATGCCCATTCAACGGGAGATATTTTTTCAACGTTCGCTGAAGGACATCCC
Organism: Ixodes scapularis; assembly: GCF_016920785.2. Taxonomy (NCBI): domain Eukaryota; kingdom Metazoa; phylum Arthropoda; class Arachnida; order Ixodida; family Ixodidae; genus Ixodes; species Ixodes scapularis. The sequence goes on along the minus strand of NW_024609846.1, from coordinate 67,268,046 downwards.
AGTAAAACACTGCATCCCAGCAGTTTAAAAAAACATGGTCGTTTGTTTTGTGTTGCTTACACAAAAAACAATTCATAGACCAGGGAACGTACACACCTTTCTCATGTAACCATGTTTTAACCGGGAGTGTCCCAGTATGTAATTTAAAGAAAAACGTTTTCATATTAGCGGGAACCAGCATTTTTTTAACCCGACAGAGTACATCCTGCCCAGGGAGAGTGCTATACAACATGCGATAAATGGGAGGTGAAAAAGACATTTCTATTAAATCTTTCGTTAGACGTTTTCGTGACACATTGCATAAATATTCCTACGAAAAGCGAGCAACTAAAAATCTGTAAGCACCAACTACTTCTCTTAAATAGGGACTTAGTGCCTCAGACCCTCCGTCACAGGACGAAACAATAAAATCAGGTAAGGCGTCACACAAATGAACCTGAAAAACAGTACGCAAAAAGGGACTGGTTTGATCACGCAGAAAGGTAAAACGGTTAAGAACTTGTCGAATAAAGAGATGGGCCAAAGAGAGGCCACCAGATCGGACACGTTGAAATAGGTCCGCTCAGCTGGTACGTTCCCAAGAGGAGGCCCAATTGAATACCGCGAAAACACGATGCAACCTTTGAATGGAAATACGAGAACCGTGCGGTACTTGAAGTAGGTACCATACCTTTGCAACAAAAAATAGGTTACACACCGTGGCGCGTGCGAACATTGACATATGACGGCAACCGCTCTCCGTTGCTTTATCATGTAGCTTATCAGTTTCTTCGCGCCAGAATTGGGCATTATCACGGTAACACTCTAGTGGGACGCCTAGATAACGGGTTGGTAAGGCTTTCCATTCGATATTTCCGTACACCCTCGGCTTGGATGGCCACTCGCCATGCCAGAAACCCAAACACTTTGACCAATTCACTGAACACCCAGTTTGCAGACAGAAGGTCTTTGTGATTTCGATTACTTTTTTAAAACTCTCTCTATCGATGCAAAATATTGCAATATTATCCGCGTAAGCCAGTATTCGGACCTCACACGTGTTTAGAGTAAAACCGCGAACATTCTGCTCATGAATAATACGCAAACAAAAGGGTTCTATATACAAAGCAAACAATAGTGGTGATAGCGGGCATCCCTGCCTTACGGAAGATCTGACAGGGATGCGTTCGCTTACACGCTTATTGACAATCAAGCTCGTTGTACAGTTTCGGTACGCCCCCCCATCCGCACTCCTTCTAAAATTAAAGACCCTACCCCTATATGTTCCAAAACACTAACGAGGACATCATGAGACACGTGGTCGAAGGCTTTTTCTAAGTCTAACTGTAACATCGCTACCTTCATTATCTCTGAGTCGCAGCACTCCAAAATACTCCGAGCGACATGAATGTTAGTTAAAATACTTCGACCCCGTATGCCGCACGTCTGGTGCGGCCCGACCACGTTCGTGATCACGCATTGCAATCGTCTAGCAAGGACTTTCATTAGTATTTTGTAATCTGTGTTAGTGAGCGTTATAGATTTTACACTACGAAGTTTAGCGGGGTCGTCACACTTAGAGATCAATACCGTATGCGTACGCAGAAACGATGGCGGTAAGAATTTCTGGTCATACGCTTCAGTAAAAACATCTAACAAAATAATTGCAACCTCATGCTTAAACGTCTTATAGAAAAGTGCGATCAACCCATCTGGGCCTGGCGATTTCCCAGGTTTCAAATCTTCTATTGCAGTTGTTATCTCCGACAGGCTTATCGGTTCTTCAAGGAAACCTTTTAAATGACTATCTATTGTCGGCAGTAAAGACAAGAACTCGCTTTCAAACGCCGCCTTTTGTGAGGCATGACGACTGAAAAGATCAGTGTAGTGTTCTACGAAAGCCTTTTCGATGAAATTTTTACTCGTCAGACAGAACGCCATGGTGTTCGATTTCCACTATTTCATTTCCGCAGCAACCATCCTTTTTGTGGGCGCTTCTCCTACCAAGAATCTTTCGGAACGGGCTCGTATAGCGGCTCCCCTATATCTTTCCTGATCTATGATCTCGAGTTGGGCTTTTAGGTTTTTAATATCATCCATAAAAAGACCGGGAGTTCGGCATTCTTCCCGAAAAAGCTTCTTCAGGTTTTCACGCAACACATCTTCGTTTCTCTTTTCTTGGAACTTCAAGAAACACGCCTTCTCAATTGCGCTGATTTTTACCTCCTGCTTAAAGGTCTCCCACTTCTCGATGACACAACCTCCCTTCAGCTCTACTTCATGCCATTTCTCCTTGACTAAGTTCTTAAAAGACTCATCTCGCATCGGCTTTGCGTTAAGTTTCCACTGTTACCACGAAAAAGGTGGCCCGTTTTTTTGACACCTAATTGAACAACACGGCAGTGATCGCTAAAGGAGACGTAGTCGACCGAGTAACGACCACTAAGGGGAACCAAATCCGACAAAATGTATATTCTGTCCAACCTGGCGTGACTGGTTCCTTGGAAGTGGGTGTACACCAGACTCTTTGCACGAGGCACGCAACACGCAATATCATCCAACTCACAGTGCCCAATAAGGTTATATAAAGCCATAACACTGGCGTCTCTGTAGTGCCCTCCATTGGAGCGGTCCTCACTTTTGCTAACACAATTAAAGTCTCCTAGAAATATAATAAGTCGATCGCAATGGCAGAACCCATAAATATTTTCAAAAAACATTCTGCGTTCATCGGGCTTATTGGGAGCATAAACACAAATTACCCGCCATTCAGGACTGTAAGCGGTGAAATCACACATAACAAACCGCCCGGACGGGCATGTCGTAACAGTGTGGATGACAGCACCAACAGCTTTCTTAATGAACAAGCAGCAACCTGCCGACAAACCAACAGCGTGGCTCGCGCAGACTTCATAGCGCGACAGAAACAACTGCAACATACTGTCGGTTTGATCCTCACTCTCTACTTTGGTCTCCTGAATGGCCACGATATCTAACTCATGATCAGTAAACAGTCGGTAGAGCTGCTGTTGCCTACGCCTAGCTGCGAGTCCCCGCACGTTCAGCGTAGCGACACGTAATGAACCTTCAAGAGACACTACCATTGAGCAAGTTTCAAACCTCGAGCATAGCGCTCACCTATGCGCCTGAAAGGAAGCTGCCGCAGCACCAGATAGTCACTGCCCGTCGTCTCGGGGTAGAGCCGACGAGCCGCCACGGGGTATAGCCGACGACCCGCCACGGGGTATAGCCGACGACCCGCCACGGCCACCTCTTCGGCATCCCCTCTTGCTCGCTGCCTCCTGTGGCCCCGGCTGTGAACGAGGGCCTGCTGTGTCGGTCGTCACTGTCGTCTCGTTAAACGGTCGCTTGGCAGCCTTGGCCTCGAAGTCCATTTCACCCGCGTCTTCACCCTTGGAGGCCTTTGTCGTGTCGCTCGCGGCCGGTGTCTCCTGCGCCGTCACCTTCACTTCGCTCGCAGGTTCGCCGCTAAGACCGTTTCCCAGTGCCAGGAGTGGTCGACGCCTGATTTTGCGCGACACACGGCGCCGTGCTGGCCTCCGCTCCCGTTGTTTGAAGCTCTGTTGGTGACGCTGCCTCCTCCGCCTCGGCCTCGTCCATGACGTGGCTCATACCCGTGTCGTCAGTGGTATGGCTGGCGACGGCTCGGGCGTACGACCGCACGCAGTCCCTTGCATCGTGCCCGAAGGCTCGACATTCCTCGCACCTAGGCACCCTGCACTAACGTCGTATGTGTCCCGAGCGTCGACAGCGAAGGCAAACCGGCGCGCGCCCGGGGACGACCACAAGTACTGTGCCTCCTAGGAACCGGAGCTGGTGAGGAAGGGACTCTGGCGCCATGCCATCCCAAAGCACCAGGCGCACGATGACTGTCGTGGTGTCCACGTCCGACAGGCCCTCGACCTTCCACTTTTCGCGGGCGACTCCTTTGACTTCTCCGTAGGCTTCGAAGGCTGGACGGATAGTTTCCACGGGCACGTCAAACGCCACCCAGTGAACTTTGACTTTTAATTCCCGCTTGTTGGGGTCGATGACCAGACACAGGCGGTCTTTCACTTGTAGGTGCCCTGTCGCCAGGAGCTTCTCCTTGGCTGCAGTAGTATGCAGCTTTAGTAGCCACACGTGCCCATTTGAAAGGCGCCCAGGCCCTCCACTTCTTACCGGACACCCACCTGGTTCAGCGGCCGAACAAAATCTTCTACTCGATACGGACGTCCCCGGGTGTCGGCGTGCAGCACAACGCTGCGGTCCATAGCTTCGCCGGAGGGAATCGAGGGCAAAATGACCGCGTAGTCATTCGGCAAACCGCCGACGCCAGCCTCACCACGGCTAGAAACTGCCGTTATCGTAGTCGCTGAAGAGCCGCCATTGCACGTCCGCTCGCTATCGCGTCCGGCGGTGGAATCGGCCACGCGCGCGCTGCCTACTTGGCCAGCTGCGCGCGCGGCAATATATACACCAAGTTCCGCGATTTTCAGAGCTCCAGTAATTGCAATATTCAGTTCACGAATGTTTAGGATTTTCATCTGGTGACCAGGCAACACTGCCAAAGCTGGCGCCCATTACAAAGGGTATAGCCATTACAATCCACCAATTCATTCACCATGTTCCCCATAAACTATGTGATCATGAACGCTCTCTCATTCTAGGCGCCCCCATGATCGCCCAAGCTCGCCTCGGTACGGTCAAAACCTCTCACTCAACTCGGCGAATCTAACGCTACTCTCGCCCTCACGCCCGGCCCTTTGAGCTTCCATCCTGCATGCACCTGCTGTGCGAGATCGTCACGGACGACGGCGACCACGGCGAGTTCGTCCGTGACGGTCTCGTCGTCGCTGGAGCTGGTGGCCGCACGGGTCGCAGTCAAAATCAACAGTTTCCAACATCTCTTGATAACAATCACTCTCATCTCTTGTGCGATCAACGTCGAAGACTTGGACGAAGCGAGCGAGGCCGTTGACGTAATTGTCACGAACCGCGTGCTCGAAACGCGGAAAGTAAAAGAGGAAGCTGAAGCTCGAAACGCCGAGAGAGCTAATTCTGTGAGTGCTTGCAAGGGGATGCCGCCGCGCGTTGGGCGGATGACGTCACCTGCGTCCCAGCCACGGCGGCCTTTTCGAATTGGGCGGATCCGAAGGTCCCGCATTTAAATTGATTTATCCATGAAACCATCGCGCCATTTTCAATGCAAGTTTAGTCGAAATATAATAACATGCGATGGGTCTTTGTAGTATAGTTATATTGTCACGAATGACAAGTGATGAGGCGATAATAACTGAAGAAACTTTAAGTTTAATGGGGCGAATTTGAGCTCAAAAATGAAAAGGGAACAGACGAAAGCAGAACGTCGCGGGCGTCGAAGTCGGCGTGACAGCAGAGTCGAACGCTGGGGCGAAACTGACTCCGGCTTGCCACGTGGAGCCGCTTTTGTACACGCGTGGGCTTCTGGAACAATCGGCGTAGAAGGTTCGCTGTGTTGAACATTCTAACCTCGAATCGGCCCAAGACGGTTCTAGAATTTACCAGAATACTAGTCTGCAGAAATAAACAAAAAGATGCGCCGCTCCCAGGAATCGAACCCTGGCTTTTCGCGTGGCAGCCAGGTACGATAACCGTTAGGCCACGCGCGTGCTACCTACTTGGCCAGCTGCGTGTGCGGCATCACTCCCCCCTTTAAATAGTGCATCGCCCCGATGCAACGCAAAACAAAACAAAATAAAAAAGAACGATAAGTAAAGAGTCCTTTGGAGCACTTAAGGTCCACAGTCCTATCGAGCGTAGTACGGCTTGAGGCGCACGACGTGGACGACCTCAGGTCGTGGTGGGCGGCGTGACGATGTTCGTGTTCCGTCGGGCATCACTTCGTAGTTCAGCTCGCCGAGGCGACGAAATACCTTGATTGGTCCAAAGTACCGTTTCAGCAATTTCTCAGTGAGGCCGCGACGACGGATGGGCGTCCACACCCACACCCTGTACCCGGGCTGGAAGTGAACGTCCCTGCGACGAAGGTTGTAGCGGCCCGCGTCGACGTGTTGCTGGTCTTGAATCATGAGTCGGCCGAGCTGGCGGACTTCTTCGGCGCGTTGAGCAACCGCCTGGGCGTCGTCGCTCTCATTGTCAGATGGCTCATAGGGCAGCATTGCGTCCAGCATGGTCGTTACCTTCCGACCATGTACCAGCTGGAAAGGTGAGAATCCAGTGGTCTCTTGAACCGCCGTATTGTAGGCGAACCTGACGTAGGGCAACACCTCGTCCCACGTCTTGTGCTCTACGTCTACGTACAGAGAGATCATGTCGGCGATTGTCTTGTTGAGTCGCTCCGTCAGCCCGTTGGTCTGCGGGTGGTACGCAGTGGTACGACGATGGCTGGTGTAACTCAGCCGAAGGATTTCTTTGGTCATCTGTGCCGCGAACGATGATCCGCTTCGGGAGCGCCGTGCCGGAGGACGATGGAGTCAATTAAAAACTTGGCGACTTCCACAGCAGTCCCTGAAGGAACGGCTTTCGTCTCGGCGTACCGCGTGAGATAATCTGTGGCGACGATTATTCAGCAGTTTCCCGACGTTGACGGCGGAAAAGGGCCAAGTAGGTCCATTCCGATCTGCTGGAACGGTGCGGTCGGGGAGCAATCGGCTGCAGGAGACCTGCCGGCTTCGTCGGCGGTTTCTTACGTCGCCGGCACTCGTGGCACGATCGGGTGTAGAGGTGGACGGCTTTGGGGAGGTTTGGCCAGTAATACTTTTCACGAATACGGGCCAGTTTTCGGCTGTAACCGAGGTGTCCCGACGTCGGGTCGTCGTGACATGCTTGAACGTTGTCCTCCCGAAGGTCGGTCGGGATTACCAGCAACCACGGTGTGTTGTTGTCGCCGAAGTTCTCTTTGTAGAGTACACCTTGTCGAATGGCGCAGGTCGGCAGTACTGGTGAAAAGACACGTGGCACAGTAATCCCGGCCCCTTCCAGGTGTTAGATTAATGCGCAATTAAAACACCGCCCTAATATATGGCGTCCTGTGAATACTCCATATATTTACGAGTCCTCAGCTCGGCACGCGCACGTTCGTCACTTCCCAAAGCGAGCACATCATAGCCGATTCACACGACGGACCAAATCGCGATTTTCGTACGCGGATAGTGTACCACGTGACCGTCACGTCACCAATTCCTGCGATCCGCGCATCGTCCACGGACGCGCGGACTGATAAAGTCGAGAGCTTTCTCACTCGTAGAGTTTTGGCGGGAGATTGACACAAAGCGCTTAGTCAGGCGGTACACTGTTTTCTTCATTTCTTTGTTTTCGAACAATTAAAACAAAAATGACGGATTGTTGTGTTTTTTTGCGTTCGCTTGTTCATTTCGACGCGCGATTCTTGGTTCCACACGTGAAAGAAACTGCATGCAGAAACTTTGTCCGGCTGACGCGACGCGGGTTCTGGTACTCCTCCGGGTTCGTGTAAATTGAAGCTTCCTTCAAAACTCGTCAGCACGCCGCGGTAATTCTTGCACGTCCAATCAGCCCTTCACCGAGCAAGACCTTTCTTGTGGATGTGGTGTTCTTACGTGAGTGTTGTCCACGAGCGCGGAGTGCGCTAAGGCATCTTCAAACTCCCCTCCGCGAGTCCAGAACTTCGTAGCTTATCATCGAAAACCATTAAAACAACTAATTTTAGAAACCTCATATACAAGGCACGTATATCATTTTACGGCGTTCCGAGAAAAATAAATACAAAGAGCTTTGGACGTGTTTCTAGGTTTCGGTTTCCTATCCGAGCGCATCTTTGCACCAGCGGTCCTGCTCCACGTGGCCGAGGCGCGCCACATTCCCTTCACTCTTACGAGGGAGGAAGGCGAGGAGGTCGCTTCGGGCACCAAGAACGGGCTTTATTTTCCCGATGGAATTTTCAGAAAATCACACAAATTCTGATTAAGATGACGATTAGTTCTGAAACATCGGCATCTAGTTCGGACCGATAGCGCTACGTTTGGGCGGAGTCTGAGCGTTCGACAAAGCGTCGTTTATTTTTGCGAAAAAAGAAAAAAAGACCAGCATGGCTTTATTTATTTTTGTTCGAAGGAGGAAGAGACACGGTATGTAAGCGAAAGTACGCGTTACTAAAGCGTGTGCTACTTAAAGGGGGGGGGGGGGGGGGGGGGTCGTGGCGAAGGTTCCTCTTGGAACATGCGCCACGAAATATAAAAATTTGAGGCAAAATAAAAAAATACGACTGCACCTCGTTGCCTGAATCAAAATGAAACCGCCCATATATGTGTCCACACACACACACACACATATATATATATATATATAATTTTTTGCCACGAATTTAAGATAAAAACACCGTAAATGACCAGTTATTTCGACTGCTTAACTGAGAAATGCACCTAGTGCGTACGAATTATTTGTGAAATTTGCTCTTATAAGCAAGCGCAAGGAGAAAACGCACTCTTTAATTTCCATTGAAATGCATTACCGGAGGTCAATTTTCGACTGGTTGCTGTCTGCTTCATACGGGAGTAGTAGTTCAATTACATTAATTTAATTACTCTAATTTAATAACTTTCCTTGTAAGTTGTAACTGTAATTAATTACTTTCGGCTAAACGGAATTCTAATTTAATTATTTTCTAGCGTCAGTAATTGCGAAATTTCAGGCACAATTACAACTACTTTTGCAAGACTTTACGGTACCGACGGAACCTCTCTGAAAGCCTTACCGCTCGCACAAGTGGCCTAGCGCTCGGTGACACACTCGCACACACAGACACGCATTCACACACACGCACAGCAGAAACAGCGTCGCGGTGTTTGTTGTTTTGATGCTTACACCGCGGGCTGAGAGTATCGTCTTTGAAGCCTACCTCAACGGCGCTATGTGGCGCCGTCTGTGTTGACAGCAGAAAACAGTAGCACAAACATGCCAAAATATTGAAAGAAACCAAATTGAGGTTCAGCGTTTAGCTGAGGTTGAGGATTTTAATGGTCTATGAAGTCAGTTTTTTATTTATTTGTTTGCCAGTTTTTTGCGTCCCTCTTTGAGTACTGTCGCATTTTTTCTATTATTGTCAAGTTTATTTTTTGTTGGTTTTACCTCGGATATTATTGGCAAAGGCATTTTGGAGCTGACTTCGCACCCGTGAATTTTGTCATGATTGATTCGGGAGCCCCTTTTCGGGTCTTATAAATTTTGAGCCATTGTAATTTAAACTCAATATCATTAATTTAGGAAGAAATGAAACGTTTGTCTGTAAATATGGTCATAGTGGCGCGTGTGGTTTTGGACTGTAGTCTTATATTAACACTATTCAAATATTCAGATATGGCTAATTGTCATATTTTTATTTGCCTGGCTAACCAAAGTTTGTCAACCAATTTTATTTTAGTGATCTGGTGTCTTCGAGTATATGAACTAATTTATTATTATTTATTAAAAATATAAGAACGTAGGATTTCATTATCCCAAATTGTTAAGTTCTCTAATTAATTTTAAAAAATTCACAAAGAAATGTACAATTGGTGACATATATTCGGCGATGCTTAAGACTCCTCAAACATTTGGGCAAGGAATGAAGAAATGCGTTGCATTCTTAACATGTTGTTTGAAATTATATAGACCAAAATGGTCGCTCCCAGAAATAATTAAATGTAAAGTAATTGCGTTACTTTTTGGTGAAATTTGTAATTGTAATGAATTATTTTTCATATAGTAGTAGTTGTAATTAAGGTTAAACTACTTCTGGAGCAAAATATTTGTAATTGTAATTAAATTACATTTTGGAAGAAATTGAGCATGTATGGTCTGCTTCAATTTGCCGCGGCACACTAGAGCCAGTTGAACCTCTAGCGTACATTATAACTCTGGTTTGTACTTAAAGTTTGCTTTATTTGCAGCAGAAATTAGCCGGTATTGCACTGCCACCGGGGGCGCTAGATTGACAATAGGATGATAATAAAAAGACGATACCCGAATTATGTATGGATACCTGCCAATAAAAAGACGCTGTAGGGTTTTTTCGCCATTTGCCATTTTAGCGCCTACCAGGTCAGTGCAAACGTCAATAATAGGGTGATACCGTGTCCACAAAGTTCAAGCGAGGGCAATCGAATGGCGATAGGGGCAATAGAATATCGGTCAAATGTATATAGAATGCCGGAAGCCATTTTTATGGGGGATTATTAGATCAGCGATGATATTTCTTTTGATATTTTGCTTCTAACATTTCACCTGATATTTTAGTCGGAACATTTCGCTTGATCTATAATTCGTAACATTTCGTTTGTCTGTCAGTCTTGACGGTTCGCATGATCTTTAGAGGGACAATGAAGACGATTTGAAAGTTCAGTTGAAGAATTGAAATATATGTCATATGTATTTCAGCTAATGTTGACGAAGTTTTAGCACAATGTTGCGTCTGTGCGCCGCACGAATACATTTAACATTAGTTCTAATTTGAGTCCACGCGCAGACTAAAACACTCTCGCGCATTACACTCTCTCTTATTGGGTGGTGATACATTTCAAATTTGTTTATTGTGGCAACCAAGTAATTTATTTCTTCTGATGGAGAGAAACAAAAATGGCGCTTCACTTTGTTTTGTGAACGCCTTCTGTATCCTCTAAGTCTGTCGGAGGCGCTCCCCGAGGCCGTCGTCTTACTAATCCCTCCCCTTCTAATGCCCGTGTGCGCCGTGAGACGGCGCTGTCTACGTTGGGAGGCTGTAGGGAGGCTCAAGTGAGGGTGGGCGCAACTCAAAACCTGGAGAGCGTTTGCAATTTAATGGCGGCGCCCGAGGAACAGGATTCGAGAAAGGATATACGCCAATGTTGCCTGTACGACAGCAGGCGCCCGCTCTGTTGCAACTCTGTTGCTCCATGCGCCTTTCCTCCCCTCTCCTCCCATTGCAAGCAACGAACGCCTTGGCGCAGCCTCTCTCGCTTCCTTCTCGCTCCGAGAATTGCAAACGTCCAGAGGAGAAGGCAGGGTTGCCAGACAAGCAGCAACGTCCAAGATGGCGAAATTTATCATTTTTCGCGTTAAAAAAAACTTAACCTATTGCAACAAAAATGATGGCTATGGAAAAGTAATCAATTAAACCGTGTGTAAATTATTCAAGCACCTTAATGGCCTTTATGACCTGAGTTAGGAAAGAAAACGGCCCTTTGCCCCATAGAGTCCCAGCAAAATTTAGCAATTAAATGGCGTCTATGTCCCGTGATCCCCGATCTAGGAGTTTCACCCACCCTCACTTGAGCCTCCTTAGGAGGCTGTAGAAAACCGATTGAAGAGAGGATGCATTTCGAACCATGGGGAACGGTTGCAATTTAACGTGGACACCTTCTGGGGAGATTGGTCGCAAGTGCGCATGCATCGCGTTTTCGCGTGGCGAGGAGGAATGAGGAAGATGGTGTATAATGTATACCCTCGGTCACGTGACGCTTCGCGAGCGCGATTAGGTAAATGGAACCTTGACCAGAGCAAGGCTGGGCAATATCGCGAAACAAATGCATCACCGTAATGCCTCACAGATACTTTCGAGTATCCGTATCTCTGTATCGAGATACATTTGAAACATGTATTTGTAGCTCAGTAGTGAAATTCATTTACAAGGTATCGCTTGTATCCCGATAGTTGGCCAGTTCTGACCCGTCGCTTCTTGAAACCGGCAACGCTCCGGCTACTGAAGCCTCACAGAAACCGGCCCCGCTCCGGTTCCTGAAACCCGGCAACGCTCCGGCTCCTGAAGCCTCACCGAAACCGGCCCTACTCGAATTCCTGAGAGCCCAGCAACGCTACGGTTCCTGAAGCCACGAAGAGGCCGGCAACGCTCCGATCCCTGAAGTCACGACGAGGCCCGCAACGCTCCTGAAGCCCCGCCACGTCAGGCGTGAGTCAGCTTTTGTGGGGACTTGACCACGGGGACTCCGGTCTGCTTTGAACTTTTCCTTTTCTTTCTCTATTATTTGATAACTAACTCCTGATTTCCTTTCATTATTTTAATACGTATGCACACGCCTTTATCTCACCTGGTCTTGTCTCAATCATTTCGCGTGTCGGACCGGGCGAACGTGACAATTTTGGATCCTGGCAGGCTCGCCACAATTGTGAACTCCCAGAAAAATAAAATGAACATCTGCTGGATCTTTTGCATAGGTATAATGACTGTTTTTCATCGTCATCAAAGCTGCGCCGGGCGACCGTCGCCAAACATCGGATCATCACGGATGAAGCAACAACGCCGAAACGACAGCCGCCGTACAGGGTTTCGCATAAGGAACGAGAAACGATACGTCAACAGGTCGAAGAAATGCTCAATGACAACGTTATAGAGCCATCAAAACGTCCCTGGGCCTCACCTGTTGTGCTTGTGAGAAAAAAAGATGGTACACTACGATTTTGCGTAGACTACCGTAAGCTAAACACGGTCACCAAGAAGGGTGTATACCCGCTGCCCCGCATAGATGATACTCTGGACAGGGTGCGTGGTGCGAAGTACTTCTCATCGATGTATCTCAAACCAGGTTATTGGCAGATCGAAGTTGATGAAACAGACTGAGAGAAGACCGCTTTCATTACGCCCGATGGTCGTTATGAGTCCTTCCGTTCGGACTATGCTCGGCGCCGGCCACAATCCAGCGGATAATGGACAGTGTTCTTGCCAACCTCAAGTGGCAAACATGCCTTGTGTACTTGGACGATGTCGTAGCGTTTTCCAGGAGCTTTGAAGAACACCTGAATCGACTAGAAGCCGTACTGCAAGCCATAAGGACCGCTGGCCTCACACTTAAGCCGGAAAAGTGCCACTTCGCATTCAAAGAGCTCAAATTCCTCGGCCACGTCGTGAGCGCAGAAGGCGTTCTGCCCGACCCTGAGAAAACTTCTGCCGTCGCATTGTTCCCTCCTCCTACCGACAAGAAGACCGTACGACAGTTTCTGGGACTATGCGCCTATTATAGACGCTTTGCGGAACAAATTTTCTAAAATCGCCGAACCGCTCACTCAACTCACGCGTGACGATGTCCCGTTTGCGTGGACGAAAAAGCAGCAGTGTGGTCTTGAAGAGCTTCAAGGTTGCCTGCAGTCGGCCCCAGTTCTCGCACACTTCGACGAGCTCGCAGAGGCCGAGATCCACGCTAATGCTAGCAACGTTGGCCTGGGAGCCGTTTTAGTCCAGTGGCAAGATGGAGTCGAACGGGTGATTGCGTGTGCCAGCCGCTCACTGTCCAAAGCAGAGTAACTATTCGACCACGGAAAAAGAGTGTCTCGCAATCATTTGGGCCACCATCAAGTTTCGCCCCTACCTTTATGGGAGGCCTTTCAAAGTAGTCACCGACCACCATTCCCTATGCTGGTTGGCCACCCTAAAAGACCCTTCCGGGCGTCTCGCGCGCTGGAGCCTCAGACTTCAGGAATTCGAGATCACAGTCGTGAACAAGTCGGGGCGGAAACACAACGACGCGGACCGTCTCTCTTGTGTTCTTGTGTTCTTGTTGACCCTGCTCCGCAAACCGATGAAATGGACGACGCCTTTCTCGGAGCTATTGACACTGCGATCATGGCCCAACTGCAACGAACAGACCCCGAGCTTTGTGCTTTTATTGAGCACCTGGAAGGCCGTGATACACCTGTACCAACCGCATTTTCTCGAAGTCAAGGTTCATTCTGCTTAAAAGACGGTGTTCTGTACAAGAAAAATTTCCAGCCAATCGAGTCCTCATACGTTCTTGTCATTCCGACCGCCCTTCGCAACGACATTCTTTACGCCAGCCACGACGAGCCAAGGTCGGGACACCTTGGTTTTGCCCGCACACTCGCGAGAGTCTGTAGGAAGTACTACTGGCCTCGAATGTACGCGGCTGTACACCATTACGTAAGGACATGCCGCGAGTGCCAGCGGCGTAAGACGCCGCCTGTGAGGCCCGCCGGCCTTCTTGAACCAGTTGACTGGCCGTTAGCACCATTTGAACAAATCAGAATGGACTTATTGAGCCCTTTTCCAACCTCGTCTTCAGGCAACAAATGGATCATCGTTGCGACAGACTACGTGACGCGGTACGCCGAGACACGGGCACTCCCCCAAGGAACCGCATTAGAGGTGGCAAAGTTCTTCGTCGACACCGTCGTCTTGCGTCATGGCGCCCCAAAAGTGGTTATAACAGATCGTGGTACCGCATTCACAGCTCAGCTCACGCAAGACATCATGAAGCTAAGTCAGACGACTCACAGAAAAACTACAGCATATCACTCGCAAACTAACGGTTTCACAGACTGCCTCAACAAGACAATCGCCGATATGCTTTGTATGTACGGGGACGTCCAACACAAGACATAGGATGAGATTCTTTCCCACATCCCGTTCGCGTATAATACGGCCCCACAGGAAACAACGGGTTTCACGCCATTTCGACTACTTTACGGACGCGAAGCAACGACTACGCTGGCCGCCATGCTGCCTCACTTCCCGGACATGATAGATGCCGACGCAGATATCTTCGAGCAACGTGCAGAAGAAGCTCGTTTACTGGCGAGAGTACGAATCCGCCGACAGCAGCTCGTCGACGCCCGCTGCTACAACCTGCGCCGCCGGGACGTCCGATTTCGACCGGGGGATCAAGTATGGGTTTGGACACCTATCCGACATCGAGGACTCAGTGAAAACCTTCTGCGAAAGTACTTCGGCCAATACAAGGTTCTTCGTTGCCTGAGTGACCTCACATACGAAGTCATTCCGGATAGTGGATATCTTTCCTTCAGACGCTCCGCACGCCTAGAGGTCGTCCATGGGGTCCAGCTAAAACCCTACTACGCCAGACAATAGACACTCCTCACTCTGCATTGATTTTTGTTTAAAGGGACCATGAAGGCAGTTTCGAAGTTTTATTCGACGATTGAAATGGATGTCAGGCACGTCTCAGATACTATTGACCAAGTTCTAGCCCGAACAGAAGTTTGGGTGCTGCACCAATCGACCAAACAGGCGCGGTAATAATAGCGCCGGGAACGATGCCTGAGACCCCACCGAGGCGGCGGCAGAAAAGTGAACTAAAGTGCGCCGTCGAAGCGTGACGACAACGGGCTCCTCGTCTGGCGATTGGTTCAAACGATAGACGCGCTCTTCGTTTCAATATCGGTGGCTAGATGTGATAAAAAATTTTTATTTGGACGTTGGATAATCTTTTGAAGTTGTAGTTGGGAATTAATAGGTTTCATACCGTGTATAAAAGCATAATCTGAAGAGATCCCTCCGTTTGTCAATGGTTGAACGCATCCCGCACTGCTACCTCGGGCGCGTAACAAGCATCGAACAAGCATGGACAAAAAAAAAGAAAAAGAGGTACGAGCGCCGGGGCGGCGGACTTTTGGTATTGGTTTCGTGCGTCGTCTCGTGTTCGCTTTGCGAACTGGTGTCTCACCAATCATGCCGCGTTTATGTGCAGTAGTAGGTTGCGCGAAAGGTCGGCTAAAGACGTGCGGTCGATCGGGCGACGTTAGTTTGCATAAACCGCCGACCGATGCGGCAGTGCGCAGCATTTGGTTGCGCGCCGTCGTCTTGCGTAGAGCTGTGGACAGCGGTGCCAGGATTTGTTCGTTGCATTTCCGACCAGAAGACTTTGAGCAGCACCTTCACGTCAGCCGGAGTCTGGGTAAAAACATGAAGTTCCCGCGTCTGAGGAAAGACGCTATTCCCTCACTTTCCTTGCGCAAGGAGCCCACACCACAGCATCTCCCGTTCAGTCGGAGTGAGGTCGCTGAACGGGAGCTCAAACTCGTTTGCGAGCGCGGCGTTGTCGTTCTTTTCTTTCAGGTTTTCTTCACAGACCGCCGTGCAATAGAGCGAACCACGGGAACCACACTGAGTGTGCACTAAATCCTACCGATGCCGACAGTGCTCCCTGACGTCACTTCTCTTTCCAGATGCGAAAAAGGGAAGAAATCTGAATGTTTGTTTCGGTTTCGCAAATTTATCTGCAGGTACAGAAATAATGTCACGGGTGGTGACCAGAATAATAATAAATATACAGGAAGAACTAAACGTTTAATGTGGCGAACTTGTGCCAAAACAAAAAGAGAATAGAAAATAATAACAAAGCGTCGCGAGCGTCGAGGTCGGCGATACAGCAGAGTCGAGCGCTAGGGCGAAAACTGACTTGACAAGGTCGCGGGCGGCCTCTTGTCTAGAGTGAGTCACTATCTCGAAGATTCGGCGGAGAAGGTTCGAGCGTAGCGCGCTCGGGGCGAGAATGAACAAGCACTTTCTAGAACAACAAAAACAAGGATGAACGATAGTTATGTCCGCAGCAAGAATAAACGAGAACTTTCTACAAGTCCGTGACCCTGCGCGCGGCATTATCCCCCCGCTTTAAAAAGTGCATCGGCCCGATGCAGCACAAAACGAAGAACAACAAACAAAAACAAATCCAAAACGAAAAGGCAGCAGAATCGCGAGTCGCAGTTCACAGTTCACAGTTCACCCGTCGACGAGAGTGAAAGTTCTCTCGTTCGTAATACGGCTTCAGCCGGACGACGTGCACCACCTCGGGTCGCGGCTGACGTCTTGCAGATGGGCGCGTTCCGTCGGGTAGAACTTCGTAGTTCAGATCGCCGAGGCGTCGGATGATCTTGTAGGGTCCGAAATAGCGTTTCAGGAGTTTTTCGCTGAGACCGCGACGACGTATTGGTGTCCAAACCCATACCCGGTCTCCGGGTTGAAAGTGGACGTCCCGGCGACGAAGGTTATACCGGCGTGCGTCGACTCGCTGTTGGTCTTGAATCTTGACTCTTGCCAGTTGACGAGCTTCCTCCGCGCGCTGGGAGATGAGTTGAGCGTCGTCGTTGACATCACCGGTTGGCACGTGAGGCAGCATTGCGTCGAGCGTCGTGGTAACCGTTCGGCCGTGTACCAGTTGGAACGGTGTCATTCCCGTGGTTTCTTGAACCGCTGTGTTGTACGCAAACGTGACGTACGGCAGCACCTCGTCTTATGTCTTGTGCTCTACGTCGACGTACATGGAAATCATGTCGGCGATGGTTTTGTTGAGTCTCTCCGTCAGCCCGTTGGTCTGCGGGTGGTACGCCGAGGTGCGACGATGGCTGGTGTGGCTGAGACGAAGGACTTCTTGCGTCAGCTGGGTCATGAAGGATGACCCGCGGTCTGTAATCAGTACTTCAGGTGCGCCGTGTCGAAGGAGAATGGCCTCGACGAAAAATTTGGCCACTTCCACGGCTGTTCCCGATGGCAGGGCTTTCGTCTCGGCGTATCGTGTAAGATAATCGGTCGCGACGATAATCCACCGATTTCCTTGCGTCGATGTTGGGAACAGCCCAAGCAAATCCATTCCGACTTGCTGGAAAGGCTTAATCGGGGCAGGTATCGGCTGCAGGAGTCCTGGTGGCTTCGTCGGAGGCCTCTTACGTCGTTGGCACTCATGGCACGACCTTGTGTACAGATGGACTGTTTTCGGGAGTCTCGGCCAGTAGTACTTGTCACGAATCCGGGCGAGCGTCCGGCTGTAGCCAAGGTGTCCAGCCGTCGGGTCGTCGTGGCATGCTTGAAAGATTTCTTCTCGCAGGCTGGCCGGAACAACCAGCAGCCAAGCAGGGTTGCTCGTTCCGAAGTTCTTCTTGAAGAGCACACCTCGCCGCAGAACGAAGCTTGACAAGTCTCGGGCCAAGACTCGCGGAACTGAACTTCCTTGGCCTTCGAGGTGTTCGATCACGGCGCGAAGTTCCGGGTCGTCTCGTTGAAGTGCTCCCATGTCGGCATCTGTCACTGCACCGAGAAAACGGGCGTCGTCGTCGTCGTCAGTGCTTTCGGGAGGAGATTCGACTGGGGCCCTAGACAAACAGTCGGCGTCGTTATGCTTGCGGCCAGACTTATGCACAATGGCCACGTCGAATTCTTGCAGTCGCAGACTCCAGCGAGCGAGGCGTCCTGACGGGTCCTTGAAGATGGCGAGCCAACAGAGAGCGTGGTGGTCCGTGACAACGCGAAACGGGATCCCGTACAGGTACGGGCGGCGCCCAGATAACAGCGAGACATTCCTTGTCGGTCGTCGAGTAATTTTTCTCTGCCTTAGACAGTGCCCGGCTTGCGTAAGCGATCACCCTCTCTGCTCCGTCTTGTCTTTGGACGAGTACTGCGCCGAGTCCGGCGTTGCTGGCGTCCGTGCGAACTTCCGTTTCCGCTGATGGATCGAAGTGTCCGAGGATAGGGGGCGACTGGAGTCTTTCCCTCAGTTCGTTGAACGCTTGTTCTTGCTCCTCCCCCCACTGGAAGTTCACGTCGTCCTTGGTCAGATGCGTGAGCGGTGCAGAAATCTTGGCAAAATCGCGAACAAAACGCCTGTAGTAAGCGCGCAGTCCAAGAAATCTTCTTACGGCTTTCTTGTCTGATGGCTTGGGAAATTCTGCAACAGCAGATGTCTTGGACGGATCAGGGCTTACACCCTGAGCACTCACGACATGGCCCAGGAATTTGAGCTCGCCGTAAGCGAACCGACATTTTGACGGCTTTAGTGTCAGTCCAGCATTCTGGATAGCCTGTAGTACGGCTCGCAAACGTCTCAGGTGCTCGTCGAAGTCGCTTGCGAATACCACGACGTCGTCGAGATAGACGAGGCAGCTTTGCCATTTCAAGCCGGAAAGAACGGTGTCCATTACGCGCTGGAACGTCGCCGGTGCTGTGCACAGTCCGAACGGCATCACTTTAAATTCGTACAGTCCGTCCGGCGTGACGAAGGCAGTCTTCTCACGATCCCGTTCGTCGACCTCGATCTGCCAGTACCCACTCTTCAGGTCCATCGACGAAAAGTATCGGGCATGGCGCAGCCGGTCCAGAGTGTCGTCGATCCGTGGCAGCGGGTAGACGTCCTTTTTCGTTACGGCGTTTAGTCGGCGATAGTCCACGCAGAACCGAAGAGTCCCGTCTTTCTTTTTCACCAGGACTACCGGTGAAGCCCACGGGCTGTTGAGGGCTGGACAATGTCGTCATCGAGCATTTCTTGGACCTGCTTCTGGATGACTTCTCTTTCCTTCACGGAAACACGGTACGGCGACCGATGCACAGGAAGCTCGTTGTCTTCAGTGACAATTCGATGTTTCGCAACGGTCGTTTGGCGCACCTTTGACGACGTGGAGAAGCACTCATTGAACTCGGCGAGAAGGTCACTGAGTTGTCGTCGTTGTGGGGTAGGCAGGGTTGGGTCGATGTAAAACTGCGAAGGCGGCGTTGTCTTAGGTGGCCACGAAGAGAGGTCTTCTGATATTCCGGCGATTGCGGCTGCGTCCGGGAGTTCCTCGGCGTGGCCCACGGCGGTGCTTCTCGTAAGGTGCTGGGCCTCCTGTCGGAAGTTCGTTACGAGTGCGACAGTAGTGCGTCCGTCTTGGAGCTCTGTGACGCCTCTTTCGATGCCGATCCCTCTTCCTAGAAGCAACTGGAGGCTTCCTTCGAGCAAAACGTTGCCACAGAAAGTCTCATCGACCCCGACGGGTACGAAAACACTTGACTGCGGCGGTAGGTTCACGTGGTTTGCGAGGACTCGTACCGCGGATGACGTCATTTTGGGGTCCTCTAGTGGTGGAGCAGGTTTTCAAAGCGTCAGCCGGTTTTCTCCGAGGTCGATGACGGCGCCATACTCGCAGAGAAAGTTCATTCCGAGGATAACGTCCCTCGAACAGTCTTGCAGAACGACGAACTTGACAGGGCACGTCTCACCGTGGATCTCGACGCGAGCAGTGCATCTCCCGACCGTTGTGATGAGGTGCCCTCCGGCGGTTCGTATCTGAGGTCCATCCCACGGCGTCGTGACTTTCCGAAGGCGGCGGGAGAGCCTCCCACTCAAGACTGAGTAGTCTGCTCCAGTGTCCACGAGCGCTGATGCGTCGTGGCCGTCGATGACGACGTTTAGGTTATTGGACACCGGTGCAGGGGCGTGGTTTCGATCTCTGGTAGCGTTCGAGTGGGGGCCCTCCGACGTTCGTGGAGGATCTTGGCGTCGGTCGTCTTCGGCAACTCCACCTCCAGGGGTTGCCGCGCCTAGTTTCCCCGGCGAGGAGCGAGGGGCGACAGGCTTTCACGTCGGGGTCGGTGCATCGGCGAAGCTGGACGTCGTGGCGACGGCGACCGGAACTCTCGGCGGGACGTAGGCTCGGGGGACTGAGGTCGTCGCAGGTACTCGTCGATCTCCCGAGGGCGTTCACCATAACGGGGTCGCGGGTCGTTCGGGTGGAACCCGCGAAGCCCGAGTCGTCGGTGTGGGCATCGGCGGTAGGTGTGGTCCGCTTCCCCGCAATGGAAGCACAGAGGGCGTCGGTCGGGCGTTCGCCACACGTCGGTCTTGCGGGGTGCGCGAGGCTCCTGGCTGGCGTACTGGGGCTGGTCGTCGCGGCGTCGGTCGTGCTGCGGCGCAGGAGACTGGCGTCGGGGCGGCGCGACATAGGCGCTAGGAGGAGGCGGTGGCCGTCGGGCCACTGCGGCGTAGGTCACGGTGGGCTCCTCGGGTGCAGCTACGTTGGCAGGAGCCTCCAGTTGAATTGCCCGCTGAACCTCGTCGCGGACAACTTCGGCTATTGACACCGAAGCCGGCTGGTGGGTAGAAGGCAGGAGCTTCTTAATTTCCTCCCGGACGACGTCCCGGATGATCTCGCGAATGCTGGAGATGCTGGAGCCAAGGTCGCAAGCGGACGGCGGAACCGCGCTGACGCCGGGTAGCCTCTGGTAGTGGCTGGCTCGGGCTTGCAGTGCACGCTCAATGTTCGTCGCCTCGGTTACAAATTCTTGAATCGTCGTCGGTGGGTTGCGTACGAGGCCACCGAAAATGTCGTCCTTCACGCCGCGCATCAGGATACGCAGCTTCTTTTCCTCGGTGGACTGAGGGTCGGCGCGGCTGCTCAGGCGGAGGACGTCTTCAACGAAGCTGGTTACCGTTTCGTTGGGCCCTTGAGTTCGTACTTGAAGGAGGTCTTCCGCTCGCTGTCGTCGTGTCTGGTTCGTGAATGTCTCCTTCAGGCCAGCGATACAGGTGTCCCACGACGTAAGCGACGCCTCGTGGTTCTCGAACCACTGCCTCGCGGTACCCTCCAAGGAGAAGTAGAGGTTTTGGAGGCGCTGCTCAGTGGTCCATCCATTATGGCGTGCTACACGTTCGTAGTGCAGGAGCCAGTCCTCTACGTCTTCGTGGGTCTCGCCATGGAAGGTCGTCGGGGTTCGCTGGGCAACAGGCAGGTAGACGACGGCGGCGGCGGTCGGGGACTGCGATTGCTGGTCGTCCATCGTTGGCCTCGTAGGCTGCCTGGTCCTGGGTGGCAGAAGTCCGTATTCCGGGTGTAGACCTTGGGTGCGGCGACTGGTCCGAGTTTCAGGTTCCGCGAGGAGTGGTCTTCTCACTGGGCTTGGTACCGGACTTGCACTGCGGGATCTTGGAGGGGAACGCTGTACAGGCATGCGGTACCCCGCACCTCCACCAAAATGTCACGGGTGGTGACCAGAATAACAATAAATATACAGGAAGAGCTAAACGTTTAATGTGGCGAACTTGTGCCAAAACAAAAAGAGAATAGAAAATAATAACAAAGCGTCACGAGCGTCGAGGTCGGTGTGACAGCAGAGTCGAGCGCTAGGGCGAAAACTGACTTCACAAGGTCGCGGGCGGCCTGTTATCTAGAGTGAGTCACTATCTCGAAGATTCGGCGGAGAAGGTTCGAGCGTAGCGCGCTCGGGGCGAGAATGAACAAGCACTTTCTAGAACAACAAAAACAAGGATGAACGATAGTTATGTCCGCAGCAAGAATAAACGAGAACTTTCTACAAGTCCGTGACCCTGCGCGCGGCAATAAGAGTCACAACGATCTAGAAAAAATTGTGTGGCATGCCAGGACCCAAATGCTTCCGAAAACACCTTCTTTAAAAAAAAAATATATTGCTTTCATGGTCCCTTTAAGCATCAAGACGATGCTTCATCGGAAAGGGAGGGCAGTGCCACGCGCTAGGCACACCGGCGGATGGCACAATTGCTATCACACTGAGATAAGCACGTGACATGGGGCAGTGCCACATGCCAGACGCGCGGGCCGGTCGCACGAGCGTCTGGCGCTCGTGCCATCGCGTGACTGTGAGCTTTGTTTTTTGGGACATTCTTTTCATCTACTCCGCTGGGGCTTGACACTGAAGATAAGAAGTTAGTTTTTCCACGGAGCCGAACTCTTTTTTGTGTTCTACATTAAGTAGTGACAATATAAAGAGCCTTGTAGTGTTAGCGCGAGCATAATGCGTCCGTTAAAGGAGAGTCAAAAACGATCGGGCAGCTCGCACATTTGTTTTGCAACATATTTCTGCGATCGGCGAGGCGAACACGGAATTAAATTACCGGCAAGGAGAGCTTGGACACGCCTTTTTGTGCGTATTTGATCATGAAAACTGACTCGTTTGCTCTTAGCCTGGAAATATGCTGCGTACCAAGGACGGCAGAGAGCTTCACAACAATGCTTTGTAGTCCTCTGTACGTACATCCGACAACTACCCTCCCCCCCCCCCCTTTCCCCTCTTTTCCAAAAAAAAAAATACCACGAAAAAAAAAAAAAAAAACGCGTGAAGAAAAGACAAAGCAAAAGACAAAGGGAGCAGAAGAAACGATCTCTCGCGTTGAGTTGAAAACACAGAACTTCAGAAATATAACTAGATTTTGTTTTTGTGCTTTCTAGAGTGAAAGGTGAGGCAAGAACGGACGAGGTGACAGAAGAAAGCCGTTTAGCACAAGTGCGAAATTTTCAAACACAGCCATGTGTTTCCCTACGTTCTCCTTCTCTTCTCTTCGTGCAAACTTTCGCTTTCCTCAGTCTCGGATTGTTTTGATAAGTTCAGAAAGTATAGCTACATAGAAAATGTTTGTGTATCTTCGACCGTAGCAGGAATACCTCAAATCATAAAAATTGGGAAGGCTGATATACCGTAAAATCTTTTATTTTCGTGTTCCTTATGTTTCTCGAATCGGTTACAGAGGACATAATCGCGGCCACTAAATTTCGGAAATTCAAGACGTCTGCATTGAAACCCTTAAGGCCCGAAATTTTTGGCGTGCCCTTGAATTTCGCAAATTTTTCGAATCGCGAAGTTCGCGAAAATTAAAGGGGTTATGACACGCAAATTAAACAGATAGATTAATCTTGAAATAGAATGCTCATGTACACTGTTAGCGAAAATGTAATATTTCGCCTGTTTACACCCCATTTTCACTCGTTAGCATATTTTTACACGCTCTGCTAGTGATAAATCGTCAAAAAATTACTTGGGGTAGTAAAAATTGGTGTTCCGGTTTCGGTTTACACGACTAGTCGTGTAAGCAACACTGAAAACACCCCAGCCCAACACCCCAAAACGTCGAGCGCCATGTTGCTTCTGCCTTGAAGCGGTACGGCGGACGTAGCAGCCGAAGGTGAGTGTTTGATTTTTTTTATCAAGTTTGTATAGAATGTAGCACGTCTCAGATTTTTATTACATGACATTCAAGAACGTTAGATTTGCTTTGAGCAAGCCGGCTCAGGCGTTAAGCCCGATTCACACAACCGGCGTTTAGCCACCCCGTCGATTGGAAACGACTCGACTGCTCGCCGGTTTTTTTTGCGCGAGCTTTCGCTCGGGCGCTGTGAACCCTATGAACTGTGGTGCTCAAAGCTAGCACAATTAGGCACGGCTAGCGTCCCGGTGGAAGCTGCAGAGAGCGGAAACAGAAGACACCGTCGCATAAGAGTGGCGAAGCCGCGATCCTGCGCTGATCGTTGTCCCGCCACTCTCTCCGGCAATATCGACACTTCGCGGCTGGGGGTCTCGTATTTCGACGTTTTAGAGAAACTTGGCATTGGCAAGCGCGAGGAGTCTCTATATCGTTTTCTCCGTCGCCTGCGTGGAGGAAACACGGTGGCGATAGAAACATATGCTCATGCAGTCAGTCAACTTGGACAATCCCCCTGTTCCCTCAATCCTATCGCATTCTTTGACTGCGTTTGTGACAACAACGTTTCCCCAGTGTGAAAGCTTTCAGTCACAACGGGCTACAAACTGGGTTGTGCATTGCATGTAGCCCTGAGGGAATTCTTCGCCGGAGACACCAGCACATTTGTTTCATTGGTAAGGTGACCGGCCACTAACGTGTTTGGCAAATGAAGCGATCACGGGTAAGTAGAAATGCAAACAATGTTGAATGAATATTAAGGTGGTTGTAGCCAGAGCCTGCCAGTTGAAATCAACCTTCAACAATATAGTCTGCGGTAACTTCTTTTTGCACTTAGGATTGCAACTTTAAACACAAAGCCACTCCACATAGCTGTCGAAAATCGTGTAAACAACAGCAGTCATCGTCCCCGGTTCGGATGAGCGAAGCCTTGCTTGATGAAAAGAATGGCGGTCTATACTTCTTGGTTGTTTCAATCACAACCTCGCACAGCTGAACAGACAAACAAATCAAGGAAATATATCCCGCGCTGGCTTGCAAATCACAGCACACAAGCAGGGTACATAGCAGAGCAGAAAACACTGGCAATGAGCAAACGGAGGCATGCAGCTTCCTTTCTTTTTCCCTCGGCGAATGATTGGTTTGCTGCAGCATTCCGTAAGCACATCGACATTCAAAAGTTGAGCCTGATCTGTCTTGCAGTGCCTTGCGGAACGGCAAGTATCGCCCACCATTCCACAAGGCACTGCAGGACTCGCAAATGTGTGAACAGTGCTTTGCAATGAAGGCCATGATCGGGCAGCAGGTGCCCATCTAAAGACATTTAATATTGATTGGCATTGAACTAACCTTTGGGCTTCATCACGTAGCAAGCATGGGTGAGGTATAATTCAAGAACATTTAATGTTCGACGAGTTTAATACGTTGTGGTGCTTTCCCATCTGTTTCGGTGTCACGGAGTGGGGTTCAAATTAATAAAAATAATTCAATGATCCACTCTGAGAATAAACGAGAAATTACGGGAAAAGAACAAGAGAGCTAAGTTCGACCATTGACTAGCGCTAGGTCCACGCCTGGTGTATAATCAGTAGAGAAAGATGATGACACAGGGAGGATAAGCAAACAAAAGATTAGATTTAATAAAGTGAAAAACTAAGCTGTACACGGCAATAGAGCACTCAACACAAACCTCACTCCAGCTCAAAGCTATGGAGCCCTGCGAGCCAGAAACTAATACTAAAAAGACTCGACGCTCATAAAACCGGAATAAGCCAACAAAACAGTGACGAAAACCCGACACTAACAACGAGAGCGAACCGAGATGGAGCTCGAACGTTACCGCTACACACATGGGATAATCCCCCAAAACAGTCGCGACAGAAAGTAGCACTGTGTAAAAATCTTCCCAACATTCAACAATTCATACTTCAGAGCCAGAGAATGCAGTAGACAAGTCTTAGAAAACCAGGCTTAGCTTTCCGGTAGGTGCCGAGTCCAGAGCAGTCCGTAGTCTGGAGTTGTCGGCCGAAGAACGGCGTCTCGAAGTCCAGCGGTCCAATTAGAGGCTTGATGAGGTCGACACCGCGCACCACACAGCCACACACGCTTCAGCACAACAAACTCAAACACTTGTCCGACAGACAGGGCAGAAGCCAAAAATTACACGTTCCAAGACTCATCTGCAGGGAGTAACCGCGTTGAGTAGCGACCCGGCCAGCTCTGGGGTTGGACTACCTTCTTTGTTCCCGAACCCCCTTTTATAGGCTCGTCTACCGACCAACCTCCCGTTTCCCCGCCTTTCGGGTCAGTCAACTTTCAAGAAAAACAAAGCTACACAGCAACGACCCAAATGGCAAAACCTATTACATTTTTCAGACAACCAAACATATGTGCCCATCCATTCCCCCGTACGAGTCCAAAAACATCAATTATCGCCGATACATAGAACATGACAGGCGGCAGACTGAGCAAAGCCGCCGCCTTCAAAAAGCGCGCTAGCCAGCGTAAACATCTTTGTATCCCGGCGGCGCCCCTGCATGTCAAATCGGCACCATACGCGAGCCAGCATACGCACCCCTCCGTCCGCGAGGTCAAAGCCACAAACTGTGACCTGGGATGATCTACGTCGCCCGTTAACAAAAACCCATTCCGCAAACGAGCAAATTCGTTGGGGACTTAGAAAGGAACTACGACGGGACGAACTGAGATTAAAAGTGGCACCACACTCCCCCTTTTTAACCGTACCAACACTTAAAGTGGTCCAAAAAAAAAGATCATAAAAGTATTTAAAAAAATGAAGAGAAGCCTGAATTTGTGACACCCGGTTTCTCCATCCTGTGTTTTTTTTGTGCTTTTTCTATTACGAAGCGAGACATTATTCCAGCCGTAGGCACCAGATGTAATTCCCGTCTGCGATCATAAGATTATAGGATCCTAACTGCCGGCAGCTAAGTGTCAATTACATCCGGCTTGTGCATACAGTGCAACATCTTTTGCTATTCAGCCGATCATCACTTTACAGCCTGGGTATCTGTTCTTGTAAACGACAGTAGTGCTACATGTTAAACGGCTCTAAAGCGATAGAGCAAACTCACATCTCATTATCTTTTAGCTGAATAAACTGTTTGTTTGGTTATGCTTGTTATCCAATTTTTGTTTTAAATTTAATTTCCTCATATAAACACCTTACATTATAGAAAAAAAAAATCTTTTTATAGTACGGAGGTGTCCATATTAAGAAGACATGACTGTATCATCTTTGAAACTAGTTTGCCACAGCCAGTGTTATAATATGTATTGATTTTTTATGCAGTGCCTGCCTTTCCTTGCCCCTTGTGAGGACGACTGAGAAGGCGACTTTGCGCCACAACGACGGATGGCAAGTGTCCCAAGTGTCGTCACCTATAGTGGTCATGTGCTATGTGTTCGCAGCATTGTAAGCCGACCGTGGAGCACTTTCAAAAGGGAACTTTTGCCATGTGCACAGTATGGCCGTGTACAATACGGGGCACGTACAGTCAGAAGAATTATGAGAGGGAACATGCGGGCGCGTGTCACTTGGTACAGGCAGAGCAGCCTAGCAAGTGTCATGCTTCTGCACTGAGGGGCCCTGGTTTGAAGAGCCGAGGCAGAAGTTTCAGCGGCGGTGTCACCGCCCTGGCGGCTTGTCGCCGAAGCAGAAACGGGGTTAGCTAGCTTTGCTCGTGGCTGGCTTTGTGTAGTGTGTGTAGACCGGGAACGTAGGCTTATGAACTTCGGCAACAAGAATACTACACTTCTTTGGTGTTTTGGTACGAGCAGCAAACGTGACACTATCTGCTACGACTAGCTACGACCACCCACCGCAGCGGTGAAGGCATCCAAGAAGCAGAACCTGTGTATTACGCCGTTGCCGTAACCCAACAGTGCTCATTTGTCATGGAGGGCTTTCCGCTCAGAGACTTTGCTCGTCACTGAGTGTTATTTCCCGTGTTTCTCTTTGTGTGCGCAGTGGCTGGACGGGCCTCATACAGCAGTTCTTCAGTCTCAAAGGTGACTAAAAGTTGAGGGTGGATGGACTTGCAGCAATCCCCTCGGTTGGTGCGTGTGACAGAACCTTTGTACGGCATCATCGGGAGGATGCTGTTGTGAGTTAGCAAGTTGTCCAATTGTATGTTCATTATGCTAATATTTGAAAAAGCTTGTTTAAAAGGATGCTGGACCGAAATTTGGATTTCATAAAATAAGGCCGCGGAAGCTTTCGGAAACTCCGAAACATCACTCATACATTAATATCTCAAACGGATGGCCGTATTCTTGGAAAGGAAAGCGCACAATCTAACAAGAAATGTGACATCATACTTCTCCTGGTACACTTTAGAATGAGGGGAAGCGGCCTCGCTTCTCTCATTCCCGCTTCGGTTCACCTGCTTAAGGGGATGAAGCCTAGAGGAGAGGGAATGAGAATCGCGACATCACATGTCTCGTCGGCCTTGTTGAATCCCACATGTTTCCAAAAATATGGCCATCCGTTAGAAATATGCTGTATGTGTGATGTTTTGAGGGTTTTGCAGCGTCCCGCCTACCGCCCCAGTGTTGTTTTGCAAAATTCGATTTTCGGTTAAGCATACCTTTTAATATCAATAATTGTGTCATCAGAATGTTAGAACATGTCAGTTCTACACAGCTACTCTCAAACATTTTCGAGTGGTCTCGCCTGCCAGATTCAAAGGGGGGGGGGGGGGGGGCAACATGTACATGTTTTTATGTCTACAGCACAAATAGTTCTTATCATGCACTCTAAATAGCTGTCAATCGACAGACTGGGTAAAAGAGTGAGCACAAACAAGTCCAACTACCAACAATGCTGTCCATGGCGAATCTTGGACACCATGTCTTACGTTATGTGGCCTCAGCGGTCTTTGTATAGTTCTTTTCATTGTTGCCGGTAGAGCAGCTACCGATAGGGGGGGTTGCGAGGACGTCAACTTTGAAATGCAGTTTCTTCACATAATGTTTGCACTTTGGGAAGTTTCTACACATATACCTTGAAGTCGCTATTGTACGGATGAAACAACTTTGTAAGAGTGTCTATGAAAACTTGGGCAGGGTTCTCTTTAACGTGCCTGACTTACAACAAGGCTGTCCAACTTGAGAAATTTCACTGGTGGGAAGCTTATTTTCATATAAGAATGGTGTACTTCTTCACAGCACTGTATGTATCCAACAGAAACTCCAGATGTGTTCAATAAAAGTAGCATTTGCTAATATTGTGTTTTCTGTGTATCTGATGCACTAGGTTGTATTTGTTTTGAACGCTTGCTACGTTTAGGCTATAAAAAATAGTCTAAATTTTATGCCGACAAGCTTATTGAAAAAGAAGTGTTCGGTCTGAATAAAAGATTCCAGAAATTACACTAAAATAAATTGCTACTTGGGGTAGCAAAAATGGTGTTTTACAGTCGACTCTCATTATTTCAAACTCCAGGGCCCGTTTGCTCGAAGTGCTAACCGCGGCTGAAGTTAGCCGCAGTACCTAGGAGAGGGATTTTCAAATCACGTGACTGGCTCGGTAGGGATGCGGGGAAGCGTGGCGGTGCTCCGATGAGTGAGCGCCGCACGCTTTGGAACAAATATGTCGTTGTAGCTGCAATACCGGGCGCGTTAGTCAGCAACGAATGGTGCAGGAGGCTTTCGCTTTGCCTTACCTCACTTCATCACAAAGCATGAGCAAGGCTCTTGCCGCATTTTTTAGATAGTCTTTCGACTCTGGCCATTCCTAAGCCTAAATGAATGTGGTAATTGTCGGCTTAGCAACATCTTTGGAAAGCGGATTGTCTTGACTCTATCGGTCGGGTATTGATTGCACACAAAAGCAAACAGCATCCCTATAGACCTTTTTCTAAATTACCGAAGCATCGAGAAGAACGCTGGAAGTATAATTCTGGCCTTCCTCTTATAAAAGGCACTGGCCTTATAAAAGGCACTGGCCTTCCTCTTATAAAAGATTCGAAGTAAATAATCATAATAAATATTTGACCAACGCACGTGCAAGACAAAATTTGTTTTAGACTTTTTGCTTTAGAACAGTTACTACTTCAGACGCCAGCACGTGCAACGCGTGTAACTACACTTGTAGCATGCACCTCGGTGCTTGGGAAATTTAGAGAAAGGTCTAATATGGTCTATTGGGACGCTGTCTGCTTTTGTGTGCTATTAATACCCGGCCGACTGAGTCAAGGCAATCCACTTTCCAAAGACATTGCCATGCTAACATTTATCGCGTTCATTTAGGCTTAGGAATGGCCAGAATCGAAAGACTATCTAAAAAATGCGGCGAGGTCATATGCTCATGCTTTGCGATTTAAATGAGGTAAGGCAAAGCGAAAGCCTCTGGCACCATTCATTGCTGACTAACGCGCCCAATATTGCAGCTACAACGACATATTAGTTTCAAAGCGAGCGGCGCTCACTCACCGGGGCACCGCCATGTTTCCCTGCATTCCTGCCGAGCCAGTCACGTGATTTCAAAATCCCTCTCCTAGGTACTGCGGTTAACTTTAGCCGCGGTTAGCGCTTGAGCAAACGGGCCCCGGAAGCCACACACTTTAGTTTGAAATATCAGAAGATTGAATTATCAAAAGTCATCTAAATATTGTCACGAATAAAAACATACTTCTTTATTAAACTTAAAATCAGTGTGTAATGCGCCGAACTTGTGCTAAGAAACATAAATTAACAAAGACTTTTGATGGTGTCGAAAGGAC
Source organism: Ixodes scapularis (assembly GCF_016920785.2). Lineage (NCBI taxonomy): Eukaryota > Metazoa > Arthropoda > Arachnida > Ixodida > Ixodidae > Ixodes > Ixodes scapularis. Next base: position 67,237,862 of record NW_024609846.1, on the reverse strand, counting down.
AACTGCCTCAAGCAGCGAAGCGAAGGTACTTTTGTAAGCGCGTGGGTATCTAGAAGTTTCTGAGCTCGAACAAAAAAAATTTAGAGTCGTCTCATCATTCCAGTCACGCAAACAAAAGAAAGAAGGACATGCGCTGGCGGGGTCAGCGGCATGTGAGTCGATCACGCTGCTGAATCGGCTATTTGCACGTGGCATTACTCCCCTCTTGTGAAAGACTCATCGTCTTTATGCAACACAAAATTAAATTAACAGCTTAAACAAGACTAGGTCAAAATACGGAGTCTCGTAAATAGCAGATTTTCACAGTCCTACCGAGAATACCTAGTTCAGTTGAGTCGGAAGACGTGAATCGCCTACCGGTCGCAGAGGGCAGCGTGACAATGTTGATGTGCCATTGGCCAACGACTTACAACTTAGGTCTCATGTAGCGAATAACCTTGAGGTCGAAGCACCACTTTAACAGTTCCTTGCTGCGACGATAAATTGGTGTTTAGATTCACAGTGGGTAGCCAGGCTGAAACTGGGCGTCGTGGTGACAAAGATTGTAGCAGTCATCGTCAGGAAGTTGTGGCTTGCATCAAAATGCGACCAAGCTGGCAAACTTCCTCCGTTCGTTGAGTGACATACCAGGCGTCGTCGTCCTGTTCGTCTTCGTGACAGATACCACACTTGCCGTAGGTATTTTCATCGGGTTCATCATCAAGGTCGCCGTCAAGTTTGTAGTCGTGGTTGTCGTTAAAGGGCAACTCCGGACCATACTTTCAATTTTGGGATTATGACTGTTTTTAGTGCAGTCAGCGTCCCTGAATTGCAAGGTGTAATTTTTTCCTCGTTATTGTGCGTAGTTTTAAAGATGTGGACGCCTCAAAGTTTTGTTTGGGGCACGGCCAACAAAACCGAAACTAGCCGCTCGAGGCCCTGGCAGCACTAGAATTCAGCCGCTATGTGAACGTGACGTCAGGATCGTTATCGTTCAACGAGTACGCAGGTTGATCAGCAGCTACTTCTGTTGCGCTAGCCGTCTAAAGGTAGGAGGTAAGCTGATTTTATTTTAATTCTGTATATGTGGTAGTTATCCAGCACATGTAGGAAGAGTTCGTGCGTATACCCAAAAGCTAGTGACTGGAAAACCCGTAAACTCGTACAGTGCCGTACTCGGCGGCCGCTGCCGCCGTGCGTGTGCCATGCCGTACTTGTCGCTAGTATACCCAAAAGGTAGCGACTGGAAAACGAGTGAACTCGTTCAGTACCGTACTCAGCGGCTGTCGCCGTGTGTGCAGTCTTCCGTACTCTGTCGCTAGGCCTAAATTGTCATCGGGGCTCCGTGGATGGAGCGGCATTGCTGTACGACGCGCTGCCAGTGAAGTACAGTACTGGGGGCCCTCTCGCTTTCGCGCTGCGGGTCAGTAACAGACACGAAGCTTTGAGGCTTTCCGGCACGGGCTGCTGCGTTAGGGCTGTACATGTCTGTTTTTGCATTCTTTTTTCCTTGGGCGCGTAAAAGCCAAAGTCCACTCGTCGAACAGCGTTTACCCACACCTTCTTCAATTTCTGGTACGTTGGAAACTTGTGAAAAAGCACCTCCGGGTTGTGCAGCGGGTTGTTTGAGCAGCCCACAGCACTACAAGTTCTACTCGGCATCCTTCGAGGAACAGCTGGGCAGTCTTGGGCGCTACGAGTTGCTCGCTAAAACCAGTCTTTGAGTCCTCACAAGCAAATAAACAAAAGGCTATACCGAAGCTACACGGGCTACAGATAAAAGCAATGGCTAAACATGACAATCACAAGTCCAAGTAGCGGTGGTAGCGGCTCAAAGAAGCGCACTCCGCGTAACGCTTGGAGGAAAAAAAGAACGATACTGACGTCACGGCCCAATGTTGCTTTAGTGATCGGCAACCCGCTAGCCGACCGCTAAGGTGCAGCGGCTCGCGGCGGGTCACATTTTTATTATCGGCATTAGTTGAGAACGCGGCATCCCACGGACGTAATATTTTGGCTGGGGTCGTATTTTGTGTCACTACAGCGATACCAGTAATTTCTTTAATTTCGAGTTTTGGCCGGAGTTGCCCTTTAAAGTCATCGTCCGGATTGTCCTTGGATAACTGTCAAAGCCGTAGTCGGGATCGTCTTCCATGAAATTGTTTGAGTCTTCGCCTGGGTCATCATCAGTGTCGTCATCAGTCTCGTCACCACGGTTGAAGACTGTTTGTCATCGAGGCCGTTGTCAGGTTGGTTGTTGACATTGTAGCCGGGTTTGGTCTTTGGAGTTGTCGTCCGTTTCATCATCAGCGTAGAAGTCGTCATGATGTTTTCATCTAAGTGTGGTAGCCAGGGGCTTTGTCAAGTTCATTGTCCGGGTCGCTTCCGAGGCCATAGTTGAGGTCGTCGTTGGTGTCAGAGTTGGAGTCGTCCTCGGATGATTTCAAGGACGTCGCCTTCACGATCGTCGTCTTCAGAGTTATCGTGTTCACAGATGGTACGCTTTATGGGCATAGACTGCGTTACCCTGCACACCCACCAATATGTCATGAACAAAAACAAACTTGATTAATAAAACTTCAGATCAATGTTAAATGCAGCGAACTTGTGCCGAGAAACATAAAGTAACAAAGGCCGCACATACTTTGACAGCGACAAAAGGACGACTGACTCGAGCAGCCATGCGAAGCTCTTTTTGTAAGCCCGTAGGTATCTAGAAGGTTCCGAGCTCGAACAAACAAGATTCTCGAGTCATCTCAAACATTCTAGGCATGCAAACAAACAAAAGATTCCCCATTCCACCCAACTCCATTGCAGAGAATTTGAATTTTCTAATACTAATTCCATTCCTTTGAACTCCTGGAAAGAAAAAACTGGGCCCATCCCCACTCCTGGAATGGCTGAACTGCTGCATTCCATTCCTCTCAATCCCTCCCAATTGTGAAAATGGTACTTGACAGCTAGTACTAAGTTACCGGAAAATAACGTCGGCGTAAAGCTGGCGTTGTGAAATGCGTAGACAACTGCAAAATTCAAAACCCTACCCGCAATCATTGATTTTACTAAGTTGAGCTTTGGTCGCACATAGCACTAGTGGCAATTGGTATGGGGGCACTGCAGATATTGATCGCACCACCAGGTGTAAAAGCCTCGTAACAGAGAGGAAAACTAAGTCGCCCATCTTTTCCACAAAAGAACCGTATATGTCCTCCACTTTCACGAGATACATAATAAGTGAGGAGTCACGTGTATTAACGAAGTGCAGGCGGTGTGACATTGTCCCTGCCTGGTGGCCTGCAACTGGTGCTGTAATCACACATGGTCCCAACAGCCTTATGGTTGCATCTCGCAGCACCAGGAACGACACTTTGGCTGTGTTCCAAACCTTACCCAAATAGATCCGAGTTACTCCGGTGGGTCGTGTCACGTGACAACACAGATTGAAAAGTGCTGGGCACGGGTAGTTTTTGGAACGCTGAGGTAAAAAACCCGTACCCTGGATTAAGATCGAGTAAATTGCCCTTGTCAGCCTACAACTCTACAGTTTGGGTTGCTTCACTGGGGTTGCCACTTTCATCCTCGAAGGAACATAAGCAGTCAGATAACCAAACCGTCAGTTACCTAAGTGCAATAATGCCGTTTCAAAAGCCCCTTTGACGGCATCTAAGCAGCTCGCATTAGAACAAAGCCTATTCCATTCCTACTCTATTCTGGGCAAAATGTAACTACTAATTTCATTCCCATTCCATTCCAGTGCTGCCAACATTTTATTTGCATTCGATTCCAGGGTTGTAGAAGTGCGGAATCGTTCCAACTCTGGAGTGGCAACTCCTCAACACTGGTGATAGTCACCAAGGCACCCAGTTCAGTGTGAATGCTGTCCTCACAGCCCATCCAAAGCTGTTATTACTGTAACAAACTCCAGTACGACGAAGTAGTTGAATTCGGAAGCCTGTTGTGCAGATTTGTACCTTGCATTGTTTCCGGTATTTTTTATTTCTTTTGTATTTTATAATGGACAACAACCGTTGTAGTCTCGGTATTGTTGCCAAACCTGAAGGTTTTATCATCGGTGCACTTTTAAATAAATACATATATGCCACAGCCGCAGCTCAGCGATGAGCACTTACACTGCGAATTAGGTGTTTCGTAAGTATTCATTTTGATTGCGCGATAATGATGTTTGTCTTCTGTTAGAATTAAAAAAAAAAAACAATATTCAACATGATGGATAATTTTGGACACCCGCGGCATGTGTGATCTGAGCATTTGTTCTTTTCATCTGAAGTGTGTCTCTTGCTTACTACTTATAGAGTATACGATGTTGTGGACGGAAAAGATGCTGCGACCGACTCCGAGCAATAAAATCATTCTGTTTATTCTCATATCGTTGAGCTCGTGGTGACGAGAATGAGTAGCACTGTCATCTTTGGCGATGCCAAGGCTGAACCGATAGACTTCCGCAGAGCTATCGCCCTCAGCTCTGCACTGTGAGGAATGGCACGATTTTGTTGAAGTGATTGCGGCTCCAGAGAGGTGTCGTTGCTGTTGACACGTACCGCAAGCAGGATGACATACTAGAGAGCAGGAAAGAGAGTGTTTGGAAGCCGTGCATGGTAGTTGACGCCGAGGTCAGGAAATGAGGCAGCAGACGGGGGAAATCGACCCTGTCGTGCTTTCAGTCCGGCTCAATCAGTTTGGAGTGTACAGCCTCGGACTGAAAGGCGGATGCCGGCCGACTGCGGGGCCGATGCAACATCCCCTAAGATGAGGAACCGAACTGAGAGCGAATGCCTGACATGGCAACGATGAGGAGACCCTGGTCGGCTAGCAACATGCCTTGTGAACAGTGTGAAGATGTCGATGAATATTCACTTGCCAAGCCGGTGGGGCAAGCAAGGTGGTCGCAGCCCATTGCTGGGAGATGCCGGTGCTAGATGCGACAGAGCAGAGGTGGTTGCGGAGGCGCTGCAGATGTGGAGGCTGAGAAAGTTGAATATGTGCCTACTGCATTTTCGTCCGAAAAGGCAGAGCCATTGCCGTGCCCTTGGCCACGAAGAACATTCCCCTGGATAGCAGGTGCTCGGAGTCAATCATCATGTCCAGGTCACCAATCTGTAGCACTTTCGATCTTGAGGACGGAAGAGACGGTGCAACAGACTCTGAGTTTAACTGTGAAAACATTCTCTTTATTCTCGTACCGTCAAGCTCGTTCCGACAAGTAGCTTGCTTTTATACACTGCAGTCATTAGCATTATAGTTGATCTAAGTATTTTGCAACACTATTAATACGGCAGATTGGGCGAGTTGGTACGGCATAATTACGAACCAGCGCACAGGTAGACCATTTACTCAAAATCCAAATACACAAAAATATACACTCGCACAGCGCTGATGTGAGTTTTTTGTGTTTGGATTTTTGGTAACTGTCTACCTGTGCGCTGGTTCGTAATATTGCAACACTGCCGTCTTTAGGCGGTGTGGAGGCTGAACCGATGGACCGCCAGAGGCCCATATCTGTATCTGTTTCATATACTGAATGCCTTTTTGCACGGCTCTGTGTTTACTTTTGTCGTCCAGATTTTTACTGCTCACTTGTGTTTTTCATTTTATTTAGAGGATACTACTGGCCATTGAAGGCCCAAGCAGGAGTGGGGTACAACATATGCATTCACACACCTACAACAACAAACAAATAACACGACATTAAGAGGTTTACAACAACTAACCAGCAAATATACAGGATATATATATTTAAAAGGGGGGGGGGGGGGGCGGCACAGCATGCATCAAGCAGCATGTAATTCAATAATTTGTAATAATAGATGTGAAATTTAAAACTCATATTTAAGATTGAACATTATCAAACAAATGTGAATTTAATTAAGCTATAAATTTTATATAGACTGTTACTTTTTATACAATTTTGTCTAGATTTGTCAGGATACAATCTGCAAGTACGCATAAAGTAACTGGAAAGTTGAAAGAAGCAAATTAGAGATTGCAAAACCTACTTCTCAAGATATTTTTTTCCCAAAGTATTTACGTGATAGTGCAGCTGAAATAAGGCTCCTTTTTCAGTTTTTTTTTTATTTGAAACACCTTAAAAATACATTGTTTTCTAAGATTTTTTTTTTATTATTATGCTTGGGAAATTAAGTTACCGACTGTGTTCAGTTTATTCTAAGCTATTTATATGAAATTCCAGAGTGCTTTTGTGCATAACAGTGGCTAGATAAGGTTTTTATAATTTCTGATAAAACAAACTGACTAGTTTCTCTTTAGTGACCCTTTGGCCAAGGTGACAGCAGAACAAGTAACGGATCCCGACGTCAAACTGTAGGAATTTGAGATATATGTTTTCTTAGCGAATGCACGCAACTGTTGTGATATATTTGAATATCCTTATCGCTTGCTTGGGCTCAGCGGGTAATGCAGGTCGGCACTAGCGTGAGTATAAAGGCTGAACTGCGTAAAGCGATTTAGCGAGCGACGGCGACAGCGACGAGTCAACGACGTATTACGAAGATTTCTTACTATCGCTCGTCGCGTCACTCGGTTTTTGGATTTCTAGAAAACATCGTTCCGCTTTCATGCGGCTTGCGTCGTCGCGCGAGTGACCGAGCGTCAGCGAAGCGGGTCGCCGTCGCTGTTCTCGTCGCTCGCAAAATCGTTTACATTCGGTTTATACTTCACGCTGTCAATAATATCGACTCGAGCGCGCATAATTTCATTTCCACGGGAGCGCGTGCAAATCAAACCCTAAACCAAGACGGGGGCTGCAGCCAGCAGCTTTGAGAGCGTTATACAATGGATTATAGTTTGACAGAAGCAAGCACACACTTCGCTAGCGCATTCCAGCCTTGAGCGCTCGAACTTCCGAAAACGAAACCAGATTTTGCTACATTTTGGCTAGCTCGAAACATTTGTTTTTAATATAGGGTGTCTTTTAGCTATAATCTAGACTAAGAGAAATGTGTACCTTCCCAAATTATATTTATGTCGCCGTACTATATAAGTAATAATTGTGTAATATCGTTACGTTCATATAAAATACGGGGGGTGTCACCGGACCTTCGTCTGAAACAAAAAGTCTGCTATATATACCGAGCGGGTTTCTATTGCAATTGAGTAGGAGTGTCGGGTTGCTAGTGCCTCTGTTCGTTGTTTGTGTATGTAGGTGCTTGTATGTTGATCTTGTGGTGTGTGCTGTGATGTATGTGTTGGTATGCTGCCGTCCGTGTTCGAGCGTGTCACTTCCACAAATGCCAAAATGTCCTTCATTTTTGTAGTTTTCCGCATACTCACCAGGTGGCGCAAGCAGCCGCCCAATTTTATTTTAGCTTTGTTTGTACGTAGTCCATTTATGTGTAAGGAACCACACCACATAGCTACAGTCTAGTAGAAAAGTAACCGCGTGTTTAAATGGCGCATAGCGCCGGCGTTCAGTTCGTCTTCGTTCGCTGGCCGTTTCGGTAGCCGATTCGTACCCGGAAAGCCGCAAAATTTGCGTACACACGAGATATGAGTGGATACGTCGAAACGTCGCGTACAACTTTGCTCGCGGTAAAGAGGTGAGTGGGACGTCCGTAACGCCGGTCGGGTAGGGTCGGGTCGGGTCGGTGTCGGAGCTATTCGTCGTCGCTCGCGGCAAACGGGCTTTTTCAATAAAGTTCATGTCTGTGGTCGCGAAAAGATAACTGCTGTGGAAATTACCCGGCGTCGGTGACAATGCAACCGGCTTGAGGCCTCGGCGATCGGCTGAACCGCCACGCGAACGAGACCTGCTCGATGGGGAAGCACGCTGCTGGATGCAGTCGATGGTCGCTCCCACTGTCGCGTAATCGCCGTAATGGATACGGCGTCGGCGTTTGGCTTTTCTCTGGTCCGCCAGAGGAGCGCCACAGTTGGTGCCATACTTCAGCCATAAGTGCCAGAGCAACGCCTAATTTGGGTATTTTAGACATGCCAAAGCTTGGCTTTTCTCTGGTCCGCCACAGGAGTCCCAAAGAGTGCTACACTTGAGCCATAACTGTGTAGTAAATCTTAATTTGGCGATTCGGGGCATGTCGAAGTGTGGCTCTTGTCTGGCTACCCACTGAAGTGCCAAATAAGTGCCAAAAGTGGGAAAGAAAGCCAAGTGGCCTGCCCAAGTTTGGAAGATCTCTGGTGTGTCACAGAAGTGCTCTTTCACGCGCCCCATAAAAGAATTAAATTAAATAAGTGTTAGAAACATGATGGTCAGATGTCATCACCTCCGTTCCCAAGCAGCACGGCAATACCTTGCAGCATCGTGGCAGTACCGGCCGAAACTCGGTTCCAATATCACACAAACGTCCAGTTTTGCACCGCCGTTTGATATCCGGCTAGCATTGCCGTACAGCCGTTTTTCCCCGGCCTAGCGTTCCGCAATATTGTCCGAATACTCTACGATGCATCCGCTCCGTATTGGCCGAACGTCGTGCAAGTATGTGTACGTTGCATATAATGTGTTGCACATCCAGTCACATATACGGACAAACAAAATATTTTCGATCGCACCCAGAAGTTTATTAAACCACTATTTTTACGCACAGTGTATTCTCGACATATTTACAAAGGTCACACTTCTCTGTAAAACGAAAAGCAAATTATAAAACAGAATTAACAGTGTCCTTATGCCAAGCAACTCATCACACAAAAAACCGCGGAAATTGAGAGGAAAGCAGGACTATTATCAGAAACATGCTTGCAGTGTACTTACTAATGAAAGAGTCATATCATGCAGTCCTTGATAGATGCATAATCCAACTCAAGCACCCCACAAACACATTTGAGAAAGAAGGTTCCGCACATTCAACTGACGTCTCGTCGTCGGCGAAGAGCAGTTTTTGTCGAAGCGTGTCCAACAAACACATCACAAAAATTCCACGAACAACGGTGAAAAAAATGCCTGTTACCAAAAAATTGGCATGGACGTATTCCGACCGTTTACGACGAAAAAACACGGCCGTGTCTGCAACGGACGAAAGCAACAGAACACTGAAGTGCGCATTTCCAAAACCGGACCTACGTGGCCCGCCTAATTGTATAACTAGGCAAACGGCGAAAGCAACAGCCCCAGAGATCCCATCAGCGTGAGAGAGAGAGTCACGTGACAAATTTTCGTCCAATCGTTTTTGTCCTATGCGTCCTACACAGAGAGGTCACGCGTTTCGCTCTACCTTTTTGATTTGCTTAAGCGGGTGTCGCGCTCGCTGACAGCCACACGAAAACAAAAAAGTAAGTGGGGAGGATTTGCAAAAGGCGAGGTCGAAGGGGAATCAACGACGCAGCTAAGCTCCCTCTGCATTTTCGGCGCTTTAGAGTAAACAAAAAAAAAACGAAAACTTATCAAAATACAAAAAAAACTCTGCTGTACAGCCAAAGCTACAGGGGAGAGAGTGTATCCCGACCTGTTCAACAGTAGGGAAATAAGGCACGGGGGAATCCCAGCCCTTCTCTGGAATGAAATGGAACGGAATGAAAGGAAAGGCCGCTTGTGCCGGTGGCCTTGTCACCTTGCCTAGTCTGTCAGCGTTCGGCTTCCCCCCATTGTGGGCCTCAGAAAGATAATCTTCTTTCTTGAGAGCGAAATGGAAGGTGTGCTTATGTTTTGCGGGCTTGTCGCCATCCGATAGGCCTCAATTATTTCTCTCCCGAATCGCTCGCAGTGACCTCCCATGGTTTTAGTGCCGGTGAAATTAGGAGCGCAGCCGGGACATTTTCTCCAGTGAATGACGATCGGGTGCTGAGAAAGCAGCTCTTTCGGCGTCCATTTGATGTTCTCGGAGTCGGTCGTCAAGGCATCGCCCCGTTGGTCCGATGCACCTGGCCCCGTAGGACAGGTGGATGGCGTACACTTCCTCCACTTCCTCTCCTTCCCCCAAGACTTTCCTTTCCCGTACTCCCACGGAGCGGGCGGGCTTTGAGCTCGAAGCCGAAAATAAATGTTGTTGAAGTTGAAAGATTGTCCTGTCATGTATCGTCCCTTATGTCTCTCCACTTTCTAAATGTTTACAAAGTACCAACACTCTAAAATAGTAGAAGTTCCGGGATTTCATTTATATCCCCAAGTGTGATGCGGGCGCGGCGCCACGGAGCCCCGGTCGTTTCCGCTCTTTATTATCGCTAGGATTTGACAGTGCTCAATCACAATACAAGACACGCACAGAGCCACGCTCACTTTTGCAGTGCGCCACCTAATAATAATATCTGTTGAGGAGACGTGCGCACATCAGTCTCGCGCAGCGCTACCTCATTTGCAGCACTTTCTGTAAAGGCGCATTCACACCGGGGATGTAAGCAGTCGCGCGTTGCGACTAAATCGCATCGCGAAAAAAAAAGAAATAATTAGATGGTCACTCTGGCGTGCGCGATGAGTGAGTCCAACGTCTTCGTTGGCAAGTCGCTTCTCAAAAACTCTCGCTCGGAGCGCCGTTGATTGGCTCAGCCTCTCCGCGACTAGATCGCCTCGCAAAAAGTCAGGTCAACAAAATAAGATAAAGTGGCCAGCCAAATAAAACTTGATTTTTATTTAATTAAGATGAAGACCACCCGCGTACATCAAATACCTCATCAGCGGAACTCCAAGGCAGTAGCCCTAGTTCTGGCACTTGTTTGGCAACTTTGGCCCGTAGCTGCCAGATGACAGCCGAACTATTGGTTAGCGAAGCCTAACTTTGGCACTTGGTTGGCGACTTTGGCCTGGAGCTGCCAGATGACAGCCGAACTATCGGGAAGCGAGGCTTAACTTTGGCACTTGTTTGGCAACTTTGGCCCGTAGCTGCGAGATGACAGCCGAACTATCGGGAAGCGAAGCCTAACTTTGGCACTTGTTTGGCAACTTTGGCCCGTAGCTGCCAGATGACAGCCGAACTATCGGGAAGCGAAGCCTAACTTTGGCACTTGTTTGGCGACTTGGGCCCAAAGATGCCAGATGTCAACCGAACTACAAGGTAGTAATCCTAACTCTGGCACATCTGTGGCGATTTTGGCCCGAAGGTGCCAGATGACAGCCGAACTATCAAAAATTGAAGCCTAACGTCGGCATTAGTTTGGCGATTTTGGCCCAAACATTCCAAATATCTACCGAACTACTGAGCAGTAAGCCTAACTCTGGCATTCGTTAGGCGATTTTGGCCCAAAGATGCTAGATGAAAGCCGAACTACCAGGCAGTGAAGCCTAAGTTTGGCATTTGTTTGGCGAATTAAGGCTAAAATACCCAGACTGTTGCCAAGGGAGGTGAGGTTTGGCTCTACTTTGGCTTCTTCGGGCTTTTCAATGCCCTAAACTCCCAGACAAAAGACAAGTTTTGGCCAAGAACTCGGTGCTACCTGGGTAATTACTATAGCCTTCGCCCCGTATGGGCCCGTGACGTTGCGAGCGTGACGTCACGAGCAAATATCTCGAGATGCGCCGTGCCGACTTGATGGCTGATTTTGGAGCGCTCGCCAGAATCTGTCGGTTGGAACAAACAATATAGCCATCTGCTCAAAATACAAGCGTGTGATTATCATTTACGGATATCATGGATCATATTTCACTGATCTTGAAGTGTTCCGGGGATGTTCCAAGTTTTGATTCTGTACCCCCTTAATGTCTTTCTTGGGGTTTTGTTTAAAAAATTATAAGGAAAGTAGAATCTAATAATTGGCTTTTACTATTTTGTTACGTCGTCACAGACACTATTTGTACTATTATGAGTGCAAGTTCGAGCCCGAGCTTGCGCCTCTTTTGCCATTCTTGTTATTTAGTTCTGATGTTCTGCTCTATAATTAATTAAACCCAAATCTAAAAGTCAATCACCTCTGCTTTGTCGCCGGCAGGGTTCGCGCTGAATGTGAACCCCGGCCACTACTCGTCTCCCTTTAGGGTACCCATCACCTGGCCGCCCTACCAGCCCCTTTTGGATGTCTCCTGCTGCCAAGGAGCAGCCTGATCATTGAACCACCGAACCTCCAACATTGTTGCCTCTCCGTCAAAAAATTACTACAGGCAGGCTGGTCCACTTCTGGGGAAGCTGTGTCCAGAGCTGATCCGCCTGCTGTTGGTCCTGTCCTCTTGAGGTGCCTTCTGTTGTCATTTGTATACCATCAAGTGAGCGGACAATATCAGAAATCCACCATAGGCCTAAACTATGCGCCCACACGGTTTGTTCCACACCAAAAGGATGATTGCCTCCCATGTGTGGGGACAAGTCCAAATGCATATAGACAACAATCAATCTGGGATCTGATGTGGTAGCCAAATAACAGTTAAAGGGATTGTCCGGTCAAATTTTGCATTCAAAAAAACAATTGAATATCGTTGTTATGCCTCGAGACGCATCGTACGTGCTATATCTGAATTTTATATGCCCCTCTGCATGAGTAATCGAATGTATACTGCTCCAATCGCACCCTAGCGTAAACGCTGTGTTCGGTGGCAACACGGGAGCTCTGACGTCACACAACACAAAGCGAGCATTTCTGTCTCGTCATTTACCTGCGAGTGAACGCCTCAGCGTGCATTGTTTTTGTTGCTGTGCTCGACTTGTTTCGTGGTTGGGTGAGATTTTTCTTGCACGGCTGGGCGCCACAGCCACCGGGCAGCACATGCGAGCCAAGACATGACGTTCCACACTTTTCCGCGAGAAGTGCAGCGACGAGGAAAATGGATCGTCGCCGTACGCAGGGACCGGGTTCCCGTCAAGATCGAGATCCCGCGTATGCAGCAATCCTCTCACAGAAGACTGCTACGAGCTGAGCACTAAGCGGACAGAAGGCTCGTAAGCTGAGGTGTGATGCTTTGCCAACGATATTAAACTACGTCCACCCACTCCTCGCCCGAATCGGATCAATCAATTTGTTTATGAAGCGAAACCGAAACCAACAGATAGACTACCTGCAAACGATACCAGAAGTTGTGTTTAGCACGCGTGCAGCCAAATTATGTTTGACCCGCATGTGCAAATAGAGCGTGGCTACGATTCCCAAGCTCGTCCAAGTCAAGGGACGACATGCATTTGAACGATTCGCCGGTTGCCCTCGACCACGGTCATCGTCTCTGAGGGAAAGACCCGCAGCCTCATCACCGATCCAGTGGATCCGCCGATATGTGTACCCAGATACTGCTTCGTGTACCAAGTTGCCGCTTCAGAGGCAACGTCTGCATCCTTTGCTTTGCAAACGCTCCTAATTCGATCGGTGGCCGTCGCAGTTGTGTTCGCGCGAAACGGCATACGTTTGCTCGAAGCTTATGGCTGTTTTCGAGTAATATCTTGCTAAAAGGCGTGACTTTTTTGCGCACGCTTGGGAACTGCAATAAAAGAACCGTATTTCAGTAGCGTACAGCCCAGGACAGTGGCTCTCAACCATCGATGTTTCGCGGACCCCTCGTAAATCGCCGGAGATTATGGAGGACCCCATTCGTGGTGAGAGGAGAGTAAAGGTATAGGTTAAATATATTAATGATTTAATAAACGGATATAACTAAAGGCTAGCCTGAAGTAGATCTCTCTTATTAACGTTTACACGAAAAAAAAACTCGCCCGAAAACTAAAACATTTTTTTTTCGACCTGAAAAAAAAAAAAACTTTGTTGCTGGGCTTGACTGATGAGGCAGGGCTTTGCGGATCCCTAGAAGTCCTTTGCGGACCCCCATTTGAGAACCACTGTCCTAGGAGACTGTATAATTCGAAGCAAAATACAAGACATCCCTCGACCAATGCTTGTTATCCCGAACATCCGACAAACCTTTGCGTTTTCTGACGTCACGCAGCACCTACGGATATCAGCCATGGACACTCGCGAAATTCGGGGAGCAGTTTCGTACATATATACGCGGGGAGCAGTTTCGTACATATATACGCTCATGAAAGGTTTAGTTAATAACGGGAGATCATACATCAAAATAAAAACGTTGTTTGTCTACATGAAGGCTCCCTCGACGTAACGAGCGGAAAAACTTAAGTACTTCCCGTTTCGACCGGACAATCCCTTTAAGAAGAATACTTCCTATCTTTTGCTGAGGTTTTGCAGCAGTGGAACTTCAACAATAGTGTGGAAGTGCTTGCAAGCCTGGTCCCAAGACTGTGAGGTTGAACCTCATAAAGGCCCCCGTTTCTACACATATCGCACGCTTGGATAACCCGATAAACTGCAGGTGATACAAAGCGGTGGTGGGGTGATGTACATGACCGTTGTAGAAACAGTTTGAAAACAGTACTATTAATCTGGGTCCGTTGTCAAACACAAGTGTCCTTGGCTGTCCAAATCAATCAAAGATGTCGCACTGGACTTCCACTGTGGTCTCGGCCGATGCTTCTATCTGCTTTGTGTCCGAGCGGACCACGATCAGTATTACGTAACTCTACAGCAGTACAGCATAATATAAGCCATGTTCAGCGTTGCTTGGTATCCAATCACCTGACCCAGACCTGCGCCAGGGGCATTTAACAGGACTGGACACATGTTTCGTACCTTCTTACATGGTTTTAAATGTCTTTGTCAACACCGGGATACCAGAAGATAGTGCGTTCCAAGCTCTTCATGCCTGACCTGCCTGGATAGGTGTCGTGGAGCATAAGTAAGATTAAGATTTTAATGGTCATGGAGCATAGCCTGCTGTATACTGATAATGCCTGCTCAATTGCCAGTTGCCAGCTATCACCACAAGGGTGCTTCGCTTTCCTATACAAGGCAGAAAATGTGAATGAAATTAAGCCTCTCTCAGTGCGTTCTTGTATTCTTGGTGCTGCTTTTGGCATTTGTCGTGGTAACTGTGGGCAAGAACTTGCCAAGGCTACCGTTTCACGAGACCCCAAGCAACACCTGGGATCATGGAAAGTTACTAAAGCATATTTTGAGGAAAGGCCGCATCCCAAATTGGACCTCATGTATACTTAATAGTGTGCCGTAGGCACCTTTTTGTGACGTAAATGAAGGAAGGCCTGTCTGGTCCTTCTTCGTGCATTCTGCTCAGGCTCCACTTAAAGCCCAGCTTGGCTCAGGCCTCTCTGGTGTCTAAGCTGGATGAGCCCATGTACCCTTCCAGGTCCTGTTTTGTTGCTGCTTGACTGGCTCTCACTGTTTACCTACGCACATCTTTCTCGCACTGCTCGAGGAATATAGTGACGAGCACCTGACAACAGGCACAGTGCGCCATAACGAAACATGAGCCCCGGCACAGCTAACACCTTCCACAGTGCTTACGGGACTTCGTAACGGTTCTTACACCAAAGAACCCTGGCCGTTGCCTTTCCTCTTCACCTTCTGAACTTTAAAGCAAAACCAATTATGCAGCAAAACCAAAGCATGCACTATATTTCAGCATTTTAGCACCGCTTCTCGGCATCATTGTCGTTTTTGCACTGCTTTGTTTGTTTGTAGTTGAGGTGGTGATATCACAACATCTTTCTTGTCACTCATGGTGCTGGCAGTAACTTCAAAGAACACATGCAAACTGAGTACAGCTGACACTGCAGTGGAATGACCAAAATATATGCCGTTGCCATTTCTGCTTGCATCGGCCAGCTCACCACAATGTGACATCGGGACGTGCCATGTCACAGTGTCATAGCACGCCAGCTACGATTGATGTGGGAACCGTCATACACTGCCTGTCTTTGTCGTGCTCGTGTTACACATCTGCTTTGCCAACTAATGCAATGAAAAGAGTTTTTGTTGAAGGCTACCGAGTTGGAAGGTTACGACCGTCTGAGCGTTCAGCTAATTGGTGATTTCACTTGGCTACTCGCTTCAGTGGAATGTCTAATCTTGATTCCGTTCGTTCATAATCTATTTATTGGCTGGTTTATTCAAAAGTTACTAAATCGGTCTATCTAAGGAAGCCTCAAGAAAAAGCTTTGCTAAGGCTGCACTAGCCTCAACAATTCTTTTTCTTGAAACCGAGATTAGGCCTCGTAATTTCATTTTGAGCAACCCAGCATACTGCAGAGGAGGAATGACCCAGATTTAGCATAAACTTATAGGTTTCACATGAGCACATTTCATTTGTAGTTGAAAAAGAGGTGTCACTTAATCAAAAAGTTAAGTGAAACAAAAACATTATGAGGTATTTCGGCTAAGAAAGCTGTGCATACTTACACTCAGCTTTCAGTATTTTGGGCACATTTTGCTTTCTAGCTTTGAGTTTATCTATGATAACTATCAGTTCACTTGGAGCATGTAAAATGCATTGGTTTTCAGTTGAAGTGTATCTCTTGCTTGACTTGACCAGTATCTACTTCATGTACTGAATGCCTTTTTACAGGGTTGCGTTGCCACAGGAGACTTGTGCGCTTGTGGGTGTATGGTGAGTGCTGTCACCTATGACCATGAGTCCCGAGCCCAGCGTGGGTTCAGACCCCCTACATGCCTGGCTGTGCTAGGTGTCCCCCTTGGCAGTTGAGCCAAGCCCGGGCTAGGTTTCCTTCAAAGGCCCCTCGGGTTAGGCAAGACACCACCCCAGACACCTGCACCAGGCGCAGGGCACCTCTTTGCGCTCCGCACAAACAGGTGTCCTGCGTTGGCTCACCCCCGACGATTCGGTCAGTCGCTTTGCTTCACCTCTCCTTTCTTCTGACGTTCTTCTCCATCCCCGTTTTCAACCTTTCATCTTTCTGATGTAACAGAAAGTGAAAAGGAATCATATAGCCCCTAGGTGTTGAAAACCACCAGGGTGTGACATGAAGACTCCAAATACTTTACTATGAAAATATCTCACCCCATGTGAATCCAATGGCCTTGCCACGAATAGGCTTTGCGTGGTTTGAACGACTGGATGTGCAGCAGCCTCATGTTTTCTCCTTCGAATAGTCCAATCTCACCAGCCAGTTTCGTTAAGCCGCCGCTGCCACAATGCATCAAAGAAACTTCAGTCTTTCTGCATGCGGGAGAACCCCGCTGGAGCTTTGCCCGTGACGAGACGATATGAGCCGTCTTGTGCCCTGTCTCCTGCCTCCCGTGGGCTAAAGTTATGGCGGCATCACGCATGCGTGGAACGCTTAGTGAGATCTGTCTATTGGGACGATTGAAGGCAAAAATAGATGACTGTTGCCATCTATGGCTAAGGACACCTGAAGCACTAGTCGAGACAGCTGCCTCTACTGTCTCCGCAAACCCGGTATCTCGGTGTGCCCACGGCAGCACTCTCTCTTGGTGCGGCATGACTGCTGTACAGTGTGGACGGTGTGATCCTCATGCATTCTCTCAGATGCGTGGTGTCTACACAACTCTTAGAGCAACATTTGGCACTGTGGGTGCGTTGGCGTAATTTAATGGCGACAAATGTATTTTTCCTGGTAAAATATTTGGTGACACTGTCAACTGGCATGCTTGCAGCCAGGCTAGCCATGGCTGTGGTAAGGTGACTCGCATCCCAAATGTCACAAGATGTCTCTGGCACATTTCCATGACTGCGTAGAATGTGCTCGCAAGAATGGGACATTTACAAGAAAAATATAGCAATGCATTCAAGACTGATATTAGACATATTTTTTGTAGAATCTGTATATGCTCGTAGTTTAATTTCATTATCGCTGCAGGGTCAGATGGTTAATTGACAACAAAATTTGTTTGGTGTATTTTTTTTTTTTTTTTATAATTTATGGTTCCAGATGCATCAGAAAAAGACATATGCATAGTTGCATGTTATCACTCTAAAAGTTGGGGTCTATACAGCATGAACTAATTGTATTTTTGGATGGTGGTCCTACCAGAAATAGCATGTTGCTATTCCAGTGGTTGCTATTCATGAACTCAAGAGACTGGAATTTTCAGCTATTGTGACTTCGAAATGTAACGAGATTTCAGCTGCTCGTGAGACCATGGCCAGGCGGTGGAATGAATTATCAATCCTTTGGGGGTACGTGCTTGTTGGTTCAGATCGTGAAACTTACAGAATTTTCTTTACCTTGGAATGTGAAAATGTTGAAAGAGATTTTTCGTGAGAAGCCAGCGTAAAACATCTGTTTGCTACACTGTTACAGGTTTGTGACCCTGTTTTTTTTTAAATTTTTATAGCGATTTAGAATGGCTGTGGGCAACACCGGAGCTCACGGCCGAGCACAGCTTCTCTTGTGGCAAACACCAGCAAAAAGATTGGAAAGAGGGTTAGCAGACAAAGCCCATCATGTAATCGATGTAACCAGCCCGACAACCCACAAGACCACGCATTGTATGCAATAAATCAGCTTTCGTCGTTAATCTGTCCTTGACCATGACATACCGACAGCGGTGAGTCCAGTGCTTCCCATCAGAACAAAGGCTATATAAAAATGATAGGAGGCGAGTGACCATTGCCGTATGCGCCTCTGCTATTTGTATTGCAGCCACCAACAGCTTGTCAGCTACCCTTGAAAAGACCCTTTTCAAGAGCGTGCACCATCTATACTACGTTCTCCCTGCCGGACCAGTCAGCCGCCTCCTTCTTATCACCCAGTGATATGATTGCTGCGCCATTTGTGCCAAACTGCGCCAAAGTGCTTATTCTGCTACAGTTGCTATATTTGACCAAAATGTGGGGAATTTGCGCCAACATTGCACCTTGAACTTAAGTTCAATTAAATAATACTGAAAATATAACAGCTACTGGCCTCGCTACCGGGGTGAACCGTTAGTGTAGGCTCGTGGCGGGTTTTCAGGACTTTTGATAATCGCCTCAAATAGCGTACTATTCGATTTGATTTCGCACCAAGCACTGACAGTACTCAGAAGTTTCGCAACAAGCATCGTGCTCGTGGTCTGTTCCGGTGGGTTAGTTAGGTTTGTTGAGTGCGCTTCTCACCGCATAGTGGGGAAATGCAGTGAAGCAACAGTTGCGAATAAGGCGTCGCTATGTTGCGTGTCTTGCCTTGCCGCAGCGCACCCGCGTACTAAGGCGAAAGGTACTCCTCCAGAGCGAGATGGGCTGCATACCCTATTGAAAATCGCTCTGATGGGACTTCAGGATCTTTTTAAAGGGTGTGAAGGGGACTTCAGGAATTTCTGATATGTTTAAAGGGGGCACCGATATTTCCTGGTGGGTTCGTTGGCCCCGTCAGAGGCTCTCCTGAAATGTCTGAAGTCCCCTTTACAATGCCTTGAAATGTCTGAAAGCCTGTCAATAACTTTTCTAATGGGGTCGGGAAAACTTTCAGGCTTCTTGAGATGTCTATGGGGCTACGGCCTAGGTGGAGAAAACACATTTCGCGGAATTAAAACATAGCTACTTATTTGAGGAGAGAACGAGCGAAATGATAGGAATAATTAAGCTTGAGGAAGAAAACGAGAAGGACGGACAACAGCAAACTTTCACGGTTGTCCGTCCTTCTGGTTTTCTTCCACAAGTTTAATTAGCTACTTATTGTTTCCGATGGGGAAAAAATAAGCGTTTGATGTCCGGTCAAATTTTTATTACTGCCCTTCTATCAAACACGAGTCGGCTCCTGGACCCGTCTGTCGCTGCCCGGGTGCTCGGTCGCCAAGAAGGCCACTGGGGATGACCGCCCTATTTGGAGAATTGATGAGGCGCCGGCGTAGCGGCTTTTGCAAGCGAACGCAATCCCGTCCGCTCGGTGTGTGTTTGTGAGCGTTGTAAACGAAAATGAGGAGGGAAAATGAGTGCCAATAGTGTGTGTGCGCAGGGCGCATTTCTCACTGGCTCTGGGGGGGGGGGAGAGAGAGAGAGAGAAGCAGGGAAGTATGGGGAGATAAGAGTTGAAAATAGAGGCGAGGGAGGGGTGGGGAATGGCCGAAGAAGAAAGCCGGGGAGGTGAAGAGGGGTAAAACAGGATTCCAGCGGGGGAAAAGATCCCCGTTGGGCGAGGAGGAGTCGCCGGACCGGTTGCGCTGGGGGAGGGAAACTCGGGAAAGCCGCGCGGAAGTCATTCCGACTCATTTATCAATTTTTCGTCGCCTGGCAAGTTCTCCGGTTTGAGGCGCGCACCCGGTGGTCTATTTAACCGCCCGGGCCATCCGCTCGTCCGCGGGCTCACTGCGATCCGATGAGGCTGGTATCCTCGAGAAAGGTGAGCATGATCTTAAGAGCTCTTTCCTTGGTGCGTCTATCGCCTTGTGGCAGCAAAATCTCATCTTTCGTTCCGCAAGGAAGGCCCAGCGCTGCGGGGAATGCTGTCATGGCCGCCCTAGCGCCGTCGAGCTCCGTGCAGGCGAGGAGGAGGTGCGCCATATTTGTCCGTTCTCCGCAGTTCGGACAGATTTGTCCCTTTTTCGTCGCCTGGAAAGTTCTCCGGTTTGAGGCGCGCACCCGGTGGTCTATTTAACCGGCCGGGCCATCCGCTCGTCCACGGGCTCACTGCGATTCGATGAGGCTGGTATCCTCGAGAAAGGTGAGCATGATCTTAAGAGCTCTTTCCTTGGTGCCTCTGTCGCCTTGTGGCAGCAAAATCTCGTCTTTCGTTCCGCAAGGAAGGCCCAGCGCTGCAGGGGATGCTGTCATGGCCGCCCTAGCGCCGTCGTGCTCCGTGCAGGCGAGGAGGAGGTGCGCCATATTTGTCCGTTCGCAGTTCGGACAGCGTCGGTTGGCGTTTCGGCGTCGCGGCGGAAACAGCGGAGCCGCACCGGGATCATGGCGCAGTTCGTTCGGATGCGGTGCACGACGGCATTGACTCGACGACTGGTGCCCCGGAGAGGGTCTTGCCGGGTGATTCCCGGCCGCGCACCGTTCATCGGGGTGCGCCGCCGCGGCCGCTCGGGCGACAAGGAGTTTGGCGTCGGCGAAGGGGCCAACGCTGGACGTCCGGAACCGGGGCTAGTCGTGCATGTGATCGGTCAGCCTGTCAGCCTCCTCATTGCCCTGGATGCCGCAGTGACCAGGGACCCATTAGAAGGCTAGGCGACGCCCGAGAACCCTCAGCCGGACGGCCTCTCCAGCGATCTCCCGCGCCAGCCAGTATCGGCCTAATCGCCGCAAATCCGGCAGTCGGAGTCAGCGTCCCACCGCAAGTAGCTCTGCGCACCGGGATCATGCCACTGCGGGACCTAAAACGGTGGATGGCGGCCACTGTCCGGACTTGCTCCGTGCACCTCTTTGTCCATCGAACTTCAGAAGCATCCAGCTAGCGAAAATGGTGCCGAAGACGCCGCCACGAGGGCATCGGGGACGACACCTTGACTGTGCTCAGGATTTCTCAACGGTAGCGATGCTGCTTGCGAGGTCGTGGTTTTCGCCAAACTTGCTTATTTAGTGTGTATATGTGTCCGTGAGGTGCACCTGCTCGGTTTTATTAGCTGAATTACCGTATATCAGGAATTTACCCAGCGGCGTTGTGAGTACTTTAATATATTTTGATTTGTGTGATCAAGAACTCAGTTGTCCCTATTTGATGTGATCGTTTTTATCTACAGCTGCTTCCATCCGGGATTGAACAAACGTTGGTTGTTATCGCCTTTTTGAGTTACAATATGCATGTAAAACAAAATGTCTGAAATAAACTTCCAATAACGTTTTGAACTGCATTTTTGTCTATGATTCACCGTTATTTCCGCGTCTAAAAGGTTGATTGGCCAAGGTGTTTGGCTGAAGAGTGTGGGGCTGAAGGGTTTTTCTGTGGGGTATTTTTGAAGGGTTTTGAAGGCCTGTGAGGTCCCATAATCCTTCAAGGCTGATGGGCCCTTTAGAATTATTTTCAATAGGGTATGGACACTAGTAGGTTCAATTTTTATAATATATTATATCTGAATTAAGAATTGTAGTTTTGTTACAACCCCCCTTAGAACTTGAAGGACCCATACATCTAGGTGCTCCAAATGATTGTATTTTAACATTTCTTCAGTGGGATTTCGTACCTAGAATAATCATGCACGGCAGTTTGCGCTGTTCTTCATCAGTCGTCTTCTTGTTACCGTGTCTGGCGCTTCCACAAACAACTAAGCAGCTACCCAAGCAGCACGTTGTGAATGGGCCATCGCTGGCAAGTGTACTATGGCCAACCAGATTTTCGATGGCCCAAGCTTGGCCAAAGTGCTCGGCAATAGCAGTGTTTTCGTCCTTGTCTGGTGACTTGCCATTCACTTTATGCCAGTCGCTGGCCATTCACGTTAGGCCAGTGACTGGCCATTCACTTTAGGCCAGTAACTGGCCATTCACCTTTGTCCAGTGGCTGGCCATTCACTTTAGGCCAGAGAATGGCCATTCAGCTTTGGCCAGTCACTTTCGGCCAGCCACTGGCCATTCACGTTTGGCCAGCCACTAGCCATTGACTTCCGGCCAGTCACTGACCGAAAGTGGCTGTAGTTATACACTTAATACATATTTTATCACAGACTGCCAGAAAATTTGGGTGTTCCTCAGAAGACTGTCAAGAGTTTCGGGAGGTCAAGTTTGAGAACTCAACCTCAGAAACTTTTACATAGTAATGACACGCGAAGCTGCTGCAAGTCTGCTCAATATTTATTGGACCTTTTTGAGTACTAAGTCTTACGACGCTGGTTGCGACCACCATTCCAGTCGTCGTGGGTTCAGGGATGGTATGTTGTCCCACCATTAAGATCCCCCAATAGTGCAGCAGTAAAAAAAAATAAAAAATAAAAAGAAGTAACTTTAGGTGAAGGGACAGTGCAACAATAGAGAGTTTTAGTAGGTCGTTCCGATACCTCCGATAGCCCCGATAACGATACTATGCATGCGCAAGGGAGGCGGTGGCGGAGTATCGGGTATCGTTATCGGAGTCATGGGAGCGATCTACAAAAACTCTCTACTCTTCAGATACAATATTTTTCAGTTTACACAAGCTTACTAGCACTAATGGGAAAGAGAAGCCTTGAGTACACAGCAAAAGTTTTTACACACTTAAGGGTGTAAATCAGTTTGTCCCTGGGCTAACACCCTTATGGCGTTCAGGCAAGCACCCTTCATAAAGGGTGCTTGCTAACACACTTGGTAAAGGGTGCTTGGCATGAAATGGGCACCTGCTGGGGTGGCCCAGTGGATGCTGGGCCACCCCAGCTAATCTGGCGCCGGGAGAGTATCATGCGACGTTTTGGTTATGTGGAGTACAAGGTCACATGACGCTCTCCCGACGCTGGATTGGCTGGTAGCGTCCGCCGCGCTCGGACAAAGGGTGAAATGAAGTATAGACCCCAGTGAACATTTCATTGGAATGTGTCCAATACACATAACAGAACTTGTAAATTGTACAAAAATCATATATGGTATTGCATATTTTTATATTATTATTACATGATTTACAGCTTATCATGTTTACTGAACACATTTACACTTTTTCACTTAGAGGGATTGCCACATCATCACATACGAGGCATGTGATAAAGAAATAATGAGTCACACTAAACACAACTCACTTCATGAAGTAATACAAAAGAGCTCCTTGCAAGCCACATCATAACCCCGTGGGCAATTGGGAAGTGCTACGGCACCCCCCTTTCTCGAACTCTAAGTGAGCAAGCAGTGGCCCCAAGCATCGCACTGCACGGCTGAACCATTGTGAACATCATGGTCTGCCACAAACGAAGCATGTAAAGCTTTCATGTTTGGAGATCAAGTGACATGTTTTGTTTGTCTCAGGGGATTGCAGGCAACCCACGCTTCGCTTATCACTTGTCTCCTACGCGCATCTGGCTCAACTCACAAATCGCGCATTGTACCAAACGGTCCAAGAAGACGGAAAGGAAGGGCTCCCCTCATTCTCGGACCCTCGTTCGTGCAACCGGAAACAGCCATTCTCCCCCTAGAAGAATAGTCCGTCGCTCAAAACTCGAACAAAAGTTGCTTTCCCCACCCCGTTCAGCCCTAAGCTGACAGTGTTGTGGAAGATACCTGCTCCTTGGGCCAGCCCACGTGGGCCAGCCACACGCTCGTCACGCCACGGGTACTTCGAACGGCTCGGTTGTAACGCGCTGACGCTATTGACACCACCACAACGCTGCCAGCGCCACCAAGGGCAAAGCTGATAACCACGCCTGCCTTGCTACTCCACGAACGCGGGGAATCTTTTCTTTCTGCTTTTGTTTGCGCCGGATATCCCCTGACGCATCGCGCTCTCCGTTCGCTTCTCTTCGAGCGCTTGCTGGAGTGCACCGTTTGGAACGCAAAATATATATAGCCAGCCGTTCAAAATACAAACGTGCGATTATCATCTACGGTTATTATCCCTCATACTTGATTCACTTCCAAATCCAAACGAAACTTGAATATTTCGATTTTTGTTTCCGTACCCCTTTAAAGAACACAACTGTGATGATGATTTAATGAATGATGATGATGAAACAATTTTGACTCAAGAGAGTGACCACAAGGGTATACTGAAAGAATCACTAACAATGATGAAACCTAGAAATCTATTAGTCCCTTCCCTGTGTATTGCCATTGAGTGGAAGAAGTTTCTTGGCCTATATTTTTGTTAGAAACAGGTGTGATGCGTCCGTCTGTTTTTTCTTAATCTTGATGTTGTGCATATTTTTTATTTCCTAGGTTGAAAGCTCAAGGCATTCCCTGTTGTTTGTTCAACCACATTTACCCAAATGTTAGTAGGTTGCTTTTTTATGTTTACTGTCCTTGGCTATGTCAGGGGTTGTGAACAGTAAAACGCCGTAAGGCCCAGGAAGGAATTCGTTTTGTAAAGTGGTGGCAAGCAGAAGAGGAATTGTAAAGACTGACTTCATGTCTTCTCCTGCGTTTTCTTTTTTGGGTCGTCTATTCATTTTTTGCCCATTAATACTCAGCTGTGTTTGATACTTCTCTGCGTTTGTGTCATCCTTCAGAGAACCCGTCTTCAATAAATTATGTGTTCAGCCTGTTTAGCTAGCTTGCACCCTCCTTTTTGTTTTTGACCATTAATAAATGACTGTAGGATTCAACTGCAAGCACGGTGTTAATGCATACTAATAAATAGCAGCATACTTTTATTGACAAGTGGTGATGATTGGACTAGTTAGTAGCCAATTATTGAAAAGAAATCATGAAGAATATGGGAACAGAGGATACGAACACAACACAGCGCTGTGTTGATCTCTTCCTTCTTGTCCGTGCCATTCACATTCCATGTTTTTAATAACACATTTATTAATAATTTTCTGCTTGGTATCATCTGTATAGGGGTTCACTGGAACGACCCATCTGCTATTGCATTCACTTTAGGGCAGCTCCCCCTTCCTCATAGTGCCATCGTTCAGGAAGTGCAAGGCGGGCGTCACTCTCACTCTTGTGGTTCAGTTCCCCAGGTTCCCATAGGTTTCAAGCTGCTAGCCAAACTGAGTAAGGCCTTCCAGCCCTGCAGGAAATGTCAATTCCACTCTTTTAGACGTAGACACCCACATTTTGCGTGTACGTGAAAGGAGCTCTAACTGAGAGGAAACAAAATGATTGGCCTTTTTTTAATGCATCCTTTTCTTTCGCTGAGAACATACATAAACGTTACACGCTATTGTACATTCAGTGGTGCGGCTTAATTTAGGAAGAGCACTTTTTTTCATATAACTTTTATGTAAAGAAAAAACTCAATATAATGGGTCGGACATAAATGGTTGCTATGAACTGCCCTATACATTTACACATTACCTGATATCATTAAAAGAGTAGAGTAGCGTAGGGCTGCACTGCACCAATTACGTCTTTGTAACCAATTAATAGTTGGCATTTATTTGTTTATTCCTATTGGCTATTATTCTTTGACAGAAAGAATAACCGGGCGAGTTGGTACGGTGGTAGTCTTTGAACTCCATCAAATATGCAGGGTTGACATTAGTTAAAGGGGCCCTCCGGATCGTTATGCGATGATCTATTTATGGCGGTAACTCAATCTACAGGCCCTAAGGATCCTAAAAATCATAAAATTACGGTCATGCGCGGCGGATTTCCCTATTAAAATTGCTATCAAAGTCCACGGCACGCCCCCTTTCTGAGATGAGCCCGGAAAAAGGGAGGGGCATCTCTTTACGCGTCAGCCAATAGCAAGCGAAGGATTCCGGCGTCACTGCGCGTCACCAACCCGGCCGACCGCCGACCCGCGGAGGAATCTCTTGAACACGCGCGGATCGTCGTCAAGGAACCCGGACTTTGTGCTCGGCAGTCGTCGTTCGTCGCACCGCACCGTCGCGCTGCTACTGCAATACGCAGTCGCATTCCACAGATGACACGGAAAAGTTTGACTCGTTGACGTGGAAGGATCGCAGAGCTCGCTTCGGAGTCGGGATCCACGGGAAGGAGGAACATGTGTCCCGCAAACGCACGCCTGCAGGCGCCCCGGGAAGCAGACGAGCCGACGCGCCGACGCATCGCCCACTAGCAACAAGCTTGCGGGGAGAAAACATAGTTCGGTGGTATTGGAGCGAGAATTGCGGACTATGTTTCCCGCACCACAATCAGTTTACGTTTTTCTCAAACTCTAATTTACAACAAGCTTAAAAAGTGTTGCAATAATAACGTTCGCATTCACCGCGAGGTGCAGCATTTCCATTGGTCAAGTTTTAGCGATGGGCAGGGAATGGGGGATCGTCTTCCAAGTGGAAATAGTCCCGATATATTTCTTCTGCCATCTGCTTAATAAACGGTTTTGTAATCTAAAACTATGTATACATATTAACTTGCACCTACTATGCAATATAACAACATAAACAGACGATCGCAGAAAACTCCGGGGGCCCCTTTAATTTTTTCCGCCTTTTTGATGATTTTGTTTTTTCTAGCTGCTCTGATTTTTGTAAGGGCTTTCGCCACTACTAAAAAACGTGACATCTAAACTCCTTTTATTTTTTGCATCACACAATCGTAAACTTAAAAAGTGTGCCGGTTCGGTAAACGCGAAGAGACCTACTTTCCGAGGGTGAAACCTCTAAAAACAACGGACAAGTAAAAGAAACAAACACATTGCGTTGTTTGTCCGTTGTTTTTAGCGCTTTTACCCTCGGAATAATGACGAAGCGACCGCGCGTCTCTACGTCACAGGCATTAGCTTATGCAAAAAATCATGCCGCATGCTCGCTCTTGTAACGTTTTTCTCGCTCCCGCTTTATGAAACAAATCGGTGGCGAGCGGCTGTTAGGACAAGATGTCAGAACTAGCATGACCTGTGATTAACACTTTGGGACGGCGACTGAATGCTTGAACTGCCGTCAGACGGCACTTGAACGCTCCGCACAAGCGTCGTCGGACGAGCGCCGCACGACGGCGCAAAGAACATGCCCACGGTTCCGCCGCGCGGGAATCTTTCTCACACTGCGGAGCGAGCCACAGGTTTTCAAGAAGATACGCTCTTTTCAAATAACGAAATAACACAGGGCAGAAGCATAGTTAGAATCAAGCATAGCTTAGCAAGCACACGGTACAGGACAAAGTTTGAAACAGCAGCCCACTTCGCAGAAACAAAAGAAAGTTGCTAACCGGCGTTTGCACGAGTCGTGCATGGGCGGTTCTGAACTTACGGGCGTTGCCAAGACGCAGCGTCTCCCAGCTCTCAGTCATCGATTGTTATTCTTGAACACGGTATTCGTAAGGAAGATATTTAAAATATCCACTAAAACGGCTAAAACGTAAAAAAAGGAGATTTCCGAAGCTTCTGGAACTTCAACGACTATTCAAACGAGCCCAACGGAAGCTGATTGCGATAGCGATGGTCTTGCGCAGTCTTCAAGAGTCTCTTTTCCTTTTTATTTATTGTTATTTT
Organism: Ixodes scapularis; assembly: GCF_016920785.2. Classification (NCBI taxonomy): domain Eukaryota; kingdom Metazoa; phylum Arthropoda; class Arachnida; order Ixodida; family Ixodidae; genus Ixodes; species Ixodes scapularis. The sequence goes on along the minus strand of NW_024609846.1, from coordinate 67,210,260 downwards.
TTTAGAACTATACTAAGCAAAATAAATTATATTAGTAACAATAAGAGTTTCACTAAAATAATAATGTAAAACATTACAAAAAGTGAGTAAATCTTAGGTTTTATTTAAACTTTAGGTTGTTTCTTTTTTGTGTAAACCGAAACCGAAACTAACTCAAGCAACGTTTCCTTCGTCGTAATTGTTTCCGTGTGTTTGTGCGCACGCGTGTGGATGCGTCCGCGTGCATGCGCGTGTGCGTTTCTGGTTGTGCGTGCGTGTGCGTCTGTGCGCGGGCGTGCGTTTGCGCGTGTGCATGCGTGTGTACGTGCGTGCGCGCATGTATGTGTGCGACTGCGAGCGCGCAAGCGTCTGTTTGTTCGTTCTATTGCACTGCGCCCGCAAGAAGAACAATTGGATGTCCCTGGACACTGTTAAAACACTAACCTATTGATTATTATTATTATTATTATTATTATTATTGTTGTTGTTGTTGTTATTGAAACATAGCCCTGAGACTTTAGACACATGGCCCTAAACTTTTCTATAGCTGGCTGTAGCTGTATCTATAAATTTTTAAGGCCGACCATGCAAAGCTACAGGGGGTGATAGCCTCCCATTGAATTTCCCATAGACGACCATAGGCCATTTTTTATGGGATGTCTCGGATTGGTTTATAATGGGATTTGCCTCTTTATGTGTGTGAGTTTTTGTGCATGTCACCATATTCTTAGATGAATATTTTACTCGGGTTGACATGGTCATGACACAGGTTCTAGCAGCATGTCATGAATATTTGTCAAACATTTTCACAATATTTTGATTTCATGTTGCCAGATATAAACTCGAGACTAACTGATTTTCTTACTGTACACTTCCATCAATCAATATTTGTAAAAAAATGCTAGTATAGAGCATTTCACCCCAGTTTCCGATTTCTGAGCATGGAGTGATTTGTAAGAAAATTAATTATGAACTCATATATAAAATTTTGTTTTCAAACATAAAAATTGTATGCAAAAGAGGCACTTAATTATCAGCTATTTGCATGAATTACAGCTGACATTATAAGAAACTAGACTGCTAACAACTGTTGCTTTTCAAGCAGAAATCTTACCTGTACATTATTTACAGAGCCATATATAAGCTTTCCAAAACCATTTCACATTATTTATTTAGCACCCTCTTCTACACCCTTCTCACATTCTTCACTAAATGTAGGGTGTAACACGAAACAGCACCTTTTTCGGTAAAATTATGAGGTTGTATTCCTAGTTTTAGGTTGTTAAAAAGGTGTACCGGAGGGTGTAAGTTGCTACAACACCCCTTTTACACCCTTAAAGGTGTAAAAAATTTTACTGTGTAGTACGGCCGAGCATTACTGGCGTCAATCACCACGATAGCGTCAATAGCGTCACGGCGTTGCCCACCACCCGCCAACAATCACGTTGTTAACAACAAAACCAGCGTTCTGCACATCTAGGTCGAGATGTTCATTTTCTTTTTCTTTTACGTGTGGCTCGATTTTGAACGTTTCCGTTGCGGTTTTAACCGAAGCTTTTAGCTTTCCTTGGCTCAGGAAATCAGTATCCTAGCACCTAATTAAAACATTACTGAGACTAGCTTAAGTTTAATCAATATATGAGAGACGTCTTGTTTAGGCTCTTCCAAAACACAAAGTCTGAAATATCCAATCTTATCCGATTCAAGCACAAGCTGATCGGGGTGCATGACTAGCGTGGCGGTTTACTAAGCTGAGTGCATTGATACACCTATAGGTTTTTAAGGTAGAGAAGGGAGCTTATGGTCGGTATACAGGTACACTGGCTGGGTAACGGTGGGTGCGTCTTCCAGGAAAGGGGAGCATCTGCGACCGATGCACCCGACTACAACTTTTTTTTCTTCGAGTGCAGTTGGGAAGTAAATATGTGGAGCAGTAACCGAAAAATCGCGGATGTGGCATTCGCGCTAAGAGTGCCGCGCGGCGACAGAGCGGTATATTTAACGCGAAGATGACGTCGGCGCTGCTTTCGTATTTTATTTTCATAGAACAACGACGGGCACAATATTTTCCCACTTCTAGTATAATGTTCCAAATGAACATATCACACGACAGTGCTAGTTAAGACAATAGCCTTTCAAGTCTAACGAAAAAAAAAACTGAATAAAACGGTGATCGTTTGCTTGCGCTAACATTGTTCGCGCGATGCACGCACTAATATTCTGCCAACCACTCGCTCGTGATGCTTCTCTCGCTGCCCGTCGTTATGCCAAAGTTTCGTCAACGCGATGAAAGTTTAGATTAGGGGTCTCCCTGCGGCAAAACTCAAAATCAACACTTTTGGTAGAACACTTGTCGGCCATGTTTATGTCCACGGCGGCCAAGCTGAGAATCAGCACTTCTGGCCAAACACTCGCCGGCCGTGTTTATGTTTCCGGCGGCCAAGGTGGAAATCAGCACGGCTGGCCAAACACTTGCCGGCCGTGTTTACGTCTCCGGCGGCCAAGCTGAAAATCAGCACTGCTGGCCAAACACTCGCCGGCCGTGTTTATGTTTCCGATGGCCAAGCTGAAAATCAGCACTACTGGCCAAACAGTTCCCGGCCGTGTTTATGTCTCCGGCGGCCAAGCTGAAAATGAGCACTTGTGGCCAAACACTTGCCGGGCGTGTTTATGTCCCCGGCGGCCAAGCTCAATATCACCACTGCTGGCCAAACACTTGCCGACCGTGTTTATGTCCCCGGCGGCCAAGCTGAAAATCACCACTGCTGGCCGAACACTTGCCGGCCGTGTTTATGTCTCCGGCGTCCAAGCTGAAAATGAGCACTTTTGGCCAGGCGCTTGCCGGCAGTGTTTATGTCTCCGGCGGACAAGCTAAAAACAGCTAGTTTGTGGCCGGACCCTTGCCGGCCTTGTTCATGTCTCCGGTGGCCAAGCACTTAAAGTGGCCAAGCTGTCCAGACACTGGCCAACCGTCGGCCGTTCGAAATTCACTTTCTGGTGCTGCTTGGGTAGTGTTTGTTCTCCTAATATTTTCCGTCTCTCCTCACCATTTGCAGTCATATAAATAAAAATGAAGTTTGCGGTTATGCTCCAAAAGCTCGTTTTCTACTCCAAAATGAACTTTTGGCTGATTCAACAGCTGCTCCAAAATTGCTATGACCATTCATATCACTGCTCTTATCACCTGACACAACTCTTTGCACGTGGGTATGGCTGGGAGCGTGATGAGTGGCAAAAGAGATACAAAAGACTGGTCTAACGAGGGCGTAGCTTTCAGAACAGTCTCAGCTTAAAGGTGAACGGAGTATGGTAGCTGCAGTACGAATTATCGAAGTCTGCCATTGCTTGGGCACACACTGTGGGCGATGTTGCTTGATGTTACAGATAAAATTGCCTCATCTCAATTAACCTTACACGGAATTGCTTGGTAGTCTGACAACACTGAGAGCGTCACTATTTTAATGTTAGGAAGCCCTGTCCGTCCTGAAACACAGTGGAGGGCAGTGTGCGATGGCGCGGCAGCTGTGTTTTCCGCCTTCTGACCATGGAACGTGGACGAACAGTTTCAACAACCTACCGCAACTGTCTGACAGTACTTTCGGAGGCCTGTGCTCACGCTGGCGACAACCCGCTTTTTGTAAACTTCCACAGCAGAGCCGTAGGACTTGCTCCGCCGCTTCGACGAGGTTGTTGCCAGAGTGCACAGGCCTCCTAGAGCTTCATGAGACCGTTGCGGTAGGTTGCTTAAACTGTTTGTCCACATTTCATGGTCAGAAGGCGGAAAACAGCTGCTGCGCTATCGTACACTGCCCGTACGGCATCCTCTGACGCCTCCACCGTTCTTTGGTGCCGACGACGCTTGCCAACATTAAAATGGCGACGCTATCAGTGTTGTCAGAGCACCAAAAAATTTTTCATAGGGTCTATATTTGACTGGTTGACATATTTTTTTTAAACATGGCATATATCGAAAGATTTTGCTGCAGTGATTCGTACCAGGGTGGATGCAAAACTAACCGGAATGAATTTCTGAAAGGCGGGCTGTTTGTAGTACCAGCTTCCGCCGCTAGCAGCGCTTTGCAGCACCCCTTCCTTGCGAGTTTGCCGACTGGCATTGTCCGCTATAAAAGTTCTTTGCAAGCACTTCAAAATCGTTTCTTTTTTTTTTTTTTGCAATGGCTGATATGAAGGAACAATATGCGGCTGTGAAATATTGCTTTAGGTAAAACTGTGCCGGAAACTCTTGTAATGCTTCAAAGAGTTTACAGAGGAGGTGCTAATAAGAAATAGAAACTCTATGAGTGGTTTTCTCGCTTTAAGACTGGTGAATTATTGATTGATGACCAACCTCGTTCTGAGCGACCCTCAACTGAGGAGTACACAGGAAACTTTGGGCATTGCTCGCTCCGAGTTTGTTCCTCTTGGATAATCCGTTAATCAGGTGTTTTATTTGGGAATTTCGCGATTCTTGCAAAACTCAGTAAGGCAGGAACGCCCCGCTATGAGGGAAAGGAGGAATGATAGCTCCATCACAACAATACCCCAGCAGACACTGTCCTCTCAGTGCAACAATTTTATTTATAAAAAATGGCCATGACACAGCTTCTCCACCTTCCGTATTCTCGGGACCTCGCCCCGTGTGACTTTTTTCTGTTCACCCATATGAAAAGTCTTGAAAGGAAATCATTTTATGAATGTGGAACGTCCTTCAAGTCATGCATTGCAAAAAATGAGGAATGATTTTGAAGCGCTTGGGGAAAAAATTCCCAACATGCCGCGAGATCCTTAGCAGACGACGCCTGTCGGCAAACTGACTTGGGAAGGGTGTCGCATAGCACAGCAAGAGGTGGATCCTGGTACTACGAATGTCTGGCCTCCTGAAATTCATTCCGGTAATTTTTGGGTACCCGCTCATACTTTTCTTTTATTGTTGAAACTCTGGTTCTTTGACCTAGTATCTTGCTTGGTGTAAATCATATCGCTTTTTGTGATATACATGTTTTCAGATACTTTTTAGAATGGTGAAATGACTGTGATGTTGCATATATTGATGATTTAATATGTTTGTAATGCATACACATCATTGTTTTTTGGTGAAATGTTTTCTGTTTTCATATAAGTTTTTTGGTTTGTTTCATATTCAAAGGTGCAAATGAAAAGGCTGCAAGGTTTTTTCTGGCTTCAGAAAGTTTCATTACTATAATTATTATAATTTGATAGTTCAGTGCTGGAAAAAACTCCTTTTCAGATTTCCATTTCCACAATGTTTCAGAAGTGCCTACAAGGTTGTTTTAAAAGTTTGATTTAGTTTTTATACAAAAAATAGTTTCAATATAAAATTGTACAAGCAGGTTTGGAAAATAAAATACTAAAAACAGTAGCCACCTGAACACTGTCTTGATTACAGCCACTTTATACACATATATATACAGTATGGTTTTGGCTGTAATGCCCGAATGTTTTGACCTTAATACACTGTTTATATCAGGTATCCCCATATTTGGAAAGTGCCAACCTTTTGTTGTCAACAGAAAACTGAAGGAGTTAAAATAATTTGATATGGGTGTGTATGTTCTCGAAATGCCGCACAAAACAAACAAAAAAAAAAAAAACTTCGGTTAGGTTAGTTGAGTTTGTTTCCTTTACAGGTACCCCAATCCTTTACTTCTTTTTTTTTTTTCACGAGTATAATTTAGGGGATTTTAGAGTGGAGCGAGTAGAGCGACTCATCTGTCACTCCGTCAACACGGGAAAGCGTGCCGGCAGCGTTTGACCTATTCTCAAGCACTAAATTTAAGTGAAAAAGAACGAATTAAACAACACGAGGCTAGGTAAGAATTATGTTACCTTTAGCCAATTACTGTCTAGGAATGCGGATATTATTGTAATTTTTACTGCTAATACACGCGCGAAACGAGCATGAGGCAACATGGCTTGAGTAAGCTTACCACTGCGCGAATGTGAAACCGAAACTGATCGGGAGCATGCCGTGCGGTGTTACATTAGCCGATTACTCACATATCATGTTGCCCCTCGAAGCGCTAGATTAAGAGAGGTGTCGAGCCTTGCCAATTTAAATACACAGAGCACCTGCATACTAATAGAACTTGCAGACACTCTGTATTCATCTAGTAAAAAGCGGGAGTCACTTGCCTAATCCTTGTCAGAACGCGGTAGGGCATATATACGATTCGGGTCGGTTGGGTGGCAAGAGGAGAGTCGCGGAGGTGTTGTAATTAATTGGGTTGTGTGTGTGTTTATACAGCCTAGAACTTGGTCTGCCTCACAGGGGCGACGAGTCTCCTAGCTGTAGATGAGAAATTTAGCCAGTGCGGTACAGCCGCTAGCCTGGGGTCTTTAACGTGCATCACGCAGTAGTGATACACGACCGCACGCCGGTACGATGCTCATCCAGATCGAAACGGGCAGGGGTGGGGCTCGAACCCAGGATCCCTGGGTTCTGCAGCGCGAGCTTTCGCTCCACGTGCTCCGAGCTGGTGTGCGCTAGACCACTCGGCCACCGATCCCCCGCGGAGGTGTTGTGTTGCAGTTGCGTGTGCTTTGTTGTTCTGTTTATATGTATGTGCCTGTAAACGTGTTCGGTATCGTGGTTGGCGTGTGTGTGGCGGTACACTCTTTCCTTCATTTCTTTGTTTTCGAACGATTAGAACAAAAATTGCGCATTAGAGTGTTTTTTTTTTTTTTTTTTTTTGCGTTCGCTTGTTCATTTAGACGCGCGATTCATGGTTCCACGCGTGAAAGAAACTGCATGCAGAAACTTTGTCCGGCTGACGCGACGCGGGTTCCGATACTCCTCCGGGTCCGTGTCAATTGAAGCTCCCTTCAAAACTCGTCTAGCACGCCGCGGTAATTATTGCACGTCCAATCAGCCCTTCACCGAGCAAGACCTTTCCTGTGGATGTGGTGTACCTACGTAGGTGTTGTGCACGAGTGCGGAGTGCGTGAAGGCATCTCCAAACGTCCCTCCGCGAGTCCAGAACTTCGTAGCTTCTACGCCGAAGCCTTCTCGAGCAGGACCATGCATTTGTCACTGTCATGCCTTAAGTTAGTAAAGTGTCATGCTTGCGTATTTTAGCTAAAGGCCTATTGCACGCGCTGCCCGCACGAGCGACACGTGCTTGGCAGCCCAAAGATCCTAGTATGACGTCACGACTGGTCCAAGGTTGTTCGTGTTTTCTCGCGTTCAGTTATATCACCAGGGAAAACGAACGTGATATTCAGATTCACGGAATAAAATTACGCCAGAATTTACCTCTAACTCGTTTATTTCAAAAAGTGCTTCAGCTTTCCTTTAAAGGGATACTACAACGAAATTTCGGCGCTCATTTTTTGGTCAATATGTGTTCAAAGGAGCAGCATCACATCGAATATACCAATATCTTGTTAAAAAAGTCACGAAAAGTAATTTTAAAACGAATTAAACGATTAGCAAGGCGCACCTGGTGGATGTCGCTAACGCCTCGTTTGTAATGCCCGTCTATACTTTGTTTCAGCTTCGGTCCGAGCGCGGCCGATGTTATGAGCCGAAGGGCCAATCAGACAGCGAAAGAGGCACAACGTCATGGCGTGCTCTCTGCAGCTGATTGGACCCGTCGGTATTCGCCGTCTCTCTGTGCGTGCTCCTCCGCCGGCTAGTCCTATCAAGTGCAGAGAGCACGCCATGACGTTGCGCTTTTTAAGCTGTTTGATTGGCCCTTCGGCTCATAACATCGGCCACGCTCGGACCGAAGGTGAAACAAAGTATAGGAACCTTGACAGCTAGTGACGGAGGTTGTCTCGCTTCCGACCACGACGAGTGAAGAGGGGCAGGAGGAACTCCCCTCTTCCCGAGAATGCCTTTTGTGTGTCGCAGAAGTCGCTATTGTCCCCCTACAAGATTACAGAAGATTAACCCGTCATTCAAAATTCGTACAAAAGCAGCAGCTTCGGTGGCTGGAATGACTAGGCCATCCTCTCGACGTCAGCCTCGCCGTAGCTTTGCTCGTCCTGAGACTACCTACGTCATGATTGCGTTGGATGTCACGTGGTCTCCGCTGGGCCTTCTCCGAGCGCTTGCCAGAGTGGGCCGTTTATAACGAAAAATACCGCCACCCAGGCTCAATATACCAACGTGCGATTGTCATTTAGGGATATTGTAGATCATATTCAACCTATTTTTGAACACGACGGGAATATTTCAAATTTCGTTGAAGTATTCCTTTAAAGTCATGGTTTCAGTAAGAAACTTGCTGGGTATCATCAAAAACCATTAGATCAACTAATATTAGAAACCTCATATACAAGGCACGCATATCATTTTACGGCGTTACGAAAAAAATAAATAAAAAGAGCTTTGGACGTGTTTCTAGGTTTCGGTTTCCTATCCGAGCGCATCTTTGCACCAGCGGTCTTGCTTCATGTGGCCGAAGAGCGCCACATTCCCTTCACTCTTACGCGGGAGGAAGACGAGGAGGTCGCTTCGAGCGCCAAGAACCGGCTTTATTTTCCCGATGGAATTTTCAGAAAATCACACACCTTTTGAATAAGATCACGATTAGTGCTGAAACATCGGCATCTAGTTCGGACCGATAGCACTACGTTTGGTCGGAGTCTGAGCGTTCGACAAAACGTCGTTTCTTTTTCCGAAAAAAAAAAAAAAAAAGAACCGCATGCTTTTAGTTCCTTTTGTTTGGATGAGGAAGTGACGCGGTATGTCAGCGAAAGTATGTGTGACGCCAGCGTGTGCTACTTAAAGGGGGGGGGGGGGGGGGGGGGGTTCGTGGCGCATGTCCCTTTTGGATCCTGCGCCACGAAATATAAAAATTGGAGGCAAAATAAAAAATACGACTCTTTGCCTGAATCCAAATGAAACCGCCCATATATGTGTACACACACACACACACACACACATATATATATATATATAGATATATACAACACGGGCACTTCACACCATCGTATGTTGTCTCCGAGAAGGATATAAACGAATATGTGCAGATGAATGAACCGTGCTTAATCCAATGCATCAAAGAATTGAAGTTTTCAGGAACCCGCCGAAAGCCAAAAAACGGCGGAGCCAGGATTTGAACTCTGAGCCTCCCAATGTCCGGTCGGGTGTGCTAATTTTTTGCCACGAATTTAAGATAAAAACGCCGTAACTGACCAGTTATTTCGTCTGCTTAACTGAGAAATGCACCTAGTGCGTACAAATTATTTGTGAAATTCGCTCTTATATGCAAGCGCAAGGAGAAAAGGCACCTTTTTATTCCCATTGAAATGAATTACCGGAAGTCAATTTTTGACTGGTTGCTGTCTGCTTCATACAGGAGTAGTAGTTCAATTACATTAATTTAATTACTGTAATTTAATAACTTTCTTTGTAAGTTGTAACTGTAATTATTACTTTCGGCTAAACGGAATTCTAATTTAATTATATTCTAGCGTCAGTAATTGCGAAATTTCAGGCTCAATTACAACTACTTTTGCAAGACTTTACGGTACCGACGGAACCTCTCTGAAAGCCTTACCGCTCGCACAAGTGGCCTAGCGCTCGGTGACACACTTGCACACACAGACGCGCACTCACACACACGCACAGCAAAAACAGCGTCGCGGTGTTTGTTGTTTCGATGCTTACACTCCGGGCTGAGTGTATCCTCTTTGGAGCCTACCTCAACGGCGCCATGTTGCGCCGTCTGTGTTGAGAGCAGAAAGCAGTCGCACAAACATGCCAAAATATTGAAGGAAACAAAATTGAGGTTCAGCTTCTAGCCGAGGTTGAGGATTTTAATGGTCTATGAAGTCAGTTTTTTTATTTATTTGTTTGCCAGTTTTTTGCGTCCCTCTTTGAGTACTGTCGCATTATTTGTATTATTTTCAAGTTTATGTTTGTTGGTTTTACCTCGGACATTATTTGGATAAGCATTTTGGAGCTAACTTCGCACCCATGAAGATTGTCATGATTGATTCGGGAGCCCCTATTCGGGTCTTATAAATTTTGAGCCATTGTAATTTAAACTCAATAAAAATAATTTATAAAAAAATGAAACGTTTGTCTGTAAATATGGTCGTATTAGCGCGTGTGGATGTGGACTGTAGTCTTATATTAACACTATTAAAATATTAAGATATGGCTAATCATCACATTTTTATTTGCCTGGCTAACAAAAGTGTGTCAACCAATTTTATTTTAGTGATCTGGTGTCGTCGAGTATATGAACTAGTTTATTATTATTTATTGAAAATATAAGAACTTAGGATTTCATTATCCCAAATTGTTAAGTTCTCTAATTAATTTAAGAAAATTCACGAAAGAAATGTACAATTCGTGACATATATTCTGCGATGGTTAAGCCTCCTCAAACTTTTGGGCAAGGAATGAAGAAATGCGTTGCATTCTTAACATGTTGTTTGAAGTTATGTCGATCAAAATGGTCGCTCCCAGGAATAAGTAATTGTAAAGTAATTGCATTACTTTTTGGTGAAATTTGTAATTGTAATGAATTATTTTTTATATAGTAGTAGTTGTGATTAAGGTTAAACTACTTTCGGAGAAAAATAATTGTAATTGTATTTAAATTTTGGAAGAAATTTAGCATGTATGGTCCGATTCAATTTGCCGCGGCACACTAGAGCCAGTTGAACCTCTAGCGTACGTTATAACAATGGTTTGTACTTAAAGTTTGCTTTACTTGCAGCAGAAATTGGCCGGTATTGCACTGCCACCGGGGGCGCTAGATTGACAATAGGATGATTATAAAAAGACTATACCCGAATTCTGTATGCTCCCCTGCCAATAAAAAGACGCTAAAGGGTGCTTTCGCCATTTGATTGCCATTTTAGCGCCTACCACGTCAGTGCCAAACGTCAATAAAAGGGTGATACCGCGTCCATAAAATTCAAGCGAGGGCAATCGAATGGCGATAGGGGCAATAGAATGTCTGTCGGATGTATATAGAATGGCGGAAGCTATTTTTATATTGGATTATTAGATCAGCGATGATATTTCCTTTGATATTTTGCTTCTAACATTTCACCTGATATTTTAGTCGGAACATTTCGCTTGATCTTTAATTCGTAACATTTCGTTTCTCTGTCAGACAGTCTTGACGGTTCGTATGATCTTTAGAGGGACGGTAAAGACGATTTGTAAGTTCAGTTGAACAATTGAGTTGCACCCACCCTCACTTGAGCCCCTCAAGGAGGCTGTAGAAAACCGATTGAAGAGAGGATGCATCTCGAACCATGGGGAACGTTTGCAATTTAACGCGGACACCTTCTGGGGAGATTGGTCGCTAGTGCGCATGCGTTGCGTTTGCGCGAGGCGAGGAGGAATGAGGAGGATTATGTGTAATGTACCCCCTCGGTCACGTGACTCTTCGCGAGCGCGATTCGGAAAATGGAACCTTGCCCAGAGTAAGGCTAAGCATTATCGCGAAACAAATGCATCACGATAGTGCCTCAGAGATACTTTCGAGTATCTGCATCTCTGTATCGAGATACATTTGAAACATGTATTTGTAGCTCAGTAGTGAAATTCATTTACAAGGTATCGCTTGTATCCCGATAGTTGGCCAGACTTAGGTATCCCGTTACATTTGTTGCCCTTTTTAAGATAAATTTAAAAGGTGAAAACATGTGTTTGGAACGAATCGCTTCGCAAATTATATTATGAACCCACCCTATAACAACATCTATCTCAGTCACTAATATTAAACAAACTGTGTTTTAAAGAGGGTTACTTGGAAAGAGTAACGAAGTCAGCTCCTCTCACAAAGCCCTCCACGTTTTTTTAATTTAGCGAAGCGAACGCTGTAAAGGAATTAAGTGTAGAAAACCTATGGCCCTGTTCTCTAGTCTATCCACACAATTGGTGACTCAGAAGAACATTAAACGACAGATTGACATGTACCATCACGGCACAAATGGGTTCGTTTCGGGCAGACGCCTTTAATCATGCATGGTACGCAACCTTCACCACTCTGTAACTATGTGGTTCAACGGGGGTGACATGTTTTTGCAGCGGCATTAATAATGAATAAAGAGTTCCAGGTAAAGGGTAGTGCATAAAATGTCACAAGGAGAGGAGCACAAACATAAATTATCTTGCGCATTCGCCACGAACTACACCCCACGTAGCACCGTTTGGGACCAAAGTATTTCTATAAGTCTCTGTATCTGTATTCCGGAATACTTTTTGACAACTTTTGCAAAACATATTTTAGCAAATTTCCTTTGAATAATAGACAAATGTATCTCAATACCTGTAGTGTGGGCCTCAAAACACATTATCTCAATATCTGTAGTTTGGGCTTTAAAACACATGTACCTCAATATTTGTATTCCCGAATACTTTTTGGAGTATCTCTGCCTAGTCCTAGCCCATAGCACCTGCCTGGGAAGAAGAAACCGCTCTGAACAGAACGACCGAATGCACGCCACGTAACGGACGTAAAATAGACCTCTTCATGTAATCAAAGTTGATCCAGCAAAATAAATGTTATTTTATTCCTTCACGAACCGACGTCACATTTCCAATTAACGATACGTGACCACCAGGCCACCGTTGGCACACCTGTTTTGGTTCAACGCGTGGGAACCTCAACGCTTTAAAGCTTAGAGTTTATGTTTTCTGTTGCCGACAGAACGACAATTTATTTGTTAAAAGAAAAGGATGTGACCAGCTGGAGTAGCTAGGAACGCTGAGGCAAAATGCTTCGAGCGGCCGCAGGCTGTTGCCTTCTGAACGGATGTCCCTTTCCAGCGAGACGATTGCTCAGGGTATAGCGATGGTGATCTTAGTCGCTTCTATAAAAAGACAGCACAAAGTATTCTTAAAGGTTTCGGTAGAGATAATCTCACGCCTTTTGAGCCAGGTCGTGGGAACGTTAAAAGTGTCTTCCGAAGGAGCATGAAATGATGCCGCATATACATAGCTTTGTTGGTGTTTCTTTGCCAATTTTATGTAGTGTACAGAATAAAAATTATTTTTATTTCAAACAATCATGCGGCCATTTTTAATCAAAAGTATCGAGTAAGGGGTAACGTAACTGGATACGAAGTACCGTAAAATAATAACTGCGTTACTTTACTCGTCAGTTATTTGAGATTTTAACGAGTACGTTAGTAGGTTAGTCACAAACGTAACGCGTCACCAGTAACGTCGTTACTTGTAACGCGTTAGTTCTAACACAGCCCTGATCAAGTAGTTAGAACCCTCCAATTACCTGGTATCGCAAATACCATGTTTAGGTGAATTATGTGTTACACATAACATTGTTACTAGCAACCAGTATGGATTTCAGAAAGGTAAATCAACGGAGATGGCATTGCTAAATATAAAAAAATAAAATCTTAGGCAACATCGAAAACCAATGTTGTACGCTAGGCGTTCTTTTTTTTAAATTTGTAAAAAGCATTTGACTCCATAAAACACGACATCCTACTCCGAAAACTACCGCCTTATAGAATAAGAGGTACTGCACTTAGCCTAAGGCGCAACGTGCATTTACGAGGGCGCCCATCAAACCACTGTGCCATCTTGGCCGCGAGGCAGCTACGTAGCTGCCTCGCGTCTGACACGATCGCAGGGTCGTGTCGCCGCAGTGTTGATCGGGATCTAGGTATACGTACATGGGTAGCGAAGCTTTCAAAGAAGCCCACATGTCAAAAAAAAAAAAGCTGCCCGTGGGGCTGCTTTAGCGCCATCTATGAGTCGTGGGGGCACTTCCGGCGGAACTAAAAATCAACAGGAAATGACGACACTTCCGAAAAAAAAACGTGACGTCATCCGTGCGTGCGGTTTGGCGCGAAAATTAGACATAAATTAGTTCCAGAGACCACAGGTAAATTAATATACCAAAAAGTCTCAAACATAGCTCTGTGTTTGAGCTTTGTTTGATACTTTTTAGTGTATGGGTCGTTCTTTTTACGTGCAGTCTCGGGTTTTTCTAAGGGTGTTTACACCTTGTATTTACTCTATACTGGAATACTGGATCGTTTACGCCATTATTTGCCCTTGCTGTTATATTTTGTTCAAAGTGTTTTTTTCTGCAGCCGACTTTGTTAGCCGACCTGCTATGAGATTAGTTTCATTTCGTCACACCATCGTGTCTTTGCACTGCGGTTAAACTCCAGCAGCAGTGTTTTGCTCTTTGTTCCCTCTGGATCCCTCGGAAATATGTGAGAAACCTTAAAGCAAAGGATGTCATGTCAGAAACAAAGAGTGAATCAAATTACTGGAGTGCGCCGGGTGTATGAAATGCACAATACTAACTCTAATGCATGTCCAACGTCGCATTAACAGTCACGTCTTATTTGTTTTATTCGCTTACAATCATTCAATCAGATTACTCACTAGAATTATACAATCGGTATCAACTATTTTGAAAGTATCATGGTCGAAGAAAACCAGTAGATTGGTACATAAGGAACATTATAACATAATTAGACATTGTACTATCGGCTGGATGTTGTGAGGTCATTGACAGTTTACACTAATAACTCGGAGGTTCCACAGTGTTGCGAGGACAACTGAGGCCACGACTGTAACACACAGATGAAAACGACACTTTTCTACACATTCCTTGGGCAAGGTACCATAATGCCTAAAATATCTTAACTTGCATCAGCTGGTCCTGCTACAGTGCAACGCAGCGATTGTTTGGTGCAGGTCAAGGAAGCCAAGTGAAGTAAACCGTTTTGGAGCCCAGTTGTACGCTGCACTTCATAAGCCAGGGTTGTTTCACAGCTTTAAACGCTATGTATGTGAATCAGTTACAAGACTACATTACTCCTCAAGAAACCGAAGAAAATGAAAGGTTCGAATAGAACATGCCTACACTGCTTTAAAAAGTACTCTGGGTGGTCTCATGTACGTAGCCTGTGCACTTGCTGTCTAGCTTTACACTTTGCTGCTGTATCAAATAGTTTAGCATTCTTTTTCCATGCGAACCAGTGCAGAATGACTCTGACAATCAACAAAAAGAAGTCATGATAAACACTTTCGTCACATACAGTCAGAGACTTTGAAATCTTTTGGTGAAAAAGGACACAAAGAGTTCGCCCTACGCTCTCCTTTGAAATTAGGTTGTTGATACATGTCTCGAAGACTTCCTTACAAGCTTCAACAAATAATCTGAAAGAAGCGGAAGGAACTGAGAGGTTTCCAAAGTGAGAGTCGGCAGTGCCTTTCACACTCAAATACACGAGCACTTGATTTCCTTCAGAAAAACACGCATTTTCTGTCCTCAGCTCACATTTCTGGGATGTTCCTACACAGGAATGAACCTTGGGGATTTTCGATCCCAGCCACCCAGCAAAATAAATCATATTGTTCTCTTCTATTGCCAAAGGGTAGTTTGAAGGCGAATCGTTTGCCGTGGTAAGAAAAACTTTGCTTCCTAAGGCAAGAGGAGCAGAAGGTGCCTAGAGGCCTACTGGGAACGTAGCAAGGAGAGACATGTCGTCAGCGCAGTTTGATTTTTCCGACAGCTTGAATAGGTTGCTAATCAAAAGGTGCCTGAACGTAGCCTGAAATTGACGGAAAGTGGAGTTCGTGTTTGCACCTGATTTTGAACATATAACAGCAAAAGTGTTTTCAAGGGTGTCCTGGTTCAAATGGCGGTTTAAAAGGTGGAAAAAACCGTAATTAACCGCGAGGTAATTGCTGAGAAACAGCATTGACCTAGATGTCAAGAAGAAGCCACGAATGCAGTGCGACTGCCTTCTACACCCGAGTACTTGCAGGCTTTTAAGAACCAGACTGCACTATTTCAGAAACTCCTCAAGGATAGAGCCGTTACACATTGAAGAGGCATATGGCGCCTTTGCAAATTTCTGCGAGCTATTTAGGCTGTTAAAGAGACGATCGATTCTTTCAACGAATCTCGCTGTGTGAACAGCTGTGGCTGGCAATTGCTGAAAAGTAAGAAGGGCATACATTGCAGCTGCGCAGTGATTGCTAAACA
The DNA here is from genome assembly GCF_016920785.2 of Ixodes scapularis. NCBI lineage: Eukaryota > Metazoa > Arthropoda > Arachnida > Ixodida > Ixodidae > Ixodes > Ixodes scapularis. The sequence continues at coordinate 67,194,313 of NW_024609846.1, read as the reverse complement.
CTTGAGGTGCTAGCTTCACCGACACTTTTGACGAAAGGTCAAATTAAAATGCTTCTCTTTCAGCTTTGGCATAGAGCGGATCTCAAGTTTACGGTCCTTTTCATAAGCTTCCTTGATGTAGGAACTTTCACTATGTAATCTCCAACCTTTTAGTCCTATTTGAATAACATGTTTCTGAGGCACTTCAAAACGTGTGGAGCATCGAAAGGAAAAAAGTGGCTTGCATTGATCTCTACGTAAGGCTTTTCGGCAGTTACGATGCTTGAAAAAGAGACACGTTCTGGCACCCTTGATCGCATACAACAGCTACCGGCTCCAGGCCAGCGTCCACAAGTGCGCTGTAACACTGGGAAAAAGAAATCTTTTAGTACATCTAAAGGTGTGCATTTGTGAGCAAAAAGCAGCCAAGGGGCTGCTTCCACGGTATTCCGACTCCTTTCGCATGAACATGAGAGCCTTGTTTGCCAGCTTTTTGCCTTGCTGTTCACTATGTTCTTCAAGTTCTTCAAACCTGTCAGACGAGGGGTTGTATGAAAGCTCTTTTTTGATGTGCATTTCATCAAAGACTATGCTGCAGGCCCGATCGGCTCGAGAAAAAGAAGCTTCCCGCCTCTTTTTCAGCTCGAAAATGCCAGAGTAAAATCCAACCTTCACTGGCACACACTGAAGCCATAGCGGCAGAGACCTCACTGATGGCAGCCTGAGCAGCCGCCTGCAATACTTATAGCCTTTGGCGCAATGAAAGTAGAGGTCTAAAGCCAAGACTTTGTTGTGGCTGCACCATCTCTGGCCAAACCAGCTCACACTGCTCATCCTAATATGGGCTTCAACGAGTGCGGCGACAGGAGGAGGCACATGAATGAGGACACTCTCAATGACTTCGGCAGCAGTCCTCATCTGACGTTGTCGTTGCAGCCTTCAATACAGCCTCTAGTTACGCTCTTGAAGCTGTCGCACCTTGACTCTCAGGACGTTCGTCTTCTTGTGTCCGATGCTGCGGTTTTTGCAGGGTGCTGCAATTTGACAAATGACCCAGATTAGGTCTCTAAGAAAAACTTGAACTCGCCATCAATTTATTAAATGTGCAATCTATTCACTCTCAAGAACATTCCTCAATGATTTGAAGTGCCTTTAAACAAGAACAGCAAGTGTGACAGACTAAACATATGCAATTCAACTTTAGGAAAGCAGCAGTACATCTTTATGTCGAACTAGGCGCTTCCTGTTGGCCAGAGACCTGATAGTCCAAAAAAAGGGCGCACACAGAAACATGCAAGTCAGAAAAGGTATCCAAACTGTGAAATGTATTTTCTTAAAACTTGACCAAGCCTTACTTATGCCCATGGCACTGTAAGAGTGGAGCACTCGAACAACAACAGGCAACTAAAGTTTGGCAGATAGGACAAGGGACCATGACAGGCTCAGCATCCACAATAATGACCGCGGCAGCTTTTCGATAACTTAAAAAAACACTGTCTTACGTTTGGTTTTGCGGGAATACTTACGATTCAGTGAAACCGGTTCAGCTGTTTTGATTTGATGGTGTTAACACCTGCGTGTGAAACATTTTCTTGTCTTTTTGTGTGCTTAACAATGACAATACCGTGAAACAAGAATGTGGTGAACATTGAATCAACTTCGATTTGTAGCTGCCAGCGACCCGGTCTTGTGTTATGTGACCCCATGCGCCATCAGCTCTCAAGATAAAGTTTAATATCCCGTGGCGTTTTCGAGCTTTATATTTCTGCGGCCTGACCTTTTATAATTTCACCAAAAAAAAAAGTTCGCTCCATACAAAGCACTCACATTTGTGAGAAGGTCCAGCAGCACAGCCAGAGAGAGAGTCTCTAGGCGACGGTGAAGAAACCAAAATTTCCATGTCAGCCACGTCCCCACTGGACTCTTGAGCAGGAGCAGCATCTTGACATAGAGCGTAGCTGTGATCAACTGCAAAAAAAAGAAAGAAAAAAGGAGTAGTAGAAAACATGTACCAGTTCGGCCAACTGTCAATCAAAGTCGCAAGCGGGCGGGGCTAGCCCCGACCAAACACAGAGCCGCAGGGCGGGGCCTCTTCCCTTTCTACCAGCCCAGGGACCAATGACAGGGCATGGGCGTTGGCCAGTGATTAATCGGAGCACGCCCGGGTTCCGACCCCCGAGGTACGCGTGTGACCTCAAACCTCAGACCTCGAACCGCAGACATCGAACCTCAAACCTCAGACCTCAAACCACAAGCGTGGTTGACCAGGTGTTGACAGCTGTGGTCATCATCTGATAACAACCACCGCAAACCTCAGACCTCAAACCACAAGCGTGGTTGACCAGGTGTTGACAGCTGCGGTCATCACATGATAGCAACCACGTGATGTCACAGGGTCCAAGCTTCGTTCGACAGAGGGCGCTATAGGACTCGAATTGCAGCGCTCAGGGCGCCTCACGTGTGATGTCATAGGGTTCGAGCTGCGTCCAACAGAGGGCGCTGCGCTATGGTCACACGACGTTCACGTGTTTTGAATTTGAATCGCTGGGCGGTAAATGCATTTTAATCGATTAAAAAGGGCTCCGCGGCCGGCGGGCTATCGACCTCTCTACCTTGGGCACAGCAGCCCGACACTCTACCCCCTGAGCTACGAGCACATTGCTTCCGAGACCGCTTAAGTCGTCTCAGTTGTCCGCGTGTGTGTTGATAGCTATGGTCATCATCTGATAGCAACCACGTGATGTCACAGGTCCGAGCTTCGTCCGACAGAGGGCGCTATAGGACTTGATTTGCAGCGCTCAGGGCGTCTCACGTGTGATGTCACAGGATTCAAGCTGCGTCCGACAAAGGGCGCTCACGTGATGTCACACAGGGTTCGTGCTACATCCGAAAGAGGGCGCTGCGATGCGGTCACATGACGGTCACGTGTTTTGAATTTGAATCGCTGCGCATTTTCTACAAGCAGGTCAGGCGCATTTTCCCCGACGCTCGCGCAGCGTACAGCGACACGGACTCGTTCATCCTCCAAATCACCGACCCGGATACAGACTCGAAGCTCGCGACCCTTGCCGAAACTCACCTGGATACTTCTGGGTACCCGGGCGATCACCACTTGTTCTCTCCCGCAAACAAAATGAAACTAGGAGTGTTCAAAAACGAGATCCCCAAAGATCACATTCTTGGATTTCTTTGTTTAAAACCCAAACTCTATTCGATGGAACTAGCCTCCCGAAAGCACTACGTGAGGGCGAAAGGAGTGAAAAGGTGCGAGTCCCGTAAGCTAACCTACGAGCTGTACGTTCAAACTCTCGAGCAACAAACTCGGCACAAGATCACGCAGCGGACTATCGCACGTAAGTTGTGCGAGAACAAGACTGTTGCCGTGGAGAAGATAGGACTCAACCCGTTTGACAACAAGCGCTTCATCGACTCTGACGGCGTTTCAACTCTTCCTTTCGGACATTGGAGCCTCTCGTGAAGTGCTTTTTTTTACATTTCAAGCTGATATATTTGTGTGTGTGTGTGTACAGAGTGTATTGTAAAGAGCCATTTTTATGTATCGCGAGGTTTTTTGTTTTTTTTCACCAATTGTTTGATATTTGTATAAAGAGCTGTCGCACGCCATATGTTTCTCCATGTCTCGAGAATATCTTAGATGCATGCATATTGAATAAAAAAAAGAAAAAGTTCCATCCTCGCTTTGTGTCCTTTTTGTGCGGCTTTATTTCGAGATCAGGTTACTGAGCGGATCAGCAGGAGAGCTTTAAAGCGGGAGAAGGAAATTGCTTGCGCACGAGTATGGAAATGTGTGTGTCATTCCATCGGCAGTCGCTCGCCGAGGAAGCTTGAATGCATTCGCCGAGCGGTACACCGCAACACAGGCGCGCACGCACGTATAGACAGTAAAGTCCGGGAAACCAAGCGCCCTCGCGTTTACCGCAAAACGCTATCCTTGGGACTGCGAGAGGTCTATCAAGCTGACCTAGTGAAAATTAAAAAAATTACCAAGTACAACGATGGAAAACGATATATTTTGTTTGTGATTGATACGTTCTCACGATTTCTCACCGTCGTCCCCATAGCTCGAAAGACGGGCGAGGACGGTTGTCAGTGTGTTGAAAATTGTCTTTCGAAAAATGTGGGAAATCAACCGTTTATGTAGGGTGGGGGTCGTGAATTTTACGGAAGATTGGTCCCCTCGTCTCTGGATAAAAACGACATTAAATTGTATTCCGTGAATTGGAAGCAAAAGGCTTCGATAGTGGAACGCGTACAACGCACCATAATGAGTCGGGTTTACAAGTACTTTGAGTATGCACGAACCAAACGATTAATTGAAATCCTCCCGGAAATCGTCAAATCTTATCATTTTAGCCACCACAGGACACTGAACGCTAGGCCGATTGATGTTACCCCACACAGAACCAGACCGAATTTTTCTTTCAACTGTTCCCCGATTCCGGTCGCGTGAAAATACCTAAATTTCGCATGGGTGAGCATGTGCGCATCTCCATAGATCGTCACGTTCTCTTGAAGAAGTACAAGCAGTCGTTTACGGAGGAGGTGTTTATCGTGGATCGAATTCGATTAGGTGTGACCAATACCTACCACCTAGTCGATATGGTGAGAAAAGAGCCCGTTCTCGGCTCGTTTTACGAGGCAGAACTGCAGCGCGTTTCCCTGGCCGAAAACAAGACCTAAAATAACATTCCGAGCTCTCGAGATATATCAAAACCTGTCTAGACTTGTTCCTGCATGACGGAAATGTAGATAGGCTTCGTCACATGACCTGGAGAAATGACGCGTTCAAATTCCGTGGAGGGTTGTTTGTTTGTTTTTTTTCACCCAGATTACGAAAGCCATTTACGAGGTGACGAGTGCGCGAGCATCGTTTGAATCCCGCGCGCGCGAAATCACGTGATAGGAAGACCAGCAAGGTCACACGACCATGGGCACATGACCTGCGGCAATGACGCATCCTGTTTTTAACCGTATTACAAAAGCCAAGTAGCGCGCGGGACGTCACGTGATCTGAATTGCACACACACACGAATAACTAAGACGACTATAGCGGTCTCGGAGGCAATGTGCTCGTAGTTCAGGGGGTAGAGTGTCGGGCTGCTGTAGCGAGTTTCATTCCCAGCCGGCCGCGGAGCATTTTTTATCGAATATAAGGGGCATTAACCGCGCAGCGATTCAACAGCGAGGAAGTGGCCGAGTGGGCTCGGAGCGTGGAGCGAAAGCTTGCGCTGGGAACATCCTGGATTCGAGTCCCCGCCGCCCCCGTCCGTTTCGATCTGGATGAGTTTCCATCTGGATGAGTTTCGTATCGGCACGCGTTCGTGTGATCACTACTGCGTGATGCACGTTAAAAATCCCAGGTAAGCGGTTGTACTGTACTGGCTAAATTTCTCATCTACAGCTAAGAGACCGATTACCCGTTGTGGCGCATCTCCATCGAGGCTGTATAAACATACAGAGCAAACCAATTTTTTTTCAGCGATTCAAATTCAAAACACGTGAACGTCATGTGACCGGAGCGCAGCGCCCACTGTTGGATGCAGCACGAACACTGTGTGACATCACGTTAGCGCCCTCTGTCGGACGCAGCTCGAACCCTATGACATCACATGTGAGACGCCCTGAGCGCCGCAATTCAAGTCCTATAGCGCCCTCTGTCGAACGAGGCTCGGACCCTGTGACAACGCGTGGTTGTTATCAGATGATGGCCGCAGCTGTCAACCCTGGTCAACCATGCTTTTGGTTTGAGGTCTGAAGTTTGAGGTCATGGTAAGTTGCACGCGCCTGACACGCGACGCGTACGTGACTTCACACCTATACCGAGCACGTGACTCGAGGGCGGGACCTCGCTGAGCTCGGATCAGTCACTGGCTAATGCCCTGTAGGCGGGGCCATCGATGCCCACTGCCTGGCATTAGTCACTAGGATGGGAGAGAGGGAAAGGACCCCGCCCTACTGCGCTGTGATTGGTCGGATTGGGTATGGCCCCGCCCTCCTGTGCTGTGATTGGTCGGATCGGGTATGGCCCCGCCCTCCTGCGCTGTGATTGGTCGCTGTGCAAACTGGTACATGTTTTGTACTACTGAAAGGCTTTTGCAAAAACTGCAAGTAAGAAAGCAATTAGACATGAGGAAGATACATAGAAAGGGGGGACGGACAACGAAGACAACAACGGCACTGAAGCTGTAAGAGCGTTCTCGCTCGATGTTGTAGATCTCTACTATAGCCTAAATGTGAAGACCCTCCTGGGCTTCATTTCTGAAGTCATCCACGAGACAGGTGTCATAGACTTTCAAAATTCATGTGGCGTCTCGCTGTCCTCATTTCTCGAATTGACACAACTGTATCTCCAATCAACGCTTGTTGAATATGAGGGTAAAGTGTACATACAAAGGGCCGGCGTCTGTATCGGGTCTTGCTTGGCTCCCGTCCTCAGCGAAATGTACCTGTTTTATGTTGACGCCAAAGTTCAGGCGGACCTTCAACGAGATTTTCCCGATGCGAAGGTTTTTCGTTATGTTGACGATTATCTCATCCTACACTCCGCCATCTCTGACTCTGCAGCCATAGAGACCGTGTTCCAGAAGAACTCACATGGGCTTACGTTCACCAAAGAGGCCCCCTCCCCTAAGGGCTTACAGTTCCTGGATCTCAGGTTGGTCCCAACTAGCAAAGGTATCTGCTGGGCTCACCAGCAGAGGTCCTCTAAGTCCGTTCTTCCTTTCAACAGCTCACACTCAAGGAATGTAAAAAATGGGATCGTTCGGAATCTAGTTGCTTCGGCAAAGGTTAAATCCTGTCAGCACCTTTCCGCCCCCAGCCTATCCAAGCAGATTAGTCGCCTCATAAAGGCAGGATACCCGAGAGACCTGATTGAAACAACAATCAAAAGACTTGTCGCGGGGCAGAAATCCAAACCCCTCCCTCCTAAGTCACGCTTCGCGTGCATCCCCTACATACACAACACCTCACATCGCCTGAAATCTATTGCGCTCGGCTTCAACACCAACGTTGTATTTTCCTGCAAGTTCAAATTAGCTTCTATTTGTAGAAAGGTCAACAACCCCGGTCCAGCGCCCCCGTGCCAGAAAAAGCACCAGACCAATTATGTAACCTGCTGCAAAGAGTGCGTGTATTCGATTCCCATGTCCTGCGGTGCTAAATACATCGGACAGACGGGCCGATGCCTAAACGATCGGGTGAGGGAACATGCAAACGAGATCAAGAAAGCCGCCTCCGACACTTCGGAGATTTGTTACCACCCGATTGCGAAACACACCTCTGAGTGCAGCGAACCCTGTTCGGCCGACCTTCCCTCGACCACCAGGATTGGAGGTCACGCCTCAAGATACGGACGAGAGATCATGGAGGCCTTCGCCATGCACTACAGTCGCAGCAACTTCGGATCCCCGTCCATAGGCTTATCCAGGAGGGAGATAAACTTCCTGGGGCCAGAGCTGACGTCCCTCGTTTCAGCGGCTCCGAGCGATTAGATATCTACCCCACGGGATCGCCCCTCATTTCCCTGGCTCTACACTCTCCCCCATCGCTTTCCCACTTTCCAGTGTAGCGTCTTTCACCCTCCCCTCCTTCACCTATATATGCAAACTTCGGGTCAATAAATGTTGTTGCTAGTTGGAAGTCTTCGTTGGCCGTCCCCCCTTTCTATGTATCTTCCTCATGTCTAATTACAGTTACCAACACGCTCGTTTTGTACTTAAGAAAGCAAGTTCATCAGAGTGGAAAGTTGGGCGAGTTGTTCAGTTAAGCTGGCAGAAACAGTGCCTCTCTGTACTTTTACAGCGCCTGTCTGTATACACCTTGTTCCCTGTCCTTCGTCAAGTCGCGCTGTTTCTACCAGTTAAGAAAACAAGTTCACAAAGAAAAAGGAATAAAAAGATAGCACACACAATATTCAGCCACCACTTATTATTGGCCCCTAGTGGACTGTTGTCTACTAAGGTGCACGAGTATGTGTGGTCCAATGAAGCCACAAAAATCCGCTCTGCAAATTTAATGTCAACTTATTAAAGGAGAAGAGGTTGAGGTCCTCCCTTCACCTATTTAACGCATAAAAAGTATATTCACCTTCGTACATGACAGGTTTATTTCAGAAGACTGGTCGTCAGGGTGACTACAGGAACTCCACCAGTCTGAGCGGCCGGAGTACGTGCAGCTCGATGAGGCTGGCGAAATCCTCTTTGCAAATTTAGCGTGAAGTTAGCCATGGAATAGTAGTTGAGTTCCTTCCTATATGTCTATTCTTACACACGACAAAGAAAATCCCCTTGTTCCCACGAAAGTTTCATTTCGGAAGACTGGTCGTCAGGGTGACTACAGAAGCTCCGTGAGTCTTAACTGCCGAAGCATGTGTAGCTCGATGAGGGTGGCGAACCCACCTCTGCAAATTTATGGTGAATTCACCTATTTTAACACAAAATGTTAATCACTTTTTTTCATGGACAGCTTTATTATAAAAGACTGGGTGTCGGCAAGGCAAAAGATGCTCTGTGGACCGATATTGACGTTGATTATGTCACCTCAAATAAAACATGCCAATATAAAACGGGCCTGAAATGAACTTCTAGCAGTACCTCTGTCCATGTTCTACCAGCTTTTCCCAGCTGATCTCACCTAGTTCTATTGCAAAAGGCTCGAATCATGAAGACCATGAGGTAATGCAGAGGTGCTGGCAGTTTGTGCCACTTTATGTTAGTTACAGTGAAAAAGCTCACCATGCACGACTGCTGAACCCGGAGAGCTTTTGCTGAAAATGTTGCCATGTGTCGTCTCTGCAAATAATATAAAACTGTTATGAGGCCACAGAAGCAATATTTCAACTCCATGTGGTAACTATTTTTCTAAGAACGAATTAACCATGCTTAGTCACAAAGTGCACGGAAGGTTTATTGGTTTGCTTACTTTTTGTGGTAACTTGGCCACGCATTTTGGCGGAGGTGTCCAAGGCGCAGGAAAGCTGACTCCTCGAGATGTAAGGAGCAAACTACCCTGCCCCGTAGCTGCCAAGGAGTCTTCCCCTGTAGACTTCGGTTTTTGCAGAATCGAACCCAGGCTTCGCGTCTGTACGATAAGGCATGGTGCTATGAGGGTGCCGTGAATACTTATGAAAAAAAATGTAGCCAAAATGTCCACAAACCAAAGCAAATCATAGCAAGCACATTAACAAATGCATGACGTCAACGCTCTGTGTACATCATGAAGAGTAAAAACACGAGTCTTACGCACAGATGCCCTATTATATATCTGTGTTGTACCACTGATAACCACGCCGATGATCACGACACTAGGTTTCTCAGAGCCAGACCGGTACAGGTAACTTTGAATATCGTGGGCACTTTTATAATGACGGCACACAACGCTGCAAAGTCAGAGTGATTTCGAAGTTAAAACATTCCTAGTATAACATATTACGCCTTCAGTTGTAGTTTCTTGTGCACATTTAGACAACCCTAATAGTTTTAGGTAAAACTAATAAGAGTTAAGAGAAGGCCGAACGGGAGCATGACATCACACAGCAGGCACGTTACTGAGAGTAGCGAAGTCTCACCATTGAGAATCGAGGGAAAACCGGTGCAGCGAGATGCCAGCCGTGCGGGTGTCGCTTTCACACATTTCCACGGAGCACCGTTTTTTACGTATCGCGCTGTGCTCATCGTCGCAAAAGACGTTGAGCCCCTTGGGCGCAGTAGCGTCGAAGATCCAAGCGCACGACAGCCGAGTTCCCGCACAGGTAACTGGGCTAGTCACGCCCGAGCAAACAACAAAACTTCCGAAACGGTGTTAACTGCCGCTGAAACAATTAAAAGCGAAGAGCACGTCGACGCCCAAACTCAAGCAAGCAGACGGACGTCAGCAGCCAGCCTTTCCGCGCGCAGCGAGATCTACAAAGAACCGCAAATATCGCTATTGCTAGGGGATCGGTGGCCGAGTGGGCTAAGGTGCACACCCAGCTCGACGCACGTGGAGCGAAAGCTCGCGCTGCAGAACCCAGGGATCCTGGGTTCGAGCCCCACCCCTGCCCGTTTCGATCTGGATGACCATCGTACCGGCGTGCGGTCGTGTATCACTGCTGCGTGGTGCACGTTAAAGACGCCAGGCTAGCGGTTGTACTGCACTGGCTAAATTGCTCATCTACAGCGAGTGACTCGTCGCAACTTTAATGGCTTACCAACTACACGCTGTATAAATATTCCCACAACCCACTTTGCTGTGCTTCGCTATTGGCGACGTGCGCGACCGAAAGCGTCGCTGTGGTCGGCCTTCCACGATTGGCCCAAAAGCTGACTATGACGACGGAAAGGGTATACCATCGACGGAAATAAGAGGAATGAAAGAACTTTAATTTCCACGGTGTTGGCAGTGTTGCTTTCAGAGCGCAATGATTTCAGGCTTCCACCATGCTATTCGGAAAAACCATCGAACTTGTCGTTCTCAAGGTAATGACGTCACAAGGGGGAACCATAGGAGGGCGCCACCAAAACATCTCGCCGCTAATTGCTAGCCGGCCTTTTTGCTAGTGGCGAACGGAGGACGCTAATAAGAAGTATATGCATAATATTAGCAAAAAAAAAAGTTTTAAATTTTGTAGCGCGTTAAATATGATTGATATTATCTAATAACCGTATTTAGCTTGTTTAACAATACTAATGATTATACTTCTAGTCACAAACTAATTAATTTAATAATATCTGTCCCCACCTCTCCTAGTCGCGCTTCAATCGCATCCTTCACGTGACCCTCCAGGTCGATGTCGCTGGCGATTTGTTTTGAACCGCTTTTTCGACGAATCTTCGATACCCATGTACATACACCTTGATCGGAATCTCGAATTCGGCTCCCGACGTGCCGCTTTCTCTCCTAGCCACTGGATGGCGCTGCAGGAGCCCCGTGGCGCCTGCAGCGCCATCCAGTGGGTTTTCGCCTGCGAGCGGCGGTTGCGGTGAGCGGACGTGTTTCCTGGTTGTCCTCGAGCATCCGAAGCTAAGTGCCAGTTTTTCTTCTTTTCTCTCTCTTTTTTGAGTGTTGATTGGAAGTGACTATGCGGTAGCAGTATTAGGTTCGAACAGCAGCAGTTGAAGTTAGTTTCGCAAAGTAGGCTTTGTTTGAATTTTTGGCGGGAAGGGATGGTTTGTTCCCCGTCTGGACATGGGTCTAGATCTGGGTGGGCATGACAAGGGTGGGGACGGGTTGGTGCAGTGCGAGGGGTGTGGGAGGTGGTGGTACCTAGAAGAGACGGGTTTCGGGAGTCTGTAGGAGGCGGCGGGGATGGGTTTCGAGTGTCGGCTTTGTGTGAAGCTTCAGCAGGTAATTGGGGAATGGGAGGGTAAAGTTTGGGAGATTGAGGCCCAGCTTAAGGCAGAAGGAGAGAATCGGATGGGTCTCGAGACCCAGGTTGAGGAGCTGGCTAGGCAGCTTAATCACGAGAGAGAGCAGCGGGTCGGCCTCGAGAAACAGGCGGAAGAGCTGGGGGAAGTATGGTAGGCGGGTTTAGAGAAGCGTAAGAAGGAGTTTGACAGTAGTGTACAGCGCCTGGAAGGGGTAATTCGAGCGAGTGAGAGTAGCGAGGGAAGAAAGGAGGAAGTCTCAGTTCTAGCAGGACGAACCACCAGTCTGCAGGCTGGGGTCACTGGTGGTTGGGAGTCCAGCCTGTTGGCTGGCGGGCTCGACGACGCTGGAGAGCTGAGTGACACTCAGCTCAATGGCGCCTTTGAGCAGCAGGCGTCGGGCAGTCAAGTGACAGGAGATACGTCGCAGGACAAAGGCGCGCAGGTACCAGGGGGATCTAGGGTACTGGTAGTGGGGAGCTCTAACGTAGCACGGGTTAAGAGGGGTGTATATAACAGGGTGAAGGGAGACCAGACGGTTAGCGTAGAGGTCCAGCCAGGGAAGTGTATGATGGATGCTATGACCACAACACGTGAGGGGGTGTGGGATAACCGGGAGGAAAGGAACCTAGTAATAATTCATGAGGGGCTTAATGATGTGCTCAACGGTAGGAGCCAGAACCTTGGAAAGCAGCTAAACGTGGGAATGCGTAAGCTGAGGGACGTCTCTGAGAATGCGAACGTGGTTGTGTGCACCATTCCAGAAGTTTGGGGGCAGTCCGGGGTAACGGAGAGGAGGGTTGTCGAATCCAACAGAGTAATTAAGGGTATGAGTCGACAGCTTCGGTACGACGTAATGGAAGTAAATAGGGTAGTGTACGAGGCTGGCTCCCGCCCTTTTGCAGTTGGCATTCACTACAGTGAGGCCACGGGTTTCAGGGTGGGGGATAGGATGGGCCGCACGGTGAGTGCTTTTTTGGGGGGACCGAGGGCCCTGGGGGCACTGAAGTAACTTAAAACCCAACAAAGTCAGGAGAGGCATCCAGGGTTTAAAAGAGGAGAAAGCGTAAGAACAGGTATAAACAAACAGCACAATCAAACATTGAATATATCAACATGCAGTGTGGTAGAAATAGGTTAAAATGGGAAGAGGTAGAGGAGCAACTAAGAAAGGAGGACTTAATCGTGTATGGGTTTGTGGTTCACACGTCAGAGACATGAAGCAGCCACCTTGCAACCCTGACTATGTGTGGGAAGAATACAACAGAAAGGAGGGAACGAGGAAGGGAGGTGGAATTGGAGCATTTATTAAGAAGAATATGAACTTTCAAAGGATTAGAAAAGAGTGTGCTGAACATTTGTGGCTAAAAGGAAAGGTCGCTGAAGAATCGACCGTCCTTGGAGTTGTTTATTTATGGACAGCGACAGGTGCTAAAAGAGGAAACCAGGAAAATGTTTGATTGCATATAAAGAGACATTAGTGATCTAGGGGAAGGTTCTGAAATAATTATAATGGGAGACATGAATGCCCATATCGAGGGTCTGGATGGGTATACGGACTCAACTGGAAGCATATTACTGGAACTGGTGGAAGAACATGACTTAGTTTTATGTAATACGAGTCAGAACTGTGACGGGCACATAACGTGGGAAACTGGCAATCTACATTCAACTATAGATTACGTACTCATGTCACATAAAATATATGGTAAGTTAAAAGTAATGAAAATAGATGAAGAAGGTTTCAAAAGTCTTGGTAGTGATCACAAACGTATTAAGCTGAATTTTACCAGAGAAATAAATGCTGAAACTAGACAACATGATTAACAGCAACCTTTCTGCAGCGACACAGAGTTGGAAATAGTTCTCCAACTCTGTGTCGAACTATTTCCACAGAGTGGAAATCGTTCGACACTCTGTGGAAATAGTTTCGAACTATTTCCACAGAGTGGGAATAGTTCGAAAAAGACGGTAGAAGATTAGTTTTCCGCATATTGTGGGGGATTACCTGTTCTATACGCAGTTCCCTGCGCCGTGTACAGAATGTGCAGCATGTAAAAAATGGAGGGGACCTTAAACTCTCAGTCGTATCATAAAGGTGCACTTAACACTGGACGAGGCTGTGGAGATTAAACGTGGAGTAGGTGTAACAGCGCGTAACAACGAGGACTAAGAATAGGAGCACAAAACACAGGATACCCCTCCCTTTTGACAAAGTCTATTTTGTGCAAACCGCTAGGTGCTTAAAAGACAGGCTCAGACAGCACGACTATTCCTCCAGAGCCACGGTCGGCGAGTATCTACCGGTTCAGTCTGGGACTTGCAAGAGCAAACCATCCTTCGATGAGACCTCTATATTAGGAATGCACCGAGATGAGGTAACGAGAGGAGTGTATATGTGCTAGCGTTTCACCACCCCGTAGGTAGTCAGCCTGTGACCACCTTTTTCTTTATGAAAAAATGTTTCCATATTCTTATACCTCGAGTGACTGTTTTATAAATGATAAGCTATTTCGTTATAGTTATATAACATCTATTATCAAATACCATGTGTGTACGTAATACTGAACAAAAGATGTTATCAGCGTGTTTTTAGTTTTGTTTTAATCTTAGTATAAATTGATTTGATACGTAGACTCATGCATTGACGTCGTTTAGGTTATGTAAGCTAGTGATACATATTGCTTATTCATGCAATATCGTTTTATTCTTGTTAGCTTCCATTTCCCATTCATTCACGGTAACCATCAGAAGAACGGCGTCGAAGCCAGCGCCGTTCATGCGACACATGCCAATCAATTTCGTCAGTCTATACGGGGGCAACGCCTTAGGGTCTAGCTTCCTCCTGCGTCCGTGCTCACATCGAGTGCCATCCCATCTGTGTTCTTAAAAAAAAAAGAAAAAAATGTTTGCGCAGTCGACAGGATTCGAACCTGTGCGGGTAGACCCCAATGGATTTCTAGTCCATCGACTTAACCACTCGGCCACGACTGCGGAACGAGTAGGGGGATCTGAGATATGGTAGTAACTCAAGAGCTGGGGATGTCATGGATGAAACGTTGCATGTAGCCGCTCAACGTCTATACAGGAGAGGGCGCTGCGGTCAAATGCGTATAAAATCGCATTAAACTTTGCATGCATTGACTCAACATTTATAGACGAGAGGGTGCTGCGGTCAAGTGCTCAAATGCGTATATAACCACGTTTTATACAACTCATCCTCTTTCTGACGTGGACCGTTGACTTAAGGGGTGTAGGTGCGTTCCCACGGCTTCTAGCGGTCCAAGCTGATCCGCTAGAATAACCACTGGCTATGCATTTCGCCGACCATAAAGCAGTAATAATGAAGTCGGAACGCAACCCGGAACTCAGCATTGCTTATGAGCAATAAAAAAAATCAGCACCATCAGCACTACCTATGAGCAAAATCAGTATCATCAGCACCACAAGAGCTTCGCCCCAATCAACATCATTCACCACGTGGAGATGCGGTCATTTTTTTTGTACATGGCTGTAAACTGTGCGACCATTCCAGTCCATGCAAAACGCTTCTCGCTGCATGTTGGCATACAACAATCAAGCTTGTTTTCAGTGGTTATTCCTGGGGTACGATGTCGATCAGGAGACCATAGGCGCACACTTTCTGTAGCATCATTCGCTGCTAGTCGACTACTCGACGTCACGCCTACTCTAATCAAAGACAAAACTTTTTGTACCAGTCGCTTCCGAGATGCAAATCCGGTGTTCGATCACCTCCGATTCCAATCAAGTGCATGGCACCTTTTAAGCACCACTCGACATCCCGGCTGGACGCCTGTTGGACATGACGTGACGTATTACATACCAACAACGGGCTCATCTGTTTTCTATCAACCCCACCGCCTAGCGCCAAAGGGGCTAAAAATTGCTAAGGCAGATCTTAGACCCCATGGGAAAACTCGGAACAGTACTGTCATGATCTATCATTGGGGCGTCGCTGTGTCACATGGTCTCACAAATGGACGGCGTCTGGCAACTATGCGGAGTTTACCGCATTCTTAACTAAACCACCGTTCCAATCCTGTAGCCGCTCCCAAACGGCGAATATTTCACCGTGCAGTCTTCGAGGATCTACCATCTTTTGGAAAACCGACCTCACATACCATCAAATTTATTTAACAAAAGAGGGCATCCCCACAGCAGCTGTCACAACGCCCTTCGGCATATTTTAATTTCGACGCCTGCCTTTTGGCCTTAGTAATGCTTCGCAATCATTTCAACGATTTATTGAATATGTGGCAACGGGATTACCTTTCATCCTTACATACCTCAACGAACTGTTAGTGAAAGTTCATCTGCAGAGGAGCACACCACACACCTGTGGTGAGCACAGCACATCACACCAGGCATGGCATCACTATCAACTCAGCAAACGACCGGATGCGCTGTTCCGGAGCTGTCATATAAGCCCCCGCAAGAGGCTTAAAAACCCGTCTTCTCTCAGACGCTTGAATATAGAAAGGCAAGTGCGTGAACGGACAGTTTCTCCGCCACCGCGCTGATACCTTAGCCTTTTAGAATGTACATTTGGCGAGTTAGTTTGGGTGAGTCGCGCTGTTTTTCATTATGATGTCTCAAGCAATTGACCTGTACCTGCTACTCAGTACTATTGCCGCGCGCCAAGTAGGCAGCGCGGCCGTAGCCTAACGCTTATCGGGCTTGCCTCCCGCGCGAATGGCCAGGGTTCGATTCCTGGCCGCGCCTTCGCATTTTTGTTTACACTGTAATGTGAAGTTCTGGTGAAATTGAGAACCGTCTACCTGATTCGAAGTTAGAATGCCGCGCGCCAAGTAGGCAGCGCGGCCGTAGCCTAACGCTTATCGCGCTTGCCTCCCGCGCGAATGGCCAGGGTTTGATTCCTGGCCGCGGCTACGCGTTTTTGTTTACACTGTAATGTGATGTTCTGGTGAGATCGAGAACCGTCTAGCTGATTCGAAGTTAGAATGTTCTACACGAGGAACCTTCTACATCGAATGCTCCAGAAGCCAACGCGTGTACAAAAGCGGCTCCGCCTGGCAAGCGGGAGTCAGTTTCGGCCCAGCGTTCGACTCTGCCGCTCCGCCGCCTCCGACGCCCGCGACGCTCTGTTATTATCTTTTATACCCGTTTATTTTTCGCACAAGTTCGCCACATTAAACGATTATTTCTTTCTGTGTATTTATTGTTCTTTTGGTCATTACCCGTGACATTTTGGTGGACGTGCTGGGTGCCGCATGCCCGTGCAGCGTTCCCCTCCGAGGGCCCGCAGCGCAAGTCCGATTCCCGGCTTGGTGAGAAGACCACTCACCGCGGAACCTGAACCTCGGACCAGCCGCCGCATTAAGGGAGAGGATCCTGAGTACGGTCTGCTGCCGGACAAGCCAAGGCCCAAGAAGACGGCGATGGCCAACCAGTCGGAGATCCTGGCCGCTTCTGCCGTCGTATACTTGCCCGTCACACCCCGGACTCCGACGCCTTTCACCCGGGAGATACACGAGGACGTTGAAGATTGGCTACAACGTTACGAAAGAGTGGCCCGCCACAACCGATGGACACCGGAGCAGTGCCTTCAGAACGTCTACTTTGCTCTGGAAGGCACGGCACGCACCTGGTTCGAGAACCACGAAGCGTCCATTGCGTCGTGGGAAGAATTCCAGGCCGAGCTGCGACGGACCTTTGCCAACCAGCACCGACGGCAGCGTGCCGAAGAACTCCTGCGAGCGAGAACACAAGGGCCGACCGAGAGCGTCACAAGCTTCGTCGAAGACGTTCTCCACCTCATGAATCGCGCCGACCCAATCGCTCATGAAGAGAAAAAGCTGCGAGTCTTGATGCGCGGCGTCAAGGAAAACATCTTCGGTGGCCTTACGCGGAGCCCGCCTACCACCGTCGAAGCTTTCATCGCCGAAGCAACCAACATCGAGCGCGCGCTTCAGGCACGTGCTTCCCACTACCAGCGACATCCAGGCGTCGCTGCACCCTCACCGCTTAACGGCGAAAACAGTCCGGATATACCGGACATCCGGGAAATTATCCGAGAGGTTGTCCGGGAGGAACTGCGAAAGTTGCTGCCAACTACCAACCGCCCGCCAGCCGTTTCCATCGCCGAGGCTGTCCGAGAAGAAGTACATCGGGCGCTCCAACCAGAGGTTCCCGTCACCACGGTGGCACCGGAGGAACCCATGTTGAGCTACGCCGCGATGGCCCGACGACCGCCGCAAGCCCCCCGCCAAGCCACGTCGCCACTCCGAAGAGACGCCCCAACGCCGCATTACCCCCGCCGACAGGAAGATCAAGCGCACGTTCACCCAGAGCAACCTGCGCCGAGGAAGACAGACGTCTGGAGGACGGCCGACCGACGCCCGCTATGTTGCCACTGCGGGAGTGTACCGCAGATGCCCATACCGACGACTCGGGCTGCGTGGATTCCACCCAAACGACCCGCGCCCCCGGTATGGTGAACGCCCTCGGGAGATCGACGAGTACCTGCGACGACCTCAGTCCCCCGAGCCTGCGTCCCGCCGAGAGTTCCGATCGCCGTCGCCACGACGTCCAGCTTCGCCGATTCACCGACCCCGACGTGAAAGCCTGTCGCCCCTCGCTCCTCGCCGGGGAAACTAGGCGCGGCAACCCCTGGAGGTGGAGTTGCCGAAGACGACCGACGCCAAGATCCTCCACGAACGTCGGAGGGCCCCCACTCGAACGCTACCAGAGATCGAAACGACGTCCCTGCAACGGTGTCCAATAACCTAAACGTCGTCATCGACGGCCACGACGCATCAGCGCTCGTGGACACCGGAGCAGGCTACTCAGTCTTGAGTGGGAGGCTCTCCCGCCGCCTTCGAAAAGTCACCACGCCGTGGGATGGACCACAAATACGAACCGCCGGAGGGCACCTCATGACACCAGTCGGGAGATGCACTGCTCGCGTCGAGATCCACGGTGAGACGTGCCCTGTGAAGTTCGTCGTTCTGTAGGACTGTTCGAGGGACGTTATCCTCGGAATGGACTTTCTCTGCGAGTATGGCGCCGTCATTGACCTCGGGGCAAACCAGCTGACGCTGCGGAAGCCTGTTTTACCGCCGGTAGAGACCAACACGACGTCAACCGCGATCCGAGTTATCGCCGACCATGTGAACTTACAGCCGCGGTCGAGTGTTTTCGTCACCGTTATAACCGACGCAGCCATGGACGGTGAAGCTCTTCTAGAAGGCAGCGTCCAACTGCTCCTTGAGAAAGGAATTGGCGTCGCACGAGGCGTAACGGATCTCCAAGAAGGACGTACAACTGTTCTTGTGACAAACTTCCGAGAGGAGCCGCAGCACCTAACGAAGGGTACCACTGTGGGCCACATTGAGGAGCTTCAGGCGCCAGTCGTGGTCACCGCAATCTCCGAAGAAACCTTTTCGTCACAGCAGAACAGCACGCCGCCGCCGCCGATCGACATTGACCCCGAGCTCCCAGCTCCTAAGCGCCGGCAACTGGTTGATCTCCTCGCTGAATACCGTGACTGTTTTGCCACGTCGTCGAAAGTTCGCCAAACACCAATGGCGAAACATCGCGTTATTACCGACGACGACGCGCTCCCTGTCCACCAGTCGCCGTATCGAGTCTCCTTAAAGGAAAGGAAGGTGACTCAGGATCAAGTCCAAGAAATGCTCGACGACGACATCATTCAACCCTCAAGAAGTCCATGGGCGTCCCCAGTCGTCCTTGTAAAGAAGAAGGACGGAACCCTGCGGTTCTGCGTGGACTATCGTCGACTGAACGCTGTGACGAAGAAGGACGTCTATCCGCTCCCCCGCATCGACGATACGTTAGACCGACTCCGCCACTCCCGATATTTTTCGTCGATGGATCTGAAGAGTGGCTACTGGCAGATTGAAGTCGACGAACGCGACCGGGAGAAAACTGCCTTCGTCACTCCCGACGGATTATACGAATTCAAAGTGATGCCGTTCGGGCTTTGTACTGCGCCAGCCACCTTCCAGCGTGTCATGGACACCGTGCTGGCAGGTTTGAAATGGCAGAGCTGCCTCGTCTACCTCGACGACGTTGTGGTATTTTCACGAGACTTCAACGAGCACCTGAAACGACTTCGAGCCGTGCTTCAAGCCATCAAGACCGCCGGCCTGTCACTCAAGCCAACAAAGTGTCGATTCGCCTATGGTGAACTTAAGTTCCTTGGCCACGTCGTGAGCAACAAAGGTGTTCTCCCTGACCCTGAGAAGACCCGCGCCGTGGCTGCATTTACGCCGCCGTCTGACAAGAAGGCCGTGAGAAGATTCCTCGGACTTTGTGCCTACTACAGACGATTTGTTCGGGACTTCGCCAAGCTGTCCGCACCGCTGACGCACCTCACGAAGGACGCCGTAAAGTTCGAATGGACAGATGAACACCAGCGGTCATTCGATGAGCTGAAATGAAGACTCCAGACGCCCCCGATTCTTGGCCATTTTGACCAGTTCGCTGATACAGAGATTCACAGGGACGCCAGTAACACCGGACTTGGCGCGGTGCTTGTTCAAAGGCAGGACGGGGCAGAGTGAGTCATCCCATACGCGAGTCGCACGCTGTCTAAGGCGGAGAGGAACTACTCTACAACTGAAAAGGAGTGCCTTGCTGTCGTCTGGGCAATAACAAAGTTTCGCCCATATCTGTATGAAAGTCCTTTTCGCCTGGTCACGGACCACCACTCGCTCTGCTGGCTCGCGAATCTGAAAGACCCCTCCGGACGCCTCGCCCGGTGGAGCCTACGACTGCAGGAGTTCGACATGACCGTTGTGAACAAGTCCGGCCGGAAGCACCATGACGCCGACTGCCTGTCAAGAGCTCCTGTCGAGGCCGGTCCTGCCTGTATCGAAGACGACAACGATGAGTGTTTCCTCGGCGCTTTGGACGTCAGCGACATGGCAGCACTCCAACGAGACGACCCTGAACTGCGAGCGCTCATCGAGCACTTAGAGGGACAAGCGAGTTCGGTTCCCCGTGCTTTCTTAAGAATCCTGCATACATTCTCCATGCGGCGAGGGGTGCTGTACAAGGAGAACTTCGTCAACAACAACACAGCATGGCTGTTGGTTGTTCCTGCCAGCCTTTGAGACGAAATATTCCAAGGATGCCATGATGACCCAACGGCTGGACACCTTGGCTACAGCAGGACGTTCGCCAGGATTCTAGAAAAGTACTACAGGCCGAGGCTACCGAAGACCGTTCACCTATACATTCGATCATGCCACGAGTGTCAGCGACGCAAGAAACCGCCAACGAAACCGTCAGGACTTCTGCATCCGATTTCTCCCCCGTCTATGCCGTTCCAGCAGATCGGCATGGATTTACTTGGCCCTTTCCCATCGTCAACGTCGGGAAACCGCTGGATTATCGTCGCCACGGATTATCTCACACGGTACGCCGAGACGAAAGCCCTTCCAGCAGGCACGACTGTTGAAGTCGCCAAGTTTTTCATTGAGTTCATTGTCCTCCGGCACGGCGCCCCTAAGTCCTCATCACAGATCGTGGATCTTCGTTCATGGCCCAGCTGACGGAAGAAATCCTTCGTCTCAGTGGCACCGGCCATCGTCGAACCACTGCATACCACACGCAGACCAACGGGCTGACCGAGCGACTCAACAAGACAATCGCCGATATGATCTCTATGCACGTCGACCTAGAGCACAAGACGTGGGACGAGGTGTTGCCCTACGTCACGTTCGCCTACAATACGGCGGTTCAGGAGACCACTGGATTCACCCCTTTCCAGCTAGTACATGGCCGGAAGGTAACGACCATGCTGGACGCAATGCTGCCCATGAGCCATCTGACAATGAGAGCGACGACGCCCAGGCGGTTGCTCAACGCACCGAAGAAGCCCGGCAGCTCGCCCCATACATGATTCAAGACCAGCAATGCGTCGATGCGGGCGGGTACAACTTTCGTCGCAGGGACGTTCACTTCCAGCCCGGAGACAGTGTGTGGATGTGGACGCCCATCCGTCGCCTCGGCCTCAGTGAGAAACTGCTGAAACGGTACTTTGGGCCATACAAGGTACTTCGTCGCCTCGGCGAGCTGAACTACGAGGTGATGCCCGACGCAACACGAACATCGTCACGCCGCCCACCACGACCTGAAGTCGTCCACGTCGTGCGCTTGAAGCCGTACTACGCTCGATAGGACTGTGGATCTTGTGTGTTTCAAGTGACTCTTTAGTTTGCCGTTCTTTTTATGTGCTTTGTTTTGTTTTGGGATGCATCGGGGCGATGCACTTTTTAAAGGGGGAGTAAAATGCCGCGCGCCAAGTAGGCAGCGCGGCCGTAGCCTAACGATTCCACTTCCGGACACCGCAGCGTACGGTCGCGGAATGTCACGCTCCGACGGAGCGGCGATAACGACCCAGCAGGGCCGTGGCGATAAGGCATTTACTGCTGAGTTGGATTATGCTGTTCATCTGCCACCCCTGCCAACTGGTCGCACTGTTTTAAATTCTGTGTTTCTGCACGCGGACGTTAAAGGACGTCCTTACAGAGTTGAGGATTTCCGCGATGCATTGAGCCACGTAGGACTGCTCGCCGACGTGGTGTCTCTGGGTTCTTACCAGATGAACCACGTGTGGCTAGTGACCTTCAAAAGCAACGAAAGCAAGAAGAAACTGGTTGAAACTCGGGAGCTTCTGGTTAAAGACCGCCGTTGCCTCGTCTTCGACCCCAATGGACAGAACGTTCGTCTCAAGATCCACTGGGTGCCTCACCACGTTTCGGATGACGAGGTGCGTACCGCTCTGTCGCAATACGGGAAAGTAACTGAAGTTACAAGGGAAAAATGGCGAGTGCAAGGGTGCGAGGCCATCGAATCCACTACGCGGATAGTCCTCATTACTTTGAAAGCGGGCGTCACTGTGGAAACCTTACCGCACCAGGAACGAATAGCCGGTGGAAACACGCTCGTGGTGGCACCTGGACGCGCCCCGCTCTGCCTCAAGTGCCACCGCACTGGCCATATCCGTCGTGAGTGTCGTACACCACGTTGCAACCAGTGTCGTCGGTACGGACATGAGACCAACAATTGCGTTCGGTCCTACGCGGCTGTTGCAGGCCCTGTAGGAGGGGAAGACACGTCCGACTTCTACATGGATGAGGCGGAGGCCAATGAGGCAGGAGCTCCGAAGGAGGCGGTGCCCGAATGAACGCCGGAGACAACGAATAGAGACGAGATGGCAGCCGTGAGCAACGATAAACCATCTGGTGCTGCCGCTCTAACAGTTTGTTTGGTCAGGACTGATGCCTGTTCGAGCGTCGCATCCTCAGAAGACCATGAACAGTCGTGCGCCGGTAGAGAGGAAACCAAGGACATCACCATGGCTGAAGCTGGCACCCTGGCCGTTAAAAGGACACGAGAGACGGAGCCAAGGGTGACAGGCGCCTCCAGTGTATGCGGGGATGCTGAGCCGCCATGGAAAAGTGTGCCCGGCCGGTGTCCCCGTGCTGCGTCAAAGTTGGACCCTACCTTGAATTCTCGGGGAAAGGGGGTGTCTGGTTCATGACCCGAAAGGCCTGCGTTTGGTGAGGATTTCTGTCTCCGTAGTGTTCCTTTACTTTTATATCTAAGGAGAAGATAAAGCTCGTTAACCCAGTAAGATTCGGGACTCTGAACGTTCGGGGCCTGTCCACGAGTCGTAAACTGTATCAGGTCCGAAGAGTCCTGGAGGATAACGATCTGGACGTCTTCGCGGTACAGGAAACGAAAGTGGAAAGTGAGGAAGCTACCGAGAGGCTGGTCCAGCCTTTTCAGGCTAGTTTTGATGTTTGCGTTAGTCACGCCAAAGGTTTGTCTGGGGGATGCTTATTGTTTATTAGAAGGGCGTTAAGTCCTAGTGATTATGTTATTACCGTAGATGAGGTCGGTAGGCTCATAGTGTATGATTTTGTCATGTATGACATAAGTTGGAGGATTATTTATGTTTATTGCCCTAACGTGGTAACAGAAAGGAAAGAATTTTTTGAGTCGCGCCACGTTCTGAACTGTGCACGGAAAATAGTACTGCTAGGAGACTTTAACTGCGTCTGTGAAACTGGTGACAGGTCGAGCACGAATATTTTCAGAGATTCCAGTGCATTGGTATTGAGAGATATGATTGACGAATATTATCTCCATGACGTTGCAACTTTCCAGAACAAAATTGAAACTTTAAGCTATACACATTTCTGTCCATCTAGTAACGCTCGGCTTGACCGAGCTTATGTTTCTGTCGATCTTTTGACGGAAACAGATGAGTACAAGGTTCTACCGGTCTTTTTTAGTGATCATGCGCTGGTGACGTTCACCTTGGGAAAAGCCAGAACGGCGAAGAGCCGATTCTGTTGGGAGCTGTGGAAATTTAACGTGAAGCTTCTCGATGACGAATCTTTCACTAATAGACTTGAAAAGGTGCTGGCAAATATGACAAGCGGTTACTTTGTTAATTCTTTTGAGTCATGGGAAATCACAAAGCAAGAAATAAAGTTAGCTGCTCTAGAACGATCAAATGCTTTAAAATATTTGAAGGACGCAGAAGAGAAACTGCTTCAAGCAGATTTAAAGAGGCTTTTTAAATTGGAGTGTAAATTCCCCGGTAAATACATAAACGATATTAAAATAACAAAAACAAGTTTGGCAGCCACCGAGAACGAGAAATATAAAGGCGCTATAATTCGATCACGTGCAGAGACTTTTCTTCTTGGTGAACAACCTACCAAAAGAGCACTTAGCAGAGAAAAACAGTATGCCAGTAAAAAGAAAATTTCTGAAATAGAGTATCGCGGCTTGATAAGTACTGACGAAGGAATCATCGCGCAAGCTTTCAGCGACTACTACAGTCAGCTCTTTCAACGTGACGAAGCCTTTAATACAATGCATTTCGAGAAGGTCCTTCTAGTACTGATGACGAGATTAGACGATGAAACGACTGCTTGGCTTGAACAGCCGATCGAGATAAGCGAAATCAGCGCTGCAATTGATGAGCTGAAAGTAGGTAAGACGCCCGGACCAGACGGACTAAGCACAGCTCTATACAAAAAATATAAAAATATTTTAGCACAACAGCTTCATAAAGTGCTGGCTGATTCTTAGAAAACAAAACTTTTGCCGCCTTCCTTTTTGAATAGTCATAGAGTTCTTATTCCGAAGGTTGATGACGCAGAAAAGTTGAGGAGTGTTAAAAACTATGGACCTATTGCCTTGAGCAATGTAGATTATAAGATATTTATGAAGGTACTTGCAAGACGGCTTCAATCCGTTATTCACAGAATCGTCGGCTCACACCAAACTTGTGGGATTAAAGGAAGAACTATTTTTACGAATGTTCATTGTGCACGTAGTATTCTTGAATGTTGTGATATGGAACTGGACCAAGTAGCCATGATACAAATCGACCTTGAAAAAGCCTTCGATCGGGTACAACATAGCGTATTGTATGGTGTACTGAAACATATTGGGGTGGGGCAAGTGATCCTTAATGGAGTAGAAATGGCGTAAAGCGGATGTACTACACAGCTAATTGTCAACGGTCGCCTGTCAGAGCCCATTCCAATACTGTCGTCTGTAAGACAGGGATGCCCGGTTTCACCTTTATTGTTTAATATTTATTTAGAACCCTTCTGTCTGAGCATCATTCATAACAAAAATATACATGGTTTTCGACTGCATGCCATAGAGGTCAAGCTGCTGGCGTACGCGGATGACGTAGCTGTATTTTGCCACGATAAAAGTAGTATTTCTGAAGCTGTGTCCACTGTTAAAACTTTTTGTGAATTAACTGGGGCATCCGTAAATTGGGAGAGATGTGTTGGCTTTTGGCATGGCTCGTGGGCTACGAAGCCGGAGCAGTTCGAAGATATAAATTTTATGCTAACGCCTTCCTCGTATCTTGGTGTGCCTCTTCAACATTATAAAAGGAGTAATGCGCATTGGTCGGCAGTGATTGACGAAACTCGGCGAACGGCGCAGAAGTGGGAAGGATGCGCCTTTTCTGTCTTCACTCGCGCCACAATATGCAATGTGTTTTTAATTGCCAAAATCTGGTATGTTCTACAGGTCATCAGTTGTTCTCGCATTAACATTCAAAAGTTACATCGTGTTTTTGCGGTATTCATATGGCAGTCAAGTTGGGAGAGACTAAGCCGAGACAACCTTTTTTGTCGCGTATCCAAGGGGGGCCTCTCGTTGTCACACCTATGGGTGAAACAGATTGTATCAAGATTTATGTTTCTTCGAGATCAAGTAGATCCTTTTCTACGCACAGTGATACAAACAAGACTGTCCGAACAAGTGCCTTTGTTTGTTGTGTCGTCATACAATCATGGGTTTTGTCGACTCAGTGCATTCTTGAGCGAAGTTGTAACCGCCTTTCAGATTCTGTCTGTTTGTTTTTCTTTAGAGTATCTTTCTGGAGTAACGCGAAAACGACTGACGCATGATTTATATGATGTTCTTTTCCCTGTGCCATTGTATCGCATCGGATGCTGCGAGCGTCGAGATCAAGATGTTCTGAGACGCGTTAAAAGGATGCACGTCCAGCCTTCTTTGAAAACGTTTTTCTTTAAACTTCATACAAATACGCTTCCTGTAAAGAAGTAGCTGAAGGACAAAGGCATTTTTGTTCCATGGGGTGACCATTGCTTTTTATGTAAAAAACCAGAAACAATTGAACATGTTTTTAAAGAGTGTTGGGATGCTCTGTTCTTTTGGGACGTCTTGCAAAGAACCTTGAAAAAAGATTTACCGGTAACCTCCCATGGCATTAGATTTTTAAACACAGATCCCGATGACGCGATTCCTTTAGATATGATCATGCTCATCGGTCTTCATAGCATCTGGAAAAGTCGAATGGCTGTGAGAAATGCTGATGTTTTCATACGGCCTGTACGGAAATATTTCACTGAAACAATTTGTGAACTGACTGCAGCGTACAAAACTGCGTTTCCCACCGTAGAGTGGTTGCCATATTTTGAAGAATTGAAAGGGTTGAAAGAGTTTTAATCCTACTCAACATTAGCACTGCAATCTCTGTGGTACTGTAGCGTAGTAGCTGGATTTCATTTGTATGTGTGCGCGTCTCTGTAAAAACACCGGCAATAAAAAAAAAAAAAAAAAAAAGCGGCCGTAGCCTAACGGTTATCGCGCTTGCCTCCCGCGCGAATGGCCAGGGTTCGATTCCTGGCCGCGGCTACGCATTTTTGTTTACACTGTAATGTGATGTTTTGGTGAAATCGAGAACCGTCTAGCTAATTCGAAGTTAGAATGTTCTACGCGTCGAACCTTCTACATGGAATGCTCCAGAAGCCAACGCGTGTACAAAAGCGGCTCCGCCTGGCAAGCAGGAGTCAGTTTTGGCCCAGCGTTCGACTCTGCCGCTCCGCCGCCTCCGACGCCCGCGACGCTCTGTTATTATCGTTTATACCCGTTTATTTTTGGCACAAGTTCGCCACATTAAACGATTATTTCTTTATGTGTATTTATTTTTCTTTTGGTCATTACCCGTGACACTATTTCTTTCTTCCCGTGGTAAAGATCACTCTTTTACACGCACCTTATTGTACCCTGCGCCCAGCTGCCTCAAACATTCGACCTCCTTGGCGAGAGAGAGGACGTTTTGCTATTCCTCTTCGCTGGAATTAAGAAGCTGGGAAGCCCAGCTTCTTAATTCAGCGAACTGAGCGTTGCCGAAGACCACCGCCCTTCTGCAACTCCTATATGCATCGCACCAATGTCGACCACGACGGCCACCTCAACTATTTCCTTCGGAGCCACACCGCCAACACACCGACGGCCAGTGGCAGCGAAAAAGGTTAGAAGACGTAGAGAGGCCATGACGTCAGCCCCGTAGCTTCCGCAAACCAAGCCTCTTGATGTTCGCCCCCTTTCTCACGCTTTCTCACTCCCCCATGCCAAACCAAAACAAACCGCCTCAACTATAGGCGCTGGCGGTGTTTGATGGCTCTACAGCCACTCACGCAGCTTCTAACCTCCTTGCCTGAGCCAAACGAAAACAAATTTCTTCGCAGACGAGACACCATGATGCTCGTGGTTCTTAAACAGCACTCGTCGAGTGCAAGCATGCGCGAGCGTGGCGTCCGGTCCCAGTTGTCTTTGCCGAAAACTGGGCGATTGTCGAGGATCGGCGTTACGTTCTTTGTGAATTTAGCAAGGCTGTTGATAGGTGCGTTGCTGGACACTACCGCCAAGCATGATCGCGATACACTTGCTCAAGTACGTCGCCTGGTGCTCGTGTTGGTGCACATCGCAACTGAAGAAAAACATGGAGCGCCGGCTACGTGTGACCTCACATATGTACGAATGAACTTAGATGTTCCTTAATCAGAGCGGAGCAAGCGTGTCGCTGTATAGAGATATCGTGGTTGGGCTAAAATATGTAACTTGGTTTTACACTTCGCGTATGCTGACGACTTAGCTGAGTTTGAGACGTTTAGCGGGGAGTGCGCGGTTCCCGCGTCAGCTTTTTTCTGTTGTAGTTTAGCTTTATTTTTCATGTCTATTTTAGCAATGTCCTGCTGACTAAACAGCACGAGCATCTTGTGTTCGCGCCTGATGTACTATTGTAAGTTACAATTAAATTTTCTCCATCACCCAAACGTCCCAGGTATGTTTTTTATTTTTTTTTTTTCACCTGTGGATAGGGTACCGATATAGAGCAAGCAAACGTATGAACTGTCATCGGAATCTTCACTTTCTTCGATACGCTCTTGAGATCTGCTTTGGAATGCACAGAGTCACAGATGATTCCGCACACTCGGTCATCGTCGCGTCATTGCCGCGACGATGACCGAGGAACAAAACCCATCGCTTTCTCAGTTTGGTGACCTTCGGGGGATTACTAATGAACCTACGTGACTGCAAAATTCGGAGTTTAATTCACCAAAGCCTTACCGGGAAAACGCAATTCCCAGAGAAGAACGACCGGAGCGAATTTGGCAGCCGCTCACAACGCAAAGCCCCATCACAGCGGCGCGCGACACCACACACATTAGTTTGGCCACCCTAAATGCTCCCTGCGTCCGCTGGTGACCATACACCGTACGAAACAGACGCAACGCAAAAAGAGAAAGATTTTTGTACTCGTTATTTGCGTAATTCGGGTCCTCTCAGTGTTAGAAAAAGTTGTGAATGTTTACATTATTCTTATTTACGTTTTTTTTTACGACTAGGCTTCAAACAAATGACGTCATGCCCTCTCCATCTTTTCTATCCTCCTTGATGGCAGTCACTGGCCTTCTCTCTGAAGAAGCTCAAACACACACAAACACGGTACAGCGTCTTTGACTGGGAGGCACTGGCTGCTTACTTGGCGGTATAGTCGGTTCAGAAACCTTGTCTAGGAAGTGCATTTACGACCTCAAGAGGTCGCAAGCCTCTGACCAATGCCATCTCCAACACGGGATCTTAATGTACAGGGGGTTCCCGAGAAAAGGGAACTGTGTCTTGCGGCACAGGTAAATAAACTACGCATCGACGAATGCTCAAACTTCAGCTATGTTCTAAATCTTGATCGAGTAACCTGTCTCCTATACGTCAGCGGGTAATACCACGTGACATCACGAGTAAACGATCCGCGACTCGATTTTGGAACGGCCGGAATAATCACCTGGATATTACGCGGATTGGCTTCGTCTTGGTCTACGGCAAAAAGAAAACATAGCAGCGATGGCAGAAAATAGCAGACGATCCTTTTGATCATGGAGAGAGTGACTCGAAGTGATGATAATATTAATGGCGACGCGGTGTTTTCTGCGGTGGATTCACCAGTTCCTTTTACCCACCTTCCTTTTGAGCTGTATATTGAGATCCAAATTACTTACTCCTTACAGTTAGACATCAAAAAGTTGTTTCAGGGGCGAAGCTCCTTAGGGTCTAGTTTTGTCCGTCCGGCGTCCGCGCTCATATCGATCTTGCTGGTGCTGATGCTGGTGCTGGTGCTCGCGCTCGCGCTCGTGATAGTGCTCGTGAGCTCACGTGCTCGTGTAAGGAAAAAAAATGATGAAAAAAAATGTTCGCGCAGTCGACAAAATTCAAACCTATGCGGGAGACCCCAATGAATTTCCAGTCCATCGCCTTAACCACTCGGCCACGACTGCGGGACGAGTAGGGGGCTCTGAGATGTGGTAGTAACTCAAGAGCTGGGCATGTCATGGATGAAACGTTGCATGTAGCCGCTCAACGTCTATACAGGAGAGGGGGCTGCGGTCAA
This sequence comes from Ixodes scapularis, assembly GCF_016920785.2. Classification (NCBI taxonomy): domain Eukaryota; kingdom Metazoa; phylum Arthropoda; class Arachnida; order Ixodida; family Ixodidae; genus Ixodes; species Ixodes scapularis. Next base: position 67,164,715 of record NW_024609846.1, on the reverse strand, counting down.
ATGCCTATATGATCGCGTTAAACTTTGCATGCATTGGCTCAACGTTTATAGACGAGAGGGCGCTGCGGTCAAATGCTCAAATGCGTACATAACTATGGCTGGGCAATTGATAGATTAACCTACCGATTAATCAATTAATTCTTTAATCGCGATTAATCTTTTATGAGGTTAATCGGTAAACTTTTGCGTAAACAATGGGAAGTAAAACATTCAAAGCCTTCACAACGCAGAGCTTGATGAGAAAGATCTTTAGGTGAATTTTACCCTAAAGTAAACTATAGGAACGAAATTTGTAAATTCAAACAATTTTAGAAGGTTAGACGTGGCTCGGCCACACCAACGCCGTTCGAGTGTCTCTTTAGCGCAGCAGAGACTATTGTGAACAATCTAGGGAGGTCGCTCTTGCAGTAGAATATCAACGAACCTCTTTGCCTCAAGCAGCTGAAGTAATAATCTGTGAGTACGAGTGTCTTGGAACTGTTGTCAACTGCTCATTGAGGTTGATACGAAATCAAATTTTATATTGCGCCGCTTGTCACATATTCAACAAAAGCACATACAAGAAAGATATTTTTTATATATATAATACATGGAAATGAACCAGACCGATTAATCGATTAATTAACCGATTAAAAAATGGCTATTAATCGGGTTAAAAGTTTTAATCGACGCTCAGCCCTATGCATAACCACGTTCCATACCATACATTCTCTTTCTGACATGGTTGAATACGAACGAAAGGCTCGGCATGCTGCGGCTCAGCGTCTACGCAGACTAGCACCACCAGAGCTTCGCCCCAATGAACGTCATTCACCACGTGGAGATGCGGTCATTTTTTTATTAATCAGCGCGAATGCCGTAATTCTAGTCCAGGTGCCCTAAACGCATATATTCCACGCATTGTAATTTGCACCGATTATACGTTTTGCAAAAATTGCTTCCACACGGTGTAGCGGTACCGGTACGTAACTTACGTTCGCCCTCTGGGGGAAACAAAAATACGACCTCATCATTTACTGCGTTCGAACATTTTCAACCTTGGACGTGATAATACGGCATTCCCTCCAACGCAGAGGTCGAGGATACGGAGAAGCTCCTGTTTTCGCTCGCACTCTGATAATAACAACACGTATACCATCCCGGGGAAGGTGCATGGTCTGGATGAAATGCAGTCAGTTCCTGCGTTGAAAACAGCAAATCGCAATAACCACACATAAATGGCTGCACCTCATTCTTTGTCATTTTGAATGTCCACCACCAAAGCCAACGGTGCAAGCGAGCTTTGACGTCTGTCGATCCACAAAGCAGACGACGAACGGATCACGTGACATATTTACTCGATTTCATCCAACGTTACCCCCCGATCGAGGAGGATAGCCTGAGTATTTACTCCGTTGTAAACAACCCGCTTCTGGAACGTGAGTTCTGACGTCATCGAGAAAGCTCGAGTAAGTTTTGAAGCGCCACGGTACGAAACCTTTACTGTGGAGTCGGATCGAGTAAGTTTTGGACCATAGCCTCCTAGCAAATGTGACCCTAGCGACTCGTTTCGAATGCCAAGGTTTGAGAACATGACGCTGCCGGGATCAAAACACAATTGAGAAAAACACACTTTCTAACGTTCACCTATGCCTAATTTCGTCAAAACTAAAAATTACATTGTTGGCGCTTGTAACATCAATTTCAGTAAAACATGCTTGTTGGCAAGAAAATAATCCCTTTTCTGGCTGATAGGTATTTTTCACTGATTTAAATCGCGCAGGCGTTCACAATATCATTTCTTGTTTTGACGATATTAGGCTTCGGTGCACGCAACCTCATAGCGAAATTTCATTTTTCCTCAATTAACTTGTAATCTTAGCACGTCGCCTTTAAAACTTTCGCGTTCCATTCCAACCGCTTCACTACCCAAAAGGGTCTGAGCTTTCTATTCTTCGACGCATAGTTTTTTCATCCGGGCCGAAAAACACGGTTCTGTTTTTCGGGAACTCCCTGTATAACCAACACGCTGCTTGCAAACAAGCCTGAGTTTGCCCACACCAGGTATGGGCACTATGGGTGCGCAGAAACCTGACTGGCCAGAAGTGAAGCGTCTCCGCCGTGCCGACAGCAGCGCCTCCGCGTTGGTTCATACACTGCAGGAAATGCGTCAGCTGCCCTGCCAAGGTTCGAAGCACCAGCCTGGCGTAGAATACGTGCTGACGTCTACAGAAACATTCACTCCGTATTGTTATCAACGTTGCAGGACACTGCAGAACTCGCTTGTATGCGAGTCAATACACTAAGGAATCTTGCTTGGCTACTTTCCCGTAAAGCGTCCACGAAAGTCAATTGTTGCAATCAACGAATGAGCTAGACGAATGACGAGGCTGTGGACGTTTAGGTCTAAAAGAAGAACCTGCGTTGTGACACTGAACACATGTTTATGTTATCTTCAATGCAGCAGCGCAGACTGATTTTCTAGGTGTAAACAGATTTTCAGCCTCGTTAATCATCGAACCGCGTACATTACAGCGATTGACACTCTGAAATGTTTGATGGAAAAGTACAGGGTGTCTCCGAAAACATTTACAGAGTTTTTCTCACCGCAAAAGTAAACTACGCATCGCCGAAGGATCATTCTCCGCCCAAAGGTAGCGCTAGAGGTCCGAACCAGACGCTAAAGTTTAAATGCGAACCGATATTATATTCAAAAGTTATAAATTATTGCCTGAAAATGTCAATGTAACAATGGTGGCCTAAGGAGTTCTCGATTACATGGTGCTCTATGGCGCCAGGAACCGAAAACATGCAAAAATGGGCCCCATTTTCCGATAAAATGTTTAAAAACTCACTGATAACTCCTGAACAAAATATCGGTTCGTCCTGAAACTTTGGCATCTCGTTCGGACCTCTAGGGCTACCTTTGGGCGGAGAATGAGCGTACGGCCTTCCATATTTTCTTTAAAAAAAAAAATCCTTGGGGATTTTGTTTTCGGAACGTCCTGTAGGCGTACTGGATTTCTTAAACGGGTCATGAAACGATATCGGGTAGGAATGTTCATGGCTTTGCAAAGGCGTACTAGTTCTAGTCTCGCCGAACTATACTCGCACGAATCGCAACTGATTCAAAAGCTTTTTTTGACGCGATGAAATTGCAAGAATAAACGGAGACTATTTCTTCCAGTCTTGCTTCAAAGTACTAGCTAGCTCAACTTTCTACGTTATTTCAGTCTTGGCTTCGCAAAGCTTGATGACCTAATTTGTGGGAGCGACGGTCTGCCACCACGCCCAGGGGCCGCTATCGACCGCCCAAAAAGGACAGTCCAAAGCGCACAACAGCGCATGAGGAATAGGCGCGAGAGCCTGTAAAAGGAGGACACGCCCATAGAACAGGGGGAGGCGGACTGAGGTCACTGAGGCGTGTAGCTTGACCGCTACGGCAATGTTATACTTTAATACTAACAACCCATTCCTGTTACTCTAATAAATGTAGTTTCTTGTTTTGGAAACCCCGGCTTCGTGTTGTTCCTCCCGGATGGACATGCAGCAAGGCAACCCTACCACATGGTGCCGAACGTACTTTTGTTGCCCTTCTGGCGGAGCGACACGGGGCTGCGCTTGTTCTCTCGGTAAGTGTTTTTTCAACTTCGGTGTTTCTCTTCGAGGTAGTGCTTGTATTCGCAACAGCGCGATTGCTTGTTGAATTGCAGCCTCGAAGCATTACTTAGTCACGCGGGTGACGCTTTGGGGGTGTGTTTATCTTTCTCGAGTCCTGTTACCGTCTGTTGCCGCACGCGATTTTCTTGTCTGCTTGGCGTTTCTGTTCTTTCCCGCCATGTCTCCCAACCAACGGTCCGAAACGAAGAATGGCGAGAAACCTGGAGCAAGCATTGCCCCCGGAGCAGGCTCGGCGGATGCGGAAGCCGATATGCTACTGAAGGTGGCAGCCATGTGTGATGCGGTCACAGATCGTCTCACCGTGCAGCAGTCACGTGAGCCGGAGCTGCGTCCCCAGCTGATGGTGCCTGTCTACGTAGGCTACAACGATGCTTAATCAATCGCCGACTTCCTGGGTGAGCTCGACGTCTACAAAGCCACCTCAGGCGCCTCGGAATCCCTCGGGATAAGCCGAATACTCCCACTCGCTGTACAGTCTAGCGCTGCGTGCTGGTTAAGGCTGCCACCTACATTCACCAGCCCAGCGGAGTTCGAGCGGCAATTCAGAGCAGAGTTCCTGCCACCTGGTTACGAGTTAGAAATCTTAAGAGAACTCGAGTCCCGAACGCAACATCCGAACGAAAGCTCGGGTCCAAACGAAAGCTTGGTGTTCACGCATTACAGGATCTCGCACGAAGAGCGCAACCTAATGCCTTGGAGTCGGAGAGTATAGCTCGGGTTCTCGGACAATGTCACCCAAAGTACCCCGTGTGCCTACACGGCCGCACCTTTGAGACCATTGAAGAGCTAGCCCGGCATTCCCGCAGCACAGAGGAAATCTTCCTTGCTCAGAAAAACTATCTTCCACCGCCTTCGACCGTAAACACTCACGAACCCGCACGTGCTTGGCAGGGCCCCGAGGCAATTCCGGCGCCAAGACCTCCACGGGACGGGCACAGAATGCCCAATCAAAGCAGCCAGAGGCGCTCCAGTTTGGTTCAACCCTTACAAAAATCTGTAGTTAAATTCTTTTGAATTTTTGTTGAAAATTTTCTGGAGTCCTATTGAATTTCTTTTTAAACTTTTTTGATTTTTCTTAGACTTTGTTTTGACAACTTATTTAACTCCTAGTTAAAATTGGCCACTTAATTTTTTTAGAATTCCTTCTTACATACATTCTTTTGAATTCCTTCTTACATAAATTTTGTTGAATTCCTTTTGACAAAACCGCAGATTAACGTTTAAAAAAAACACTAAATTTTTTAATATATTTTTTTAATTTCGTTAGGAAATCGTGACTTTTTGATACATACACATCCCACAAATAAGCAATGTAAACAAACACAAACACCATCAAGCACTCAACACCAGAAACACAGTCCTGTTGACAGCACCAGAGCCTTATATAGCCTACATATTTAAGGTAATCATTTGGCCGGTGACCACCTCAGCACTTACAAAGTTTTTCAAGTCTCCGATCTCCTTCTCGAAAGTCTGTCAAAGAAAAGACAGTGTTTCGAAGTTCGTGGACTCTATCTCTTACTAAAAAGCATTGGTACAACTAATAATAATTTCGTGTAGTCGCTAAAACAACATCCACAAAAACGGCTCATAGAACAAATGTTTATCGCTTCTCTGAATAGCACCACTCGGGACGAAGCCAGTCAAGGCGGTTGCTCCACTTTAATATAGTTATTTTGCTCTTCTTTACTAGTTGAATAGGGTCAATAATGCAACGATTGTCATTTACAAAGTGAGAACGGCAGGGCGTGTTTTTCGAAAGCCTGCCCTCCAGCACGCGCCCCATGCCTTCCGTCGTGCTTTGACTGCGCAGTCGAGCTCGAGGGGCGCGAGACGTCGAAGAGTTGTCAAGGATAGAAGGCTCGCGCTGGAGGCAGGAGAACGGAAGCTCCTCCCTATGGTTCTCAACTTGTCAGAGACTATTGAGAAACTTAGTGACTTTTGACATTGAGTCAAGATGTATTATGTTCAATAAAAAGTCAACAGAAAGTCTGTAGCCTTTCTTTTGACACTGGCTACAGAAAGTCAACTGAATAATTTAAACACGAAGTAAATAGAACGTCTGCAGTATTTCTGATAACACATTCAACAGGAAGTCAACAGAAAAAAGATCCAACGTAGTGTAATAGAAAGTCAATAGAAAATCATAAAAAAAGTTTCAACACAAAATCAACAAACTTTTTGTTGACCATGTCAACAGGAAGTCAGTCAAAATAAAGTAATCGAAGTGAACAAGAAGTCAACACATTTTCAATAAAAAGTAGAAAAAAAAACATCCGTCATATCGGACCCCGCACACAACCGCAGACCAAATAAAATAATAAAAAAATGTCTCTTTATAAAATATTATAAAGAAATAATGTCAATAGGTTTTATTTTTCATTTTTTAGAAAATACGCTACAAAAAACGTTGTTACAACTTCTTTTTTATTTTTTTATCAATAAGTCTTCAAAACAAAATCTATTGTTTTTCCTTTTGAATTTTTTTAGAAAATAACTACAGAAAAACGTCTTTACAAGTTCTTTTTAATTTTTTTATAAATAAGTCTACAAAACAAAATCTATTGTTTTTCCTTTTGAATTTTTTTAGAAAATATCCTATAGAAAAACGTCTTTACAAGTTCTTTTTAATTTTTTTATAAATAAGTCTACAAAAAAATTCAATATTTTTTCTTTTGAAAGTTTTTTGACAATAGTCAAAACAAAGTGCGTTTATAAAGGAATTCAGTAGGATCGCGGAAAGTCAATAAGAAGTCTAAAAAAATTAAAAAGAATGTTGAGACCCGTTTTTGTAAGGGAATGCGGGGCCTCAGGAGGCCCCGCATTGAAACGCCATGTGCAGGGGACTTTAACAAGTATTCGAACCAATGCCACAACTGTGGACAGCGCGGCCACTTCCAAAAAAAGTTCCCAAATACAAACCCGAGGCAGAACGAAACAAATGGCGGAAGGGATGCATGTGAGCGGAGGGATTGTGGAAATCCGGCCAACCCTCGCGCGCCTATGGGCCGTGAGACTCGGGGTGGTCACGTGGCAACCCAATCGGGAAACTACTACGGCCGGCGCCGATGAGCCCCACTGCAGAGCCGCCGATGGCCACTCTCACAGCCGGGATCACGCACGCAGCGTCACTTGTTCCATCGGTATGTCAAATTCAGCATAACAGCGAAATGATCGAGCCACGCATGACCATCACTTTGCTCGGTTTTCCTTTTGCCGCGCTTTTGGGTACCGGGGCTGCTATCTCGCTTATAGGAGACGCTTCCTATGAACTGTGCAAAAATAAGAAAATAACCTTTCGTTCGGCAGACACGCGTCTGCGGTTAGCCTCTGGTCCAACAATATCGGCGGGCGGAGCCGTAAGGCTTAAAATTTCATTTAATGGGAAGCGGCGTCAGCGCTTTCTGTATCTCCCTGGACTCGCCGTACCCGTGATCTGAGGTCGAAATTTTATTGCAGGCGTAAGCATGGCGCTCGACTTCCCTGGTGGCGGCTACCGTCTGGGAAACCAGGCTGACATGACTCCGTTCACCGGACAAGAGAACATCACTGGCCCAAGCCTCCCAGCCCACTTCACAACACCTGCAGCTGCCCTACCATCCGGAATCTCGGATACTCTGCAGAAGTGTCCTGGCACAGACCTACAAGAGACAGCTGGGGGACGTCCTGCGGCCGTTCTCTCCAATGTTCAGGGAGCGACCAGGAAAGGGGGACATCCTGCTGTGGCGGATCGAAATCGGTAACGCACCGCCTTGGAGGTGCAATTTACGCCCCATCAGCATGCACAAAAGAGAGCTCCTGGTCGTGGCCCTTCAGGAGATGCTGGACACTGGTGCAGTACGTGAGTCGATGAGTCCTTTGGCATTTCCTGTCGTTCACTTTCTGAAAAAAGATGGAACTGCCAGACTCTGCATAGATTACAGACGGCTTAACGAAGTTTTAGTACGGGACAGTTATCCTTTCCCAGCATGTCCTCTATACTGTACGCGCTCGGTAACGCGACGGTGTTCACCACGTTGGATTGCAGCCGTGAATTGCTTCAGATCAAGGTGCATCCGTTATTCGTGCAGAAATTTGCCTTCATTTGCCACAAAGGGCTTGACGAGTTCACCCGCTTGAAATTTGGCTTGTCCAACTCGCCAGCGAGCTTTCAGCGCTTGATGGACGTTGTGCTCGGAAACGCAAAGTACGAGTTCGCGATGGCATACATGCATGATGTTGTTTTCTCGCGTACATTCGAGGAGCATCTCGAACATTTGACTATCGTGCTTGAGCGGTTGCGGAACGCGGGCGTAATAGTCAATCCGGGGAAGGTTCAATGGGCCGAGCCCAAAATTAACCTTCTCGGATTTGTTGTCGACAGCGGCACGCTCCGTCTCAACGAAGAAAAAATGCTCGCAGTTTTTCTTCGTTGGAACGGAGCGTGCCGCTGAGTACCCGTGCCCCCATGACGTGAAAAGTTTACAGCGATATCTCGAAATGATTGCGTTCTATAAGGATTTCATTCCTTACTACTCCGAGATTTCTCAGCCGCTTAATCACCTTCTTCGAAAAGGCGTCAAATGGTGTTAGAGCGAACAGCAACAAAGCGCGTTCATAGCCTTATCAAAGGCATTTACAGAAAACGAGTGTCTCTACCTTCCGAACCTAAACCAACCATTCGTTTTGCAGACAGATGCAAGCGATTGCGGCTTCGGAGCGGTTCTATTGCAGGAACATGTCAGTTTACTGCGGCCAGTTGCTTTCGCAAGTCAGACCCTCAATTCCGCACAGCGTAACAACAGTGATGCAGAAAGAGATTGCTAAGCCATAGTGTATGCGTTAAAGCGATTTGACATGTATTTGGATGGCGGAAACATTCCAAATTGAATGTGAGCACTTAGCGTTGTCATGGCTGAAAAGACTTAAGAAACCCGCTGGCCGCCTCGCTCGTTGGGCACTTATGCTACCACAATACTAATACGCTATTATATACATTTTGGGATTTACATACCAAACTGCTGATACACTTTCCCGCGCCCCCTTTTCTGAGGAGCACGTGCAGGAAGTTAAAGGTCTGGTTGCAGACGTTATATACAGCACAAGAATTACCTGACTCACGGTGGGGAACATTGGTCTCATGAAAGGATCTTCTCAAGGCCCCGCACGACGATGGGTTGTGTCAACAAGTCACAGCCTGGCTGGCAGCGTCCAGCCCAGTCAACAACAAGGGTGATGAACAGTTCGACTCTTACTTACTGAGCACTGAAGGACTCCTGTTGCGCTACATCCCTGCGTTTCGAACAATGATACCTCGGAAGTTACGCAAGTCCTTCATCAGATACATGCACAGCTCTGCCCTAGCCTGACACAGCAGTGGGAGCAAAACTTAAGGCTTTGTTATACTCCGACGTAACGCGCGCGCAAGCGAACGCTGGCCGAAGTCGGCTTCGTTACGTCAGTCACGCCGCGCGCGACAAAAAATCACCCTCTTTATACTCCGGCGGCCCTCGCGGCTCCCGCGGCGCGCGTCGGTGTGCCGCCGGCGCGGCGCATGCGCAGACTCTGACTGCGAGGGCACGTTTCCTGCGAGAGTGCGCCACTTCCGGTTCCTTTTCGTTTCGAATAGCAGACGAAAATCCTCGCGCTTCTTGAGCGCCAAGTTCGAGCGATGGCGTGGACGTACCTTGCACGACGAAAACTCGCGATTGCACCAACGTTACTAGAGGGGCTCAGTTTGGAAACTGAGGCAGCCTCTGCCGGGGTAGCGCGGTCCGCTGCGGTAGCGGGCGAAGCGGTGGCGCTGCTGTCGACGCACGATCGGCTTTTCCGCGTCGTCTGCTGCACCTGCATGTTCCTGCGGACTCCGCTGTGAACCTTTCGCTAGCGTATCGGTCTAGTAATAATAAATTCATCTCAAATTGTATAATTTTTGACGAGAGGCCTCGCAAGCGGAATGCTTTTTTTGGCAATACTATTCAAAAAAGGTAAAGCGAGAATTAACAATATTCAACGTTAGGAGTTTTGCTGCACCGCTCTTGGTAGCGGAAATGCGTGCTGCACGTTCGAAGCACGCTTTGAAGCACGAACCCGGAGCGAAAGTGGGCCTTCGAAAACAAATTATTAAAAGTTTAATATCAGCACATCGCAGTTTTTGCACCGCTCTTGGTAGAGGAAGCGCGTGCTGCACCTTCTAATCATGCTTCGAAGCACGGGCCGGGACCGACAGCGGTCTTTCGAAAACGATCTACTGAGTAGCTCAACGTACGGCACCACGCTCTAAAAATTGAACCTTCAAATAAAAAGGCTGCCTACGTTCACTTTGATTTTTTTTAATATGTTTGTCTTTGTAAATAAAGGTCGGTAGTGTAAACAATTCTTTGATATTCTCTTGCCCTGGTTGTGGAACTCTGCAACGTGCGCACCTAAAAAAGTTTGTTGGTGACCGCAACATTTGTTCTGCTTTCAAGTGTATGCTTAGGCATTCTTGCAACTTACACTGGCCATACGAGATTTCCACCGGGGACCTGGAGAGATATCTAAACAGCAGAAAGCTCTTAATACTGTACCTTTGTGCTTTGTTTTAGTCACTGTAATAATGCTGAATTCAATCCAATGACTACTTAGAATCCAGGCCCCTTTCAAGTACTCCCACAACAATTTTAATAAACTAACAAATACAAGTATTTTGCGATTGTGGGAAATGAATGCTGGCGAATATCGCTACAGAACAAAGAACATACACAATATAGTTGGTACCTTAGACTGCCTGATTGACGTACAGGCCTGCCTGATTGACGTACAGGCCTGCCTGACAGTGATGTCACACCACTGGTAAGTGTGGAAAAGTTTTTTTCAGTGGCTACGTAAATTTAAAGAAACAAAATAACATAAAAGGAAGAGGGAAGCACACATATTCAGAAAATGTAGTTAATCTGGGTGGCTAAAAGAAACTGCAGACTACCCCTTTAAAGGATCTTGGCCTTCTTCCTGGCGGTAGTAACGTTTCCCGAAACACTAAGATTCTTACATGTGTCCTTAGCAAAGAAGAGAATGCGCAAAATGACATATGACCGAAGGAGCTCAACAGTAGACATATCACTGTGGGCACTGCTCCCTAGCCTTGCGATTGCACAACCCTCTAGGGCGTCGAGGAGGTTCCACATTATGTCCCCACATAGGTCGTCAGCCGTCAGTGCGGAAGCAATCTTGCCCTCGACACTCTTGAACATTGCGAACATTCTGCGCGATGGGTATTTTAGGCTTCCTGCCCTGAATTCCCTCGCGAGCGTGAGGTAGGCCTCTCAACATTCGTTTCACTCTCCCTGAATGTCATTCATGCAGGGCTCACACTTCGTGTGCTTGCCAATTGAGCGCACTAAGTAGCCACACAGGTAATAAATAACACAATCTTAAGCCGATGTGTCAGTGTAAACATGATCGTGCATGTGGTCATGGTGTGGTGTTTGATGGGCAGAAATACAAATCTGCAAGAGCTTACTCCGAAGGCAAGCTTCGAGCCTTTCATGTCCTGTTTTAACTTCTTTTTTCTTGGCTCTCATTGTTGAACAGTTGTTGGCTCTCTCATGACGTTCCCAGTCACACAGGCTTTGATGGGCGTGTAGAGGTTCAAGAGGCAATAGATATGCGAGACGCTCACAACAGTTGGGTGGTCTTCATCACCCCCGAAGGTCGTGACCACCCCGAAGAAGCGCTAGAAAGAACAAAATTAGTTGTTACTTCCCCTTAAACCAATTTCTATATAAGAAAGGGTTGCGTATGAGTGCGGCATGTTGATTCATGGGAATGGATTACTTCTAGGGGATCTTGGTTTTGTTTTCCAGTGAGCACATAGTCTGCTCCGGAGTTGAGGATGTCCGACGTCAGGTCTCCAACTGAAGCAAGGGTGCCGCGCAGAGACTCCATTGTAAGCTGTGATGCGAACATGACGGTTCCTCTGGAGATACTGTGCTACGTGAGGTTTACTAGATCCAAAAAGTCTGTGATCATCTGCAAGAAATAATGTATGCTGCTAGAGCACTCCCTGAGTGTAAAAGATTACCCAGAAAGTCAGGTTTTATGTCTATAATGTGTTATCTTACCCTGATTTCCTCTGAATCTCCTTTTATGCCATGTTGAGGCAGCTTGACATTTACCGCATCAAACAGGTTGTTTATGAGAACAGTGAACTGAACTGTGCCCTCACAGTCCTCCAGGCCGGGGCTCTTCAGTCGGTTGTAGACCCTCATGCCAACAGCGGTGCTGCGACTGAAAAGCTGTAAGTAGAAAACAGTTTTCCTTAGAACGCCGTAGTCTTTTGTGGCATTTGTAAAAAGCTTAATGATCTAACAATTACCTGGACAGCCAACCTCACATTCACCTTTCTTAGGTTATCGGGGTGTACATGTTCCTCCGTCAGTTTCGGCACCACTCGAATCTGCTCCTCGCAATCAGCCTTGTACAGGACCCTGTAGTGGTCTAAGTTTATCTTGTGTTGCCCGATCTGGAAAATTAAAAATACTATGCGAACAAATTAACTCAATGAATCCCCTGGAAATTAATAAACCTTTGAAAAGGAAACAGAGTTAAGCTGCATTCAACTCACCATGCCATATTTGTGACGCAAGAGGTGATTCCGGACGCATTTAATGATGCGAGGGACATCGCACAAGAAGTATAGGCTCAGGTTAGGATCACGCGGATGTTCCACCTTGTGCTCGGAATCTTGCAGTTTTCCCGAAACACCGAAGCATGACCACATCGACTTGTTGGTTGTAGCACCATCACTTATGACAGCTACTACTATAACTTTGTGCTTTCCCAGTTCTATGATCGCCTGGAGTACAAGGTTTGCAAGGACTATACCAGGTGCGGCATTCTTTGCGACAAAACTAGCAATGGGCTGTACCCAGCTGTGGCAAAGTGGCACAAACATTAGAACCAAGGCATGGTCAGCGGCAGTTCCGGAACAGACGCCGTCTCCGTAATCAACGAGGCCATTAAGTTTGTAGGGGCCTGGATTGAAAGAAACGGCTCTCCGCACCTTCATCTCATCCAACATCAGTATGCCGTAGCACTGGTGCCCAGTTTTACCCACAAAGAAAGTTTCAATGCTGGATAAGGCCACCATGTTGAAGCCAAATTGGCGGGGGACCCCTTTAATGATTTGCCTTTGTCTCGATGTAGTCGGAAGAGGGAGTAGATCTATTGCAGTCATTAGCCTATATGCCTTCGGACTCGAAATCCTCAAGAGGAGACACGTCATCATCCACTTAGTTTCATACCGCCTCCCACGTGCGGATTTCACTGAGGCAGCCTTGACTGCTGTTCGAAAAGCAACTTGTTGTGAGCATGGCAACACAGAAATGGCAGCTTCGATCTTGTCGTCTGACATTTCAGAAAGCTGACGCTTTAGATTCCGCATTTCCCTTCGTGCTTTTTCACGAAAAGCTGTAGCCCGGATGGCTTTCCTTCAGAGGTTTTTTACGAGTACACAAGGCTTCCTTTGAGAGGTTGTTGGTTTCGAAGAGTTTCTTTTTTCTCTTTCGCAGAGGACCTTTCGTGTGAGGCGGCACTCTCGGCATGTAGTCAGTTCTGAAAGCACTAGGCACGTCTTTCTGCGCCACATATCCCCGTCCCGGACAGCTGTTTTTGAGGTTGGGACAGTTGGAAACTTTTCACAGGGGCATCCAGCACAAACCTTGAGGGAGTCAACATAGCTCAAAAACACTCTTAATATTTCGAGAGTTGTCAACCGAAGTTGAACATCCGTCGAACTTGGACTCCTGTAGCTTGCCTCTGGTACCAGCTTTCCCCCTACACTGACAACTAGAGGAAGGTCCTTTCTGAACGTGACCGCCCTCATCACCGAAACAACGCATTGATTCTCCACAAGCTTGAAGAAAATCCTGTGGTTGTCGGACGTCCTTTGAAAGGACCATCCTTCAACTGGCGATTGGGTTGCATCGATTCCGGAAAAGACGTCGAAAACGTAGGTGGGCCTGCTCGCAAGGTAGACGCCATCGTCTTCTGCCTCATCTGCATTGGTCACTTCATGGGTCACACAACTGGCTCAAGTCTGAGCAAAGCTGCGATCGGCGCGGGGCTTTCGTTTGACCCTCTTCATTGTTGTTTCGAAAGATACGCGAGGACATTCGGAAACAGACGTGGCACGGCACCTTTCTTCAATGACCATTGGCCCCTGGGGATCAGAACCGTCTGCCCATTAATCTTGAGCGAGTAATGACGATCAATGTCGTCCGGCTGGAAGTGCAAATTGCACACATAGCTTTTTGGTGTGTGCGTGAACTTTTTTCGAGGGATTGCGTTTTGCCATACCTTCAGGCGCCCAGCATCTTTCGGAGCGGTAAAGAAATGACGCTTTTCGTCACTTTTCGAAGCACAGCATGTCGGCATTCTTCCTCATTGATTGATGAGCACCAGAAAAAGACTCGAAGAGCTAACATCCAACTAAGACACGAGGACGACGAGCACACGAGCGAAGAAACAAGCATCAGCAGCGAGCGGCGCCGAGCCGAGCGTAGATCGTACTGGGACTACAGCGCCCTCTCTCGTGCGCGCTACGAAATGGGACGGCGTCGGGAAAGCGAGTTTCCTAACTGAGCTGCTCTAGTAACGTTGGCTTTCACTGTCGGTGCACCGCCTGCGCCGGAAGTCAATGTACATACGCTACATCCTTGACAAGCGCACGGCCTACGATACTCAAGATTCCTCGTGTCGTAGACACACAGGTGAGGACGAATTCCCTCGATCAGCTTCTCGACCGAGTGAGCCCGATTCTTCAAACACGACTCCACACGGAGCGGTGCTCCGTCGTCTGCTATTGTTCGTATTCACCGCGCTTCCCGCGCGAGGGCTGCCTGGAGCCAGCGCGTGATGCATCCTGGTCCGGCGTCATTTGCGCGGCCGGCGCGGAATACGAGCGTTTCGCCGCAGTAAGGTTGCAACGCCTATTGGCTGATAGAAAAAGCAAGAACAAGCAAAACAACACAAACCGGAAGTGACTAAGTTTTTGTTTTGTTTGTTTTTGCTTTTTTCAATTTTATTTTTTTGTGTGCGTACGTATATTTTTGTTTTGTGTTGACTTTTTGTTCCTCCAAGTGTTTGTTGGGCGCTTTTCGGAGCGGTCGCGTCGGTTCCAGCGGTCTTTCTTGTTTTATACGTTGTCGTGCTATGTGCCGCGGTATTGCCGAGTGGAGTTGGTCGTGATATTCAATGTTTGGGAACTGGTCGTGATATTCAATGTTTGGGAACGAGCGTCGGACAGTGAAGTCCACAGCGCACTCATGCAAGCTAGCAGGCCCCGTCTCGCCACATCGAGGCCCGTGGGACGCTTGTTCGGAACGTAAAAGGTGAGTGCAATTTACGTACTGGTGGCGTTCGATCGTCGATTCAACACCGCTGTGGTGGAATTTGATAGCGCTAGGCTACCTCACGTAGCGTCGGGGACAAAGAAGAAGGTAATATAGATAATCAACGGGAGTGGCATGTGGCCTCCGGGTGCCGCCTGCGCCGCATTTGCATTCAGTAATCGCACTTAAAGAAGTACCAAACGCGTTGGGAATGTCAGCTTTCCACGAGCTCGTGCAGTCACAAAACCGTTCTGTCGAACGACGGGATTTACGAACAGCTCAGGCTTCGCGAATGGCCCTCCCGGCGCGTCGAATTTGTGGCGGGTAATAATGTCACTGTTCATAGTGGTAGGCCTCCGATGGTGTTTTCTGCACAAATACTGTATTCTGCCTCGTGGTAAATTCACACCTGCAGCAGAACTGCTAAGCGATTCTGCTACAGGTAATCGCGAAGAGTTGTGCTCTTCCATAATGTGCATGTTAAAGTGATAACAGATAAGTGCCCCTCTGTTCTACTTCTCCTTTGGTATTCAACTGGTTGTATTTTCTACTACATTTTGTTCAGAGAGCCACTGCGAGACAGGCAATATTGATGTATACTATCCAAAATAATGCTTGAGCATGAGACGAGAGGACAGAAATACTTCTATATGTGCCTGCTTTTTGTGTTTTCGCAGGACAAGGTAACAGGAATACTTCTTTGTGTGCCTGCTTTTTATGTTTTTGGAATTCACCGGCTAGACCACTCTTCTCGTGGTTATTGTTTTGTTGGGTGTAAATTTTCCACCCCAGGTGTCCGATGCTTGTGGCTGATGGCTTCTACCTACGTGCATCAAACAGCGGGCCTGCACCTTCGCCGAGACAGCAATAAAACAGTTCTGGGTAACTGCAGCGACTGGGCCACCGATGCCGTTTCACTTCCCGCACTGCACTCCGCGTGGGTCAAAGGGCCAGCGCAGGCCTTTTATGGCTCGTCGCCAGCCATAGTGATTACGGCTTGGAGTCACGTCATGTAACGTCAGTGGGGGGGGGGGGGGGGGGGGGGGACATTGCTGGGGCTATGACCGGTGGTTGGCGATCACAGACCACCAAGCACCATTGCACTATTCCTGGATGAACTAGCCGCTCTTGAGGAAGAACAGGGTGCTTTGGGAAGAGCTATGGTGTCCGCTTTTTCACTAGTTCTAGCTGTCGCCACAGACATTTTGTCGAAAGGAGCAACATCTATGAATGAGTAGACGGCGCTGAATGGCCGCAAGGGGCCTCGCTTAAGACCGAGGGGGTCAAGATAGTCCCGTTTCAACACAGGTAACTCTTGGGGTATTGTACAACACAGGAAATAAAGGCCCACCAACCACATGGCTCCTACCGCCCTGTCAGCGTAGGGGTGAACGGAGCGTAGGGACGGCAGAGTATGGGGTCTGCTGAGTGCTTCTGGCGTAGCAGCTCGGCAGTGGTGAGTTACTAGAGCAAAGAATGCAATACTGCACTTTACTCTGAATGCTGCGAGCCATCGGAGGCAATCCAGTGTCAAAAGTGTGTCACGTGGCCTGTCCGTTGGGCGCAACGACACGTGGAGCACAGTGTTATCTGGCAGCGACAAAGAGTCGGGTTGGCTCCGGTGGCTCATATCGTCGGCTGCGGTACAACACAAGGTGAAACGGAGTAGAATGTGATGGCATGTCGCATCACAGGCGCCCCAGGGCGGGCGAGGAGAAACCTCCTCGCCCATCGATATATTGACAGGGGACCGGGGGTAGAAGGGCCTCTGGGGACTGGGCGGTGCCGAGAACAGGCAAGTCTGTGCGACCGGATTTCGGGTAATCGTGGGAGACGAGGCCTGGCGGCCCTCTTTGTGTTTAGCTTTGGCTTCACGTGCGAGTGCGAATATCGGTGTAATGTCGCATGTCTTTGCAGCTTAGATTGAGTGTTTTTGAGCATTGTGTTTTAGGAACAAATAAAGGGAGCAGAATTCTCGCTCCCGTGAAAGAACCAGGCTGGACTCTGTTTGCTTGACGGACCACGTGGGATCTGGTGTATCGGCGGCAGTACGCGATTTCCTACGATGTGTCCTTTAAGTTTCATATATTTCAGTCTTGCATTTTAACCAGTATTGTATGGCTTGTTGACACCATTGTTTAACATGTTATTTTTTCCTATGGTTGCATTTACAATTGCACTGTGTAATGCCCCTGGCTCCGAGGGTAAAATAAAGGAATAGAAACAAACCGATTACGATCTCCTCTTTCTGGATATGTACTGTATAGAGTGAGCACAGGCCCTGGACAAGCGTAAGTCCATTGCCACAGACTGAATGCCAGCAGAGCTGCCGATCTTCGCTTGTGTTTTGTCCCACGGTGGTGCACATTAGAGCACTGTGTGGGCCTACTTTTCGAGGCCACTCCCGGGCCTCCTGGCAACCCGTTCTGTTCGTCCTGACAACAAAGTGCGCTTAGCATACAAAAACCACTGTTACACTTGTTTGGACAAGATTGCAGCTTTAGCGGGCTGCTCGACTGCCATGTTGTGACAGCATCTTTTGAAAACGAGTTTCTTACGTAGGCTGCACGCAATTAGAGGGCTGGGAGGCATATTGAATCACATTTGTCCAATCTGTCTGCCAGAATGTGTGAAAGTAGAAAAGATAGCCCATCGCTCTTGGTAGAACAGCTCAACCTTGACCAAGGTTTACGGTAGGCCTGCGCAGTGCTCTAGATAGAACACATCTAATTTCTATCTCTTTTATCACAGCGTGGAGCTAAAAACTAGTGTGCCCTGCCAGCTGGTGACGGTGTGGTGACCATAGCTGGATGCCGGTACTTTGCTTGGCAGGACTTAACCGAGAAAAAGTTTTCGCCTTTTGCCAAGTTTCACTGAGGCACAGTATAGTTTGCTGCCTGATGCAATCGTAGAGCATGTATCCACCACTTAGAGCTACGTGAGACTGGTTTGATCAAAATAAGAATTATATATTGTCCTTTCAGAAATACAAAGTAGTAAACTTTATAACTTGCCATATACTTCTTTTCTTCTTTTAAGCTTTCTTTTTTGCAAACAACACCAACAGCCGGCATTGAATTAAAGTATGCCTAAAGTCGGGAAGCCTGCTTTTTTTCTCTGCTCTCTCTTCGGACCACCGGTATGCCGATAGTGCAAATAGTCGTAACCTGTTATAAAATAAGGTTTGTAAGTTGTGCGCATAATGATGGCATGCAGTTAGGTAATAAAAATAAGTGTCAGACGACACTTCACAAAGCAGAACAAAAAATTGCAATAAAATGCAGCAAAAAACAAAAGAAAACATTATGCCTTTGCCTAGAAGCGGAGGGGAGAGAGGAGCGACAATTTGAAGCCACTTTATGGTCGCTGTGTCATGTGATTCCAAGATGGCAGCGCCTATGCAACGGAGGGTGAAAAGATCTAGAATTTTAGAAGTAAATTGAAGGGATGGCATGAAACCATTGGGGCAGGGGTCTGCTCTGCTAGCTCGGATGCGACGGGGGCTCACCATCACTCTGATACAATCACTGTACCAAAGTGCTTGCCCTATTGTGCTGCACTCTACTTCATCAAAATAGAGAATTCGCACCACGGATGTGCTGAAAAATATATTTCCTCAATGCTCAAACTATTTGCTAAGGCTTCGTTATATTTTACTGTCTTATAGCAGATAGTTTTGGTTATTGCTTGATTTACTGAAGGTATAAAAACTTTTTGGGAAACTGCAGCAGCTGACCATGTGGTCACCCCTTCGCCAAAACGAGGGGTGACCTGCAGCCTGTTTGTAGCCCAAGCTACTGTTGCATTAGTAGCAGACTGCATTTGGAAGACAGTGTGACTGTAGCTAGCTTCAGTTGCTGCATTGGAATGTGCATCTATTGACATTAAATGACCATAGCAGACAGAACTTACTGTGCAGGGGGAGGCTGGTGTGGCGAGATCAGGTGAGTATGTGGGCTCTTTTGCAGTGCTTTTCAATGCGGCCGCAAAACATGAACATAGGGTTCTTAATAAAGACTGAAAGTAGATGGCAGATATTTTCTGGCACCTAATATTTTGACAAGCCTTGCACGAAAGGCTTTTCTTTTTCTTACCTGGAACATGGGGCTGAAGTATCCAACTGCCCGTGATGTCGCAAATGAAAAAGGATATCGCCAGAAAATCTCGGTGCTAATAGTCACTGAAAAGATGAGAAATGCAGGGCATCTCTAATGCCCAACCTCCAGCGAGGACTTGTCGCCTTTTCTCATGCTTTCCCTCTGCGTGGATTGTTGAGGCTTGCAAGATGCCAAAGCATTGCCAAATGTAGGAGCCTCCTCCCTGCCATTCTCGTCTTGCATTTGGTCCTCGAGGCACCACTCCAAGTTGGTACAAAAACATGTGATGGTCTACTGAACACCCGTAAACAATTCGGGCGATATGTTAGCTATTGTCGTTGACGGAATGCGAATGGCAGGGAGTGTCTTACAAACGTCCGGCCTCTATGCATTGACGAAGGTAGGAAACTCATGCTGGAGGCAGGGAACTGAGGTTTCTCCCAGCGTCCTCACCTCGTGAGCGACTTTTTAAAGTGGCAATGCTTGTCACGGGTGTGGAGCTGGGAAGAAAAGAAGAAAAAGAAGAGAAGAGAGGAAGAAGAGGATCGCGAGAAACGACGGGCAGGTGCGGGAGTTCGGACCCGTCGCTTGTTGAAGCCGGCAACGCTCCGACTACTGAAGCTTCACAGGAACCGGCTCCGCACCGGTTCCTGAGACCCCGGCCACGCTCCGGCTTCTGAAGCCTCACCGAAACCGGCCCCGCTCCGGTTCCCGAGAACCCGGCCACGCTCCGGCTCCTGAAGCCTCAACGTGACCGGCCCCGCTCCGGTTCCTGAGAGCCCAGCAACGCTCCGGTTCCTGAGAGCCCAGAAACGCTACAGTTCCTCAAGCCACGAAGAACCCGGCAACGCTCCTATTCCTGAGGCCACGACGAGCCCCGCCACGCTCCTGAAGCCCCGCCACGTCAGGCGTGAGTCGAGCTTTTGTGGGGACTTGACCACGGGGACTCCGGTCTGCTTTGAACTTTTCCTTTTCTTTCTTTATTGTTGATAACTACCTCCTGATTTCCTTTCATTATATTATTACGTATGTACATGCCTTTGTCTCACCTGGTCTTGTCTCAATCATTTCGCGTGTCGGACCGGGCGAACGTGACAATTGTGGCGAGCCTGCCAGGATCCCATTTACCATCAGTTTAATTGGATCACTTCGTCCGGGACACACACGAATTGCTAGAGTCAAAAAGACTAGCATGGAGAACGAGAAATTAATGGCGGTGGGAAAGGAGTTGGGTTATCAGGGAGATGAGTTGAAGAAATGGATGGAGGACGAAAAAGCTAGACTACGAGAAGAAAGAGCGTGGGCGCGACAGGAACGCGAGGAGGAATGTGTCCGGTTGGACAAAGAACGCGAAGTTCTGCAACTTCGGTTATCAGTACAAAGCGCAGGGGCGCCACGTCAGGATGCAATCCAAGGTATAGGTGAAGGAGAGGCTACTAACTTGGCCGCGACAACCGGCGAGGCGCGACGCTTTAGCCCTCATAAGTTAATTCCTCAGTTCGAAGAAGGAAGGGATGACTTAGATGCATATTTGCTACGCTTTGAACGTATTGCAACGGGAATGGGTTGGCCTCAGCAGAAATGGGCGACGACTCTGAGTTTGTGCCTCACTGGTGAAGCATTGACGGTAGTGGGTCGGTTGTCGCCAGAAGACGCACTGGATTATGCGAGAGTGAAGCTGGCACTGCTTCAAAGGTTTCGCTACACTAAAGAAGGGTATAGAGAACGGTTTAGGGATGCAAAGCACGAAGAGGGAGAGACGAGGAGACAGTTTGCTGCCCGTCTCGCTGGGTATTTTGACAGGTGGGTTGAGATGGCCAATATTCAACACACGTTTGAAGCCCTCCGTGACAAGGTCTTAGTCGAGCAGTTTCTGCTCACTTGCTCCACCAAGTTGACTATTTTTCTCCGAGAGAGAGAATGCCAAAGCTTGCAAGAAGTTGCGTCAAAGGCGGACCTTTTCCTAGAGGCCCAGGCCCAGCCTACTACGAGTAAGTCGAAAATCGACGAGACGAATAAGCAGTCTAGTGTGGCGTTAGCAGATAAGTCTAAAACAGGAGGGGGCAGGAAAGCTTTGCGTTGCTTTTTATGCAACAAAATTGGGCACAATGCGGAAAACTGTCATGGACGTCCGCCGGCCTCCAAAGGAATTACTTGCTGGCAATGCGGGAAAACTGGACACCGTGCAGATAGCTGCAGGTCAAAGCCTAACGACAATCATCAGGCGTCATGTCTTTGGACGAAATCAAGAAACGGAGAGGTGAGCGAGCCCGAAGATGGCTTTGTTACCCTCAAGAATGGTGACAAGATTCCGGTTGTCAACTCGGCAGTAGTACATCCTCCCAAGTTTCCAGTGGAGAATCTGCCAGTTGTAGAGGGAGGTATGGGTGGCCACAAAATAACTGTCCTCAGGGACACGGGCTGCAACACCGTCGTTGTTCGCCAAAGCTTGGTTCCGAAGGAAGCGTACACGGGAATATTGAGCCCGGTGTTTCTACTGGACAAAACAGTAAGGTACCTTCCCGAGGCCGAGATTATGGTTAGGACACCATACTACACGGGAAAGTTAACAGCGAAGTGTGTAAACGACTCTCTGTACGATCGGGTGTTGGGAAATGTGCCGCTTGTACGAGATGCCAATGACCCCGATCCAAACTGGAGTTTGAATATGAAAATAAGGGAAGCTCATATGTCGGCGACAGAGCCAGCCGATGAACAGAAGACCGGGACGGAAGGCGTCCTGGCGAAAGAG
Organism: Ixodes scapularis; assembly: GCF_016920785.2. Lineage (NCBI taxonomy): Eukaryota > Metazoa > Arthropoda > Arachnida > Ixodida > Ixodidae > Ixodes > Ixodes scapularis. The sequence continues at coordinate 67,142,855 of NW_024609846.1, read as the reverse complement.
ACACATGTGGAGTCTCTAGAACGCTCTGCTGACGAATCTTTACTCGAACGGGGCGATAAAGAGTTCATGGGCACCGCGGGGGCTGTGCAGACCAAGAAACCTACATGTCGACCCCCGCCATCACCTCCCGAACTGCGAGTACCTGAGGTACCACTGCTTCAAACAACTAAAGAGGAGCTCATCCAGGAGCAAAAGAATGACGAAACCCTGAAGAAATGCTTCCACGACGTTGGGAAAGTAACCAAGAAGCACAGGGGCAGAATGAAGTACGAGTTTTTCATTAGGAATGAGCTGTTGTACAGGAGCTGTACATACAGTTCCGGAAGAAAAACCGACCAGATGGTTCTCCCGAACACGTTTCGGCGAACTGTCACCGGGATGGCACATGACGGAATAATGTCAGGCCACCAGGGCGTGAGCAACACAATAGCACTAGTGTCTGAAGAGTTCTTTTGGCCGGGTGTCCAAAGCGACATTAAGAGGTACGTGCGGTCGTGTGACATTTGCCAACGGACGGTCCCCAAAGGGAGAGTAGGCAAGGCCCCCTTAGGTACCATGCCGACGATTGTAACTCCCTTTCAGAGGGTGGCCATTGACATCATTGGTCCGATTGCTCCCAAATCAGACTCGGGGAACCGATACATCTTAACCATGGTGGATGTGGCTACTCGATACCCCGACGCGGTAGCCTTGAAAACCATCGGGACTCCGCTAGTAGCGGAAGCTTTAGTTGACATGTTTACGCGATACGGCGTACCGAGGGAGGTCCTTAGTGACCGTGGTAGCGCGTTTACTTCCGACCTGATGAAGGAGGTGGGTCGCCTGCTGTCAGTGAGACGCCTTTTGACTACTCCCTATCATCCCATGAGCAACGGGTTGGTAGAGAAATTCAATGGAACTTTAAAGTTGATGCTACGTAGAATGTGTCAGGAGAGGCCCAAGGATTGGGACCGGTACCTGCCAGCGCTGTTGTTCGCTTACCGGGAGGTACCCCAGTCCAGTTTGAGATTCTCTCCATTCGAGTTGTTATATGGGAGAACGGTACGGGGGCCATTAACTATACTGAGAGAAGTGTGGTCCAACGAGGCGTTGAACGAGGAAACAAAAACGTCGTACAGCTACGTCATGGAACTGAGAGACAAACTGGAGGAGACCTGCAAACTGGCACACCAATGCTTGGATGAAGCCAAGGTAAAATACAAGGCGTATTATGATCGGAAGAAAGTCAACCGAGAAATGACGGTAGGGGATAAAGCACTAATCCTCCTTCCAAGCGACAATAACAAGTTGCTCATACAATGGAAGGGTCCCTTCATCGTCACGGCACGAAGAAATGAAGTTGACTATGAGCTGGAGATTGCAGGAACGAGAAAAGCCTTCCATGTAAATATGCTCAAAAAATATGAAGAGAGGACCGAAATGGACCCGGCGGCACCGAGGTGCAGCGCGGCAACAGCAACTGACGATGACAACAAAAACGACGAGGAAGACGCCATAGACGATGTCCCGACTCTGTCCCTGACACGACAACAAAACGGGCAAGACGTACTGGTGAATACGGCCCTGAGTACAGAGGAGAAGAAACAAGTTGCGACTTTGATTGGAGAATTCGAAGAAATCTTCTCTGATCTACCCGGAAAAACAAACTTGATTGAGTGCGATCTGAAGCTGACAACTGAGGCACCAGTGCATGTTAAACAGTACCCTCTGCCGATAAAGGTACACGAAACAGTGGAAAAGGAAATAACAGAGATGTTGCGGCTGGGAGTGATCGAGAGATCAACATCACCATTCAACGCGCCTATAGTATTAGTGAAGAATTCGGATGGGTCCAGCAGATTCTGCATTGACTTTAGGCGGCTAAATGACGTGTTGGTAGCCGATGGCAAGCCCATTCCCAGGGTAGATGTCACGTTTGCTAAAGTGGGATGTAAACGTTTCTTCACAAAGTTAGACTTAGCCAAAGGATATTGGCAGATTCCCATGACAGAATCATCGAAGCATAAAACAGCGTTCTCAGCTTTGAGCGGTCTGTATCATTTCAGATTCATGCCGTTCGGCTTAAAGACAGCTTCCGCGACTTTCACGAAGCTGATCCGGATCCTGCTAAGAGGCATACCGAATGCACACCACTATATCGATGATGTTCTGGTGGCAACGGACTCCTGGGAGGAGCACATATATGCACTAAAGGCTATATTCGGAAGGCTGCGCGATGCGGGGATCACAGTCACGCCAAAAAAGTGTGAAATTGGATTTCACGAAATCAGCTTTCTCGGCCACAGATTAGGATCAGGCCAAGTAGCCCCAAGACAGTAGATCCTGACGAAGATCCAAGAGGCGCAAAGGCCGACAACAAAACGACAGGTCAGGTCCTTCCTGGGTTTGACTGGATTCTACAGAGAATTCATTCCTAACTACGCAGAGGTGGCGTCTCCTCTGACAGTGTTGACCCAAAAGGGAACTCGCAACGAGGTGCAGTGGGACGACGAGCGGGAAAGGGCATTCAAGCGCCTGAAGGAGGAATTGTGTAAACCTCCCATCCTCATGGCTCTCGACCTAGACAAGGAATTTGTGCTACGTACAGGCGCATCAAGCGTCAGTTTGGGAGCAGTCCTTCTACAGGAAAAAGATAGCGTACTGCACCCTGTCGCGTACGCAAGCAGACGGTTCATCAGGGCGGAAAAGAATTATGCCACGATTGAAAGGGAATGCCTGGCACTAGTTTGGGCCGTTGAAAAGTTTGCACTATATTTATATGGAAAGCATTTCCGAGTGCAAACTGACCACCAGCCGTTGGAATTCTTAAATAAGGCTAAACACACCAATAGTCGAGTCATGCGATGGAGCATGAAGATGCAAGACTATAGTTTTCACGTCGAATACATTAAGGGGAAGGATAATGTAGGTGCAGACTACTTAAGTCGGATGTAAATAAGGAATTTAGACTTAGAATGCCCTCGTGCCTATTTTTTTTTTCTTGCTCGATAGCGCATGGGGTAATACGGGGATCGAGTTACTGCATGCTCTCTCCCTCCCCCCCTTTCTTCCTAATGGAGCCCAGAGTTTGTACAAGTTTCCGACAAAGGAATCCTCGAACCAAGACAAGGTTTATTTACCAGATTTGGTGGAGTAAAAAGATAAGTAGCTTAGATTTCGGTGATCCATGGTTTCGAAGTGAAAACATGGTTCTTTTTTTGAGGGGGGAAAAGGGACGCAATTTAATGTGAATTGAGTTTTATCTCGAAATGCTTCACGCATGATTTTTTTTTTTTGGTACTTTGCGCGCGAGCGTGAAATGAAGGAGCTGTGTTACATCGGGGGCGGTCAAGAGTGTAGACTGGTGCTGCGCGTGCAAGTGCTACGAGAACGGATGCGGTCTTTGCCAAGGCTCGAGATCGCCCAGGCCAAGAGTGAGTGCTGCGCAAGTGCCGGCGGGAATTACTGTCAGTCCGAGACTTTACCAATGGACTTCAAGATTGACGGTGTAGAAGAAGTTCAACGATGAACTTCTCAAAGTTGGGGGGCATTGTCACGGGTGTGGAGCTGGGAAGAAAAGAAGAAAAAGAAGAGAAGAGAGGAAGAAGAGGATCGCGAGAAACGACGGGCAGGGGCGGGAGTTCGGACCCGTCGCTTGTTGAAGCCGGCAACGCTCCGGCTACTGAAGCTTCACAGAAACCGGCTCCGCTCCGGTTCCTGAGACCCCGGCCACGCTCCGGCTTCTGAAGCCTCACCGAAGCCGGCCCCGCTCCGGTTCCCGAGAACCCGGCCACGCTCCGGCTCCTGAAGCCTCAACGTGACCGGCCCCGCTCCGGTTCCTGAGAGCCCAGCAACGCTCCGGTTCCTGAGAGCCCAGAAACGCTACAGTTCCTCAAGCCACGAAGAACCCGGCAACGCTCCGATTCCTGAGGCCACGACGAGCCCCGCCACGCTCCTGAAGCCCCGCCACGTCAGGCGTGAGTCGAGCTTTTGTGGGGACTTGACCACGGGGACTCCGGTCTGCTTTGAACTTTTCCTTTTCTTTCTTTATTGTTGATAACTACCTCCTGATTTTCTTTCATTATATCATTACGTATGTACATGCCTTTGTCTCACCTGGTCTTGTCTCAATCATTTCGCGTGTCGGACCGGGCGAACGTGACAGTGCTACACCATGCAATAAATGTTTTTACGAAACCAATTTGTGATTGATCTTATCAAAAGCATGTTATAAATCTGAATAAATTTTATGAACTTTCTTCCGTCAACAACAAATGGTGCTGTGTATTCAAATTTACATAAAATAGTTTTTCCTGAGCAACCTTCGAAAACATATTGCATTGAATAGTGCTTTAACTGGAGTAAAAAGACCATGTCTGTGTATAACTATCTAGACACTTTCAAACTAGCATACAGTAAGGAAACTGGGTAATGACTCTACCCTATACATGTCACCAGCGTCCTTTACTTGTACTACGAGACCTCTTCCAGCACAATGGAAGATCATGATTTCTCGGAGATGAAATGTATGCTCGAATAAAGGGGCAAACAAATCAGTGCCGCCCTTAAAGGGGCCCTGCAATAATATTTAAACGTCTATCTTTTTTGCGGTTTCCACGTCCCTCGGGGTTCGGGCAAGCCAGCCAGCACGGAGAGAGTAATTAAATACGAGTCCGTCATATTTTAACCGGACGACGCGGAAACCTCCTCCACCTACGGGGGCGACCTACGGTGCCTAAAGCGCGCGAAATGTGACGTTTTGGTCCTGGCCTTCCTACTGGCCAGAGCCGCTAAGAGCTTTTTTTTGGTCGAAATACAAAATATAAGTGGCGCGAACCGTTTCAATTATTTATAAAAGTAGTTTTTGTTCACTAGTTTAGATCAGAAAAGATACAAATGCAGTTTATAAAGTACGGAAACAAGAAATGACCCGTCGACATACACGCCACCAAGCGGTGGAAGAGGCGGCGCGGGCGCGCGGGCTCCTTCGCGGATCCCAGCAGACGACGCACGACGCCGGCGGCGCATTTTGCGAGAAACCAAAGTACGAATTTGTCTCCCGTGGTCTCGCGCTGTGCGGCAAGTTCCAGATTCCTGATACATCGAGGATAAGTGCGGTTGACGGTGCAGCGTTCAAAAGAACTTTACTGCTTGCCTGTAGATGCCCTCGCAGTTTACAGGGATTATGTTTTCTGCAGAAAAATGACAATTGCACTTTCGGTTCCGGCGCCCTAAGGATGAAGTGCCTCACAAAAGGCTGCGGGCGGGTGCTCCGTAAAGGTGATGCCAGCGTCACATTTCATCGCGTGCCTACCAAGGAGCCACTACGAAGTCACTGGCTGGAGGCACTTGGAATGAGCAGCGACACCCGCCTACCGGGAGTCGAACGTGTGTGCTCCGACCATTTCTCGGCGGAGTCGTACTTGTCGTGGGACGTCTCCAAGAAAATGGGCTTTGAGCTAAAACGTAAGCGCCTGAGCGACGATTCGGTCCCGTCACTTCACATGGGCGCCGCACCTACTGCAGTGGGCAAGCGGCGCAGGACGGTGAATAACCAATTTATACGCCGATAGTTTTCACTAGTTCTAGAACGCGAGCACTTTTTTTGTGCAAGCTGCTCCGCTGTGACTTACACAGTCATTGCAATCATTGCTGCTCGTGAGCCGTGGAAGTCTTTAGAAACGGAGCGCAAGTTCGTCTGCTTCTTGCACAGCTGTTGCGGTAGCGTCAGAATCACGAGCTCTTATTGGCCAATTGAAAAAAAAAATAAAAAAAATAGTAAACCAGTGGCGTATCCAGGAATGCGGGGGGGGGGGGGGGGGGGGGTTGAGGTGGCTTGGATGTCCACTACTTGGGGTACGCAGGAGGGGTGGGGGTTCAAAATGCAGGTGTATATTATAGGGTCGGCTAAATTTGGAAAAAAGCCCGCCCGCCCCCCCCCCCCCCCCCCTCCCTCCCTACCACCCACCCTCGGGTGGCACTCAGTATCAGGGCTACCCACTATTCTTTTATATTCAATCAGAGCTTGGTGTCGTTCTGACTTCACCACAACTCCTGTGCAAGAAGCAGACAACTTTCTCTTGGCATATGCATCTTGTCACGATAATTGACACTCGATGGATCTTACTTTGGCGACCTGTTCATAAAATGTCTACCCGTCGAGTGTGATTTTTGCAATCACTTAAAGATATCACCTTGAAGTTGACAACGTTGGATGGTACCTCAACATCCTTGTCCAGCTGTATACAATTGATCTCTGAACCCATGGAAAAAGAGTTGGTCATACCTGCAGCTTTTGAATTGTTCATATGTTTTCCATCTAGATCATGTGTTCTGTATGACCACACCATCTTAGTTACAAATATTAATGCCAAGATGAAAATTCTTCCATAGGATGATCCAGAAACACCGGCAACATGCAAGGATGACATGAGAACAGATCATGGTCCAGAACACACCATTGTAAGTAGTGGTTGGTAGCTAAATACTATCAGCACTAAATGTACCGCAGGCTTAATTACTACTTCGATGTCACATGGATACCAGAGCAGTCATGTATCCCAAAGGGGGGGGGGGGGGATGGTGCACAGATATCACCTTCAAGTTAACAATTTCAAATGGTACCTTAACATCCTTGTCCAGCTGTATACAATTGATCACAAAAGCCATGGAAAAAGAGTTGGTCATGCCTGAAGCTTTTGATTTGTTCATATGTTTTCCATCTGGATCATGTGTTCTGTATGACCACACTACCTTAGTTACAAATATTAACACTAATCTTAAAATTCTTCCGTAGGATGATCCAGAAACACCGGCAAAATGCAAGGAACACATGAGAACAGATCACGGTCCAGAACACACCATTGTAAGTAGTGGTTGGTAGCTAAATACTATCAGCACTAAATGTTCCACTGGGTTAATTACTACTTCGATGTCACATGAATACCACAGCAGTCACGGATCCCAAAGAGGAGGGGGGCCCCTGCCCCCCCCCCCCCCCCAACGCCGAAATCTTTCATTTTGCTGGGACCTCCTCTCCCCTCTCTCTCTCTCTCTCTCCCCCCCCCCCTCACCCCATTCTCCGAATCAATATCCTGGCTGCATGCCTGTACCACAGCAACATGAAAAGTTATTCTTCACAGGTGCTGTCCGGGCAAGACTTGGCAGTGAGCCCCATTGAAATCGTGCCTGCTGAGGAGGATGTACCAGACTCTCTACGTTGTTCTGTAAGTATGCGGTGGTGAACATGAGAGGGAGGGAGCAGAGCCGTATATGAGGAGAGTTTGGCCAGTCTATGATCTCGCCGCCGCAACGCCCCCCTCCCGCGTGAGCCAACCAGCCCGCGGCGCGGAGCGAGAGGCATGAGCGCATGCGCGTGAACTCCCGGCTGCTCCTAGCTGAGCGAGGAGGGCCGCCATTTTCATTCATTTGCCCGTTGGAATGCATGGGATCAACATCTAAATTTTGATTATTTCCTTTTATATCGCAGGCTCTGACAAAATAATTTACCGTTATTCCTCGGTGGGTTAACAAGCTAACGAATAAGTTTTCTTGACGTTTGACTGACAACTTTTATTCAGGTGAAAAAGAAGTCGACCCATAGCAGACGACGCGTAGCTTCAACCGTGCTCTGTACGGGAGGCGTGTTGCGTCAAGACGCCGGTCGTCTCCTTTTAGCTCCCTTCTTCCTCTTTCGCTCCTTTGGTGCTCTCCTCCATTTTTCTCCTCTCCAGCGCCTTCGTCGCCACACCCACTGGCCAGACGCAGGAGGGAGTACTCAAAGATAAAATGATACACAATAGAAGTGAGAGATTTGTTTCATGTTAACTTGTTTTTGTACAAGATGCTAATTTTGCCAAAGTAGATGTATGCTAAGTGAAAGAGACGAACAACACAGAGCACTTCTTGCAACTGAAGTTTACTCACAGAAAAACATATCTATATGCACACACCGTGAAATCAAGATGTGATGACAGAAATGCGACATCATCAAATCAATGCTTATCTATCTACTATCTATTTTACGAAAGATTTTAAAAACGCCACCTCGGAGCCTAGTGCTCTGTGTTGTTCGTCTTTCACTTGTCCATTGTTTTTTAGCGCTTTTACCCTCTGAACCATGAACTGCCAACTAGCCCAAGTGCACACCCTTCTATTGTTTAAAATATGTTTTGCTAATTTTCAATCTTTTGTATGGGGAATGCGAACCAGGCTGTTTTAGAGTTAACCACCAGGCAAAAACTCAAAGATAACTTTGGATACATTTTCTTTGCTTGCAGGAGCTCCAGCTCACAGCTAGCAGCGATTATGGGAACAGCATATCTCTGGCATCTGCTGATCACACATACAGCATCGAAAAAAAGTTTGAAAACAAAGGTGAGCACTGCTTACATCATGCCTTGTATGTAAATCATTCAAGCCTATTTGGGCTAAGTCTGACATCGAGTGCGGCAGATATGTATATATGCTTGGAGGCTTGGTGCGACGGGTCTTGTCGGGTTATTTCCTCAATCCTTTCCTATCTGATTTGTTTCAATGTCTATTGTCCTGTTCTATGCAGATATTAACTTCAGTTGTTAGTCAGCACTCTGTCGGTGCTCCTCGCATTCCTGTCCCTCGTTTTTTGGCAAAGGTTTTTGTTATTAAACTGACGTGGAGTTCCAACTATGTCTAGGCTTGACAGTGTTGTATTCTTTTCATTTACTGTCGCATGGGCGCTGCCTTATTGAAATCAGCTAACATGGCAGTCATAAGGTGGCTTCAATAAATAATAAATATTTATATTATAGAGCTAAACGAGTGCCACATAACACAGCAAAATAGCCGCGAGCGCGCTGAAATCAGAACGAACAGCAGTGAAGCTACTTAATGGCGACAGGTACGCCAGTATTCTCTATACAATTGCGGAAATGAAAAGGTGTATACATCCCAGTTTTATACAAATTTTCTCCACTTTGAACTTTTTAAACGAGCAGCGTGCCATGTGTAATTCTGGACATATTTTTGCTCGGGCAAGACTTTATATTAACTCGCATAGGTACAATATATTCTAGGCCTTTATTATCATTGTCAACAGCTGCTCTGAAGACATAAAGCCAAGTAGTTTCGGACTTCGTTGTATTTAGTATTCTCAATGACTTCACATAAAAACATTGTGTAGCAAACATTGTGGACATAGCCCAACGGAAACCTGGTGGAACAAACAAAGTGCAAGTTTTTACACACATTTCAGCTACACAAGTGAACGTCTGCACGAAAGAGTCAAAAGAAACCCAAACAGACCCGTGGCAACCAGCACCTGCGCCACCAGACACAAGTTCTGCTCCAACCACCACAGAGCCAACACCTGTGCTGCCATGTGCAAGTCCTGCGCCACCTGCTATGGAGCCACTACTTGCGCCGCCATCGACTACTGAGAGGGCAAGCAAGGAAAGTTTCTTTGAAGAACGGGTTGCCCCTTCACACAAGCCGGCAGAAGAAGACTTCCTGCTTGGGGACATTTCATTTGAAACTCCAAGAATGTGTTCAAGCCCTGTGCTGGTGGAGGATGCAGACACAACTTATGAGCCATCTCAGGATGAGAGCTACCTAAGGTAATCCGTCACAGAGCTCTTCCATTGCATAACAAAGGGTTTCAATATGAGAGAACCATGCTGCAATCAAGAGAAAATGTATTCGAAGGGAAGTTAACATAGCAGATATTGCTTATAAGTTTAGGGTATAAATTTGCTGCCTTGTTAGGGACCCAGCCCTTTGGTGTATTAGCATTTTTTATGGTAGCTGTCACTGCGTTACCTGACATACTCGGTTACAGTGTTACGATAGGTGGTGTCTCTCAACTCTCATTACAGCGTACAGAAAATATTGCACTCTCAGATTCTAAAAAAGGGGGCACATGGTACAAAAGTCTTATGTTCCTAAGCTAATAGAAGTTTAGGAAATTCAAACAAGAAAATAAAGCCATGGAATGACATAGAATTGAGCAAAGTGTTGTGGAATGTTGCACCTACTGGGTGTTTCAGCAAAAACGTTCAAAAATTCTGAAGAATAGAGTAATGGAAAAACAAAGAAACTCTTTTCGAAAACCAAATATGAGCTGCGAGAGACTTTGGGAATCACAAAATATATAAAAATTACCTATCTAAGTAACTGAAATGTGCTAATCTACTTTGTAATAAGCAGTTTTCAGGTTCATGTTGCAATTATAATTTTGAAGGTTACCATCATGGAAGGCTAAAGCAATTTACAGAAAGTAAAAAGAAGACACCGGCTTGATGATATTCGCCGATGAACTCTGCACTGTAATTGGTATGATTTCTGAAATTCGATATCGCTGCGTGCTTGTCTTATCATACCTATTACAGAGCAAAGTTTGTCGGCGAATATCTCCAAGCCGGTTACTTTTTTTTACTTTCCATAAATTGCTTTAGCCTTCCGTGGTGATAGCTTTTAAAATTCTAATTGCAACATAGACCTATAAACTGCTAATTATAAAGTTACAACTTTTAGTTACATAGCTAATTTTTATATATTTTTGCAATTCCTAACATTTGGTTTTTGAAAAGAGTTCATTTGTTTTTCAATTACCCTATCCTTAGGAATTTTTAAGGCTTTCACTGAAACCCCCAGTATACATGTTAATAGGTCTCAAGGTCAAGTACCATGTCTGTGATCCTTCACATATAGGAGAAAGGGTTACGAGGGTGTGAAAAGTGGCCTGTTAGTTCATTTAGCAGTGATGCAACTGGTCCGATTCAGTGTGGAGCAGCTCTTGGAGCGGCAAAGAGAGCTTTGGTAGCATAAGCGTACACTTTATTTTCATTCATTTCACTGCAAATATTATGTTAAGATTAATGTGTTGGCCTGTGCAACTAAGAGGCAATGTTTACTTTGCCTTGTCACTTACGTGTAACCTTTTGTTAGCGTCAATGGCACAGCAGGAGCGATTCCCTTAAACACAGAACTAGCTATTTGCTTGCGTGTAGAAGCACCAGACACAGTAACAGCGAGATGATTGATGAAAGACAGCACATACAGCCGTGAATGGTTATTTTAGGTACAAAATCACACTGAAATAATGCTAGAATATACTAAAACCCTTGCATTAATTGTATTATCATTATAACCTTAAAAATGCAGGCCGTTCACCCTTGTTGGTGTTAGACTGGTAGCAGCTCTTTTTGTTCTACTGACGTCCAACTCCTGTTTAGCTCGATTCCACTTCCGGCTGCCGCGCAGTGCGGACGTGCGATAATGTGCTCCGTTGGAGCGGCAAAAACGGCCGTGTCAGGCCGCGGTGCAACTGTTATCAACGATACCCAGGAATATCGCGTTGTCCTGCCCACGCTGCTATCAGGTACTGTCGCCTTGAACTCTGTATTTTTGCATTGCGACGTCTCAGGGCGACCTTACAAAATCGACGATTTCCGAGAAGAACTGCAGAGGTTGAGTGTACTTAGTGACGTC